>NC_058405.1:191014997-191038584 GCF_002201575.2 Neomonachus schauinslandi | reverse complement strand
AGGTGGACGCCCGGGTCCGCGCCCCGGCCCCGGCCCGTGCGCCAGGCCGCGCGTGGCGCCCAGCCCGTGGGTTTTCCGGAGCGGGAGCCCGAGCCCGTCCTGGACCCTTCCCTGCAGCCCGGCGGCTGAGGCCCGGCCAGGACGGCCGGCTGGCCTCCGGGGGGAGGGGGGAGCACGCGCCGGGCGCCCGCCCAGGCCGAGCCCTTGGCAGGTGGGCCGGGGGCGCCCGGAGTCGGGCCGGCGCCGTTTATGTAACTTTGTCCAGGGCTGTGAGTTTGCAGAAAAACGTCCCTCCCCGGGGCTCTCGCGCGGGTGCCCCGGTCCGTGACGGGAGGGGTGGGGGTGCTGCCCGCGACCCCGGCTGGGTGCCTGCAGGGTTTCCACAGGCCGGGATGTGGCCCCGTCCTGCCCAGATGGTGGGAGCCGCGTTTCCCGGCATTGCAGAAACACACCACGGGATTATAAGCAAATTATCTCGTATTTACATTTAACGTTGAAATATTTGACACTGTTACAGCACGAGACCGCGCGTATCAGTTGGAAAGGCCGGGGGTGGAACCCAGTGTACTCATTTAATGCACATCAAAAATTTGTAATAACTTGCAGCAGCTGATATGAATGTTTTCTTTATTGCATGTTTTAAATTGACCCGCTGTGACACAATTTTCAAATAAAGCG
Organism: Neomonachus schauinslandi; assembly: GCF_002201575.2. NCBI lineage: Eukaryota > Metazoa > Chordata > Mammalia > Carnivora > Phocidae > Neomonachus > Neomonachus schauinslandi. The sequence goes on along the minus strand of NC_058405.1, from coordinate 191,037,906 downwards.
TTGCAGAAATTAAACTTAAGTTATTTTAAAACTAATGACTTTCTTAACTAAATCTTAATTGCATTACTGTAGAGACCTACCTAATTGCTTGCTGAGAGCAGCGCTGCCTGCCCTCGGTGACGGAGGACGGGGCCTGAGCAGTTACTTTGCTTCCTCTCTTTGCTCTACTCTGGCTTTTCTGTTTATTCCCACAAACCACCTAAGCATGGAAGGCCTGGGAGTAAACATGTAAACAGCCCTCACCCAGCGCCAGCCCAGCGGGATTCGGGGAATGCTGGTGGGTTTGCACCTTGGCCTGGTTTCACTTTTTCTTTTGTAATGTGATCGTGGTTGCTTGGAGTTTTAATTGCCTGTGATAATTCCGCGCATTACGTTAGGGATCGTCCTATGAAACTGATGAGGTTTCAGAATTGAGCCAGGGAAGGTGGTGGTTGGTGGTGATCGGGGAGAGGAAGGAGAGGCATCGAATCAGGAAAACTCAGCTGCTTGTACACGAATATACACTCCAGCAATTACAAAGCAACAAAAGTTATTGCAGAATTTTGCAGTAACTATGGCAACACAATTACTCTATTATAATTGGAAATGCAAAATGCCACCCTGTTAGAAGTTTCATCAGAATGGAGTTTTGGATATCAAAAATAGGCAAGATTTAATTTTTTTTTCCAGGTAGCTCCTGAGAATTCTAAAATCTGTGTTCAATTATCTATTTTTAAGATTGATCAAGCTTTCCCAGATATTCTACTCCCTTGGATCTGTGGCATCTTTCCCCAGAATTCACATTTGTGTGGGAGGGAAGTATTTTCCTGCCTTAAAACCACACACCCTGACACACTGTAAGACTTCTATAGCGTTCTGTGTTCTGGGCTTTTATTTTAAAGATCAAATACCCTCCTAAAGAGAGCGGTAATCAATCAGAAGAGGAGCAGGATTTATGCAGCAGGCAGATGTAACACTGCCCTCTTTAGGGTTAGTTCATTCTCCTGCAAGCTGGCAGTGGGGGAGCCCTGGGGCTGGGGGGGAACATGGGGGGGGCGGGCGGATGACTGTGGACTCCAGTAGGCCTGGATGGCCTAGAGACCAAGGACAGATGTGGCCAAAGCAGCCCTGAGCCAGAATGTTCTGTGGTCAGCAGCTTCACAGCCCCGCAAAATCACTGTCCAAATACCATGCTCTCAGAGGCCTTGGGGGCTGTTGCCGTAGCAAGGTCGGCAGCGGCGTGGCACCCTGGCCATGTGCATCTGGAGTGGCCGATCTTGACTTTCAGCGGTCAGAAACCTGCTTTATAAGGCTGCCCCTCTTGGTGTTTACCAGGGGAACTCTAGTTCTGGAAGTTTCCACACGTTGTGGGGTTGCTGCAGTTTAATTTCGTTATAACTCTTTCCTTTTAACTACTGCATATTTATGCCCAGTAATCGACTTCCATTTCCCAGCTTCATTGTGAGGTTTCAATGCAGCATGAATGGCTTTGAATTTCTCATCCTTTGATGTTGGGGGTGGCACCAGAGGAAAGGCGACTTTGTGCCGTCTTAATTGCCAGAGCAGAAGAAACATTTCATCACTCCTGTAGAATCCGGCCATACTGTTCTCTATTGAAAACGGCTGGGCTTTCATTGCTCAGAAGCTGCCCTGAGTAATAGATTAATACCTGATGTAGGGAGCGGGGGAGACGGCGGAGAACGAGAGACAACTGCTGCGCCGGGAGGCCGCGGGCGACAGGCTGTGGCCAGGCTTGCGTTCCTGGACCAGAATCGATGACTGCAGCTGGGGATATGGGCCGGCCCAGCCTCCCTGTGTGTGTGTGCGTGTGCGTGTGTGTGTGTGTAAGCTTCGGATTTTGCCCTTGCTCTGCAGCCTGTGAAGCTGGGCCTGAGCCCCTGCTCTTCTCGTCAGAGTGCGAGTCCCTGTCCCCGTTGGGAGCAGCCCCCCATTGATCCTGGCGTGGGAGGGGGCAGGCATCAAGTTGGGAGGGAGTTTCGGTTTCCATCTCAGACAGTTGGCGTATGCTGGGGTGTGCTGTGGGCTCAGGGCCATTGGTCTTGACTTGACTTGACTACAGAGAAAGGTGTAGCATCTTTTGGTTTAAGTCAGATGAAGGGCTCCATGTCAAAATTGATGCTGCATTTTAACGGACCTTCACAGCATATGTTTACAGAGTGTTCCTTTTGGGAAAAAACGTCCTGAAGTAAGATCTGTGAGTTCTCTTCCAAAGATCAGTTTTCTCTTCTGGGGGTCTGTTTAGGGGTGCGGGGTGGGCTGGGGCATCTGTGGCTGCTTGGATGCCTTTTCTGACATGCCTCCTACTTCATGTCCTGGAACAAGGTCCAGGGCCCTACACGGGTTGCTTCTACTGTGATCCTCCATGTAACATTGGGACAACTCACCGTCTGCCTCAGTCAGTGTGGGCACCAGAATGTCTTTCCTAGTGAGCAGATCATACCACTAGTGATCATAACAGACCAGTAGCTAACGTTTAGCGAGCACCTGCTTGGGGCTACATGTTGTTGTAAGTACTTGCCGTGTATATCCCATTTATCTCCCCTGCAGCCTTTTGAAGTGGCTGCTACTTGCCCATTTTGCAGAGGAGGAACCCGAGAGAGAAGTGGAAGTGGAGCATCTGGTTCTCCTGGCTGTAGCAAGCTGATTCCCTCTCTGCCGTGCCTCTGGAAGCTGAAGTTCAGTGTTGCTGAGGCATTTGGGAGGGCAGAGCCTCTTTGAGAAGATGACCGTTGGGAATATCTTTTGGGTTCAGTAGGGTCTGGGAAGTAATTCAGGTTTTCTCATGCCGTCTGCTGTCACGTGTGTGGCATTGTAGGACTGGGAGGGATCTTAACAATCGTTTCGGCTGGTGGTCATTGCATCCTGTGCTTGGATCTTCTGAGCCTGCCTGGGGGTCGGGGAGGATGGTGGAGGGCACCTTGGGCTCCACGTCCATTTCAACCAATGCACTTTGGCCTTAACTGTTCTGTCTGCAGGATTTCCTTGGAAGATTTTATTGGACGAAAGCATTCTAAGGGCCAAAAACTTTGAAAAACTACCAATTTGATCTATTCTTACTGTAACACCAAGCCAGAAACCTTAAAGATAAAATACTGACAGATTTAACAGCATAAAAATTAAAGAAAATTCTTTTTGGCAAAAGATTCCATAAGTGAGGTTAAGAGACAACGAGAGAAAAAAATATATAACAAGATGTGCCTATATGAGCTTAATAGCCAATATGTAAAGAGCTTTTGCAAACCAATAAGAAAAGGATGAGCATCCCTATTATAAGATGAGCAAAGCCTATAAGTAATACAAATTACAGTAGCTAATGTAAAAAACTTAGCTTTATTAATAGAGAATTTCAGGTGAAAGATCCCATTTATGCCCATCATATCAGCAAAGGTGGTTTGATAACTCCTGTTGGTTGGGATAACAATTCCTATCTCCTACCATTTCTGTGAAGTCGAAATAAATTATTATGTGGAAAGTGCTTAGAATTGGGCCTGGCACATAGTGAGCACAGTGTACCTGTTGGCTGTTACTATTATTTGTTCTCTGGAGAGCAAATCGTAATTACTTAATTACTCTCCAGAAAAGTTTTATGTGTCAAAAATTTAAATGGTAATTTCTCCAATCCCAGCAATTCTGCTTGTTGGGACGATTTATTCTTAGGAAAGAATATGATAGGTGCTTAGATGTCCAGATATGTACAGGAGGTTATCACCACATTATTTGTAAAGGCGATACTTATGAAATACATTTTGGTATTTTCATCCTGTGGAATGTGGATGCATAGGCTCACAGATCAGAAGTGTGCAGTGTATTGAGAAAGTAGGTCCTGAGCAGGAATACCCAGGGGGTCCCTTTTTTATTTATTTTTTAACTACTTGGGTCTCTAAAGTGATAGCGGTGGTCCTCTGGGGTATCAGGGAAATGGGATGTGACGGACTCTCTTGACTTTTCATAGATGTTGGTAGTGTGTACATTTTTGCTCTGAGTGTGTATTACTTTTAATAGTAATACTTTTTTTTTTTTTTTTAAGCCTGGTATTGCCACTGGGGGAAAAACACTCTTCAACTTCATTATTTATAAAGGAGAAAAACCAGGTCCTTGGGAAGTTGATAAATATGCTTAGCATTAGAAGAATTTAGGGGATTTGTTTCCTTGACTCACCTGTAAGCTCTCCTCGTGGGGAGCTGGCCTCCTGGGTCTGGGCAGCCCTGGGATGGTCCATGCCGCTAGTGGTAGCCTAAGTGGTCTCCGCCAGAAGTCGATCTGTCCCCTCCATTCCCTTGCTCGAAACCCTGTCATGGCTTCCCATTGTTCTTGGACCCTGGGAGGCCTGCCGGATCCTGGCCTCTGTTTTACCAGCCTCCTGTCCTGTTCGCTGAGCCTCAGCCCCCTGCCTGCTTTGCTTTGCAAGCCCCCTTTCAACCTAGGGACCCAGTACACACTTGCCCCACTCTCCTCCTTCCCCAATCCTCATCCGTGCTAATCCTTTAGTCCCCTGGTACACATGAGCCCAGCATCCTTTTTACTCCTTCCTCACAGGATCCAGTCGTGGAATATCATTAGCTCTTTGGGCCCTTTGTCGTTCAGGGTCCTGTCTCACTCGCTGGGGGCTCCGTGGGGTGGAGGCGCTCTGGGAATGACTGGGAGCGGCTGAGGAAGGGGCGGGCCGTTGGCCTGGCTGGAGAGCCTGCACGGGACCTGCTCCTCGGGCTCACGGCACCTGTTTCTGCCGGCACTCTGGAACTGCCCGTTTCCTCCCCGCCTCAGTCGGGAAACTGCTTGGTCCTGATTTTGGAGATTACATGCTTTTAAGTAGATGCCGTAAATACAAGTGAAGTGGGTTCTGGGGAGGCAGAGCAGCGCATAGCTTGTCCTCTGCGAGGCCGCCAGGGCTCTAGTGCTTGGAGGGCTAGCCGCTGCTTTTGCTAATGACATTTCCCCCTGTTTGCTTCATGTCGGAATTAATGACATTATGCAGTCAATTCTTATTTAACCTCACAAGTTTAATATGATACCTTAATATGGGTGCGTATATAAACATTTTGTAGTCTGCTCTGTTCAGAAATGTGGCTGTTAGGCTGTGTGCGTTTACTATTGTTTATGAAGTATTCCGTCTGTGAGAGTCAAGTGCTTTTGTTGGATTGAAGTTTGAGCCTGAAACAATAAATCAGTTCTTATGGCCTGAAAGCCCGAGCCGGCCTTCCAAGTGGGGGTGTCGCTCAAACAGTGATGGAGCTGAGCGATCCCCCGGGAGCAGCGGCATCTGCTCTGCGTGATGCTGTTTGCTGGGACCGGTCTTTTTCAGGCTTCAGAAGACACGGTTGTGTGGCCCCCACCGGGCCCTCTTTGGTGCGGGAGTGGCATGATGGTTATGGTTGGGAGCAGGTTTCCGGAAAGTTTCTGCTGGGTCAGTTATTATTTTGCAAATCCTCAGCCTGTCCCCAACCCAAGTACAAGTGTCAGGTCAGAGGGCGTTGAAAAGCCAATGCTCCCTGCACTGGGAGGACTCGGTAGCAGATGCAGAGCGCCCCCGTCCCCCCCCAGTCTTGACCAGGAAGCCCTGGCCTCTGCCGCCTGAGCAGAGACATTGGTGGGAACAGGAGGAGGGGGCGTGGGCCCACACAGGAGCACCAGGTCGTGGGGAGCCCGGGGGCTGGGGAGCCCACCCTGGATGAGTTGGGGTGTTTTTTGGCCAGAGCCAGAGTTGTGGGGTCACAGCAGCAGGCTGTGAGGGCCCCAAGGCTGGAGTGGGTGAGGAAGGGTGAGCTGGACAAACCAGGGGGCTGGCTGGCGGCGCTTGTCCCCGGAAAGGACTTCCTCACTTGCTCGCGCGTGCAGTCTGCTTGTGCTTAATTGACGTTTCTCTCTTCTTTCTGATTCCTGTGAGGTGCCGGGTGCCTGGCTTCTCTTGTCTAGCCTGATGGAGGCGACATGGTTGGGGACGTGGGTGTTCGCCCTTCCTCAGTGAGGCCCCCAGGGGGCCCCTCTCTGGAGCGTACTTGGCCTGGGGTGCTGGCACAGAGGGCTCTGGGCAAGAAGTGAGGGCAGCCCACACTGGAGGAACATGGGAGGCCCTTCCCTCATTCAGCCTGTGTTACTGAGAGCCCTCTTCTGGGTCCAGGACTCCATAGAAGTAGCCATGAGAGCCCAAGCTCTGTGGGAGTAGCATAGAGAACATTCTGGAAGGGACCTGAGCTTGCCTCTAATCCAGCTGTTGGTTTTATACGTGGGAAGTCAGAGGCTAAGTCTGAGCTCCGCTTGGCCCCTGCAAGGGCTTTCTTTATAGGTACTGTGTCCTTAGAGTATCCAGGAGGAAAGCAGGGCCCCAGCAGGTGGGCAGATCATGGCGGTGGGCTCGGGTCCTTCCATATTGATGCCTGAGGCTCTCCCTCTTACACCTGCTGCTACAGCCCCATAGGGCTGAGGCGTTTGAGTGTTCTAATGAGCCTGACCCCCACTTCACCTTTGGGACCATGGGCACCGAGAGGAGGTAAAGTCGTCCAGCAGGGTCTGCGACCCCGTGGGGCGAGGCCGTGCAGTGAGATTAGTGACTCCCAGGGGGCAGTGGCCCTCAGCCCTTTGGGCCTTTAGAATGAGCCATGAGGGGTTGTTTGGGAAGCACTGCCCTGGGTTAATACCCTGTCTGCTCTAAAATTATGTATGATTTTGCACGAAGAAGGTGTAATGGGTGGCTTCAGTCCCCATTCCTTGGAAAGCCTCTCTTTGCCAGCACAAGGGCTGTGTCGTCACCTCAGCTGTCCAGGCTGGAGGGACACACTGAAGGACACGTCCCTGGGCACCTCACTTCTTACCTCTGTCTCTTTGTGAGTCCTTTCTCTGAAGCCCGTTGTTTTCCTTTCACCTTTGCCATCCTGTTGGTTTTGCGGCGGCCCTCATGCGTCCCCTTGTCGGCGTGGGGACAACCACACAACCTTGTCTTCTGAAGTCTGAAAAAGACCGGTCCCAGCAGATAGCACCACACAGAGCACCTGCAGCATCCCGCCTGTCATGTGTTCTTGCATGCCCCAAGGAAGCCTGGGCCGGCCGCCGGGCCACCCTCCTCCATGGGCCCCCAGTGGCCGCGAGCCTCGCCGGGATTGGGCCCCCAGCAGAGGAGTGTCCACTCACCTTGCGGGGCTGAGGGGGTGAGCTGACCTTTTGGGACATGGGGTCAAAAAACAACAGTGTAAGGTGTACCCCCAACTCTGTCCCCAAATAACGTCTTTCTGTGTCGGAATGGATAATGTTCATCTAAACGTGTTGCATTTTGAGGAAACTGTTATTTTCAGGATTCCTTTTTTCGGGGGGGGAGGGGCAGAAGGAGAGAGAGAATCTCAAGCAGGCTCCACGCCCAGCACGGACCCAATGTGGGGCTCTATCTCACAAGCCTGAGATCATGATCTGAGCCAAAATCAACTTGGACCCCTAACCAACTGAGCCACCCACGTGCCTCCAGAATTCTTTTAATTAGCAGATGAGGCTGAGCAATAGGCTTGCCATGGGACCGTGCTCTGGGGTCGGCTTCTGGGATGGATTTGTTGTGGGTGTGGGCGGGGTCCGACTTGTGGAGGTGTTGGTTCTGTTTCCCGGGTGCTGATTGGCCTGGAGTGAGCAGGAGGGGTTTCCACTGATGGAGACATTTTGCTTTCTGTGGCTTGGGAGTGCTGAGGACAGACGTGGGTGTTGAGTCAGGTGTGGGTTGAGATCCCAGCTTCACTGTTGTGACCTTGTTGCCTGGCTGGTGCTGCCTTGTGTCTGTAGGAGGGGAGGCCAGCAGGGCTGTTGCAGGCCCAGGAGCCTGTCCCCAAGGCTCAGCCCCTCTCCTCCGCCTCTCCTCGGGCAGGTCTCAGGTAGGTGGTCGTATGCAAGGGGAGTATTGGTGACTTTGGTGTCCCTTACATAACTTCGGGGCTCCCCGAGGTCCCTGTGCCGGCGCAGGGCATCTATGCATGTGTCTGCCGAGGTCATGGCAGGGTGAACACCTCCCCGGAGGACCTTGGTCGTGTTTGGGAGCCAGTGTGTCTTTGTCTTCGTGGGGGCTGTTTCTTAGCCTGCAGAGATCCTGTCTTGACTGCTCAGCGGCACCCCGCCAACTGCACGCCGAACAGCGGCAGCTCCCAGGGCGCTGCTGTGTGCGGCGGGGACCTGGAGGCCTGTCTGCGACCCGCATGCAGAGCTGGGGCCTGGCAGTGGCTGTCCTGCTGCACCTGGCCCTTGACGTTGGTGCGATTCGTCCCCAGGCCCATGGTGCCGAGGTCTGCAGCCCCGAGGGTGATCCATGAACATAAGTGGTTGGACGTTTCATGCTGGGGTTTTGCTGTCCGTGATGCTTCCTGGCATTCTGGAAAAGGGAGCTGTCCCAGGACCACGAAGATGCAGGTTGCAAGTCCAGCGGCAGGTTTGCCCCCTTTCCGCTTCTCTTCACTGCTCTTGGTCACGCACCAGCAGGGAGCCTTACGGACTGAGCCTGGCTCACCTGCCGCCCCCATGTTGCTGTGCTGTCAGAAGGCCATTCTGCGTGCCTGTGGCTCGAGGGAGCCTGCGTGGCCTGGGTGGAGGGGCTGCAGCTGTGGGGTGAAGGGGCAGTGCTGCCCAGGGAGGGTGGTGAAGAGCTTGGCGACTGGAGGCTGGGTGCTTCTGGTGCCCAGTGGGCACAGCCTTCCATGGGTGGCTCTGTGGGTGTGAATGCAGGGGAACAGCTCTGACCTTGTTGTAGGACCAGGGAGTCTGTGGTGAAGGAAGGAGCTAGGAAACAGGAGACCAGATTATGTCCTCCTTGGGATTATGGGAAAGTCTCTTTAAGGGAGTCTTGTGAGCAGCTCTCAGCATTGAGCAGGAAGGTATTTCCAGGAGCTGTCCGTCAGGTGGGATCTCTCCGTGGTGGATTCACAGAGTACCGTGTGCTGCAGGGAATTCATTGACTTGCTTTCCCAGAAAGTTGGGTGAAGGAAGAGTTCAGGCAGGGCTTGATCCAGTTCCTCCACATCATCAAGACTGGCTTGTTCCCTTCCCCTGTTTGTGAGAGTCGGCTTCCCGCCTAAGAGGGTCCAGCCAGCTGCTCTCTGGGCTGCATGTACCCTGGTTTGTGCCACTAGGAAAGAGAATATATTTGTCCCTGCCAAAGTCTTGGATTTATTCTGCTCAGTATGGCTGAGGTCACTGTCCACCTCTGAACCGTCACCAGCCAGGGGTATGGAACGCAGAGTGGCTCAACCTCTTCCAGAAGCTGGTTGAGGAGTCCGCTTGCCTTGTGTGGAAATCGCTGTGGTTGGCAGGAGGGAGAGAGGGGATGGGTGCTGAGGAGGGACCCAGTGGACGGCATCCTCCATGGAGCCCCCTGCTCTCTGTGGCCCTAGCAGCAGATCCAGAACAGTGTTCTGTGGGGGTTGCTGTGTGAGGTGCCATACTGAACACAGATTTCATCTCAGGGGGTCCTGTAGTGGCCCTCTATGGAGGTCACAGAGGTCTAGAAATGAGGCACTAACCAGCACTTACTTCTGTGGCAACAGATGGCTGGGGCACACTGACCTTCCTGGGTGCCCTTCTACTGGGTATACCCCAGGCCCTGGGAGTCAGTGGCATGTGGCTGGAGCTGGCCAGCTGGCAAGGTGCATAGGGTGATCTAGAAGCTTCATCAGGGAGATTCCTCCATCCTCTCCCTCCACCAGCCGGCCTGGATGCTGACACCCCTGGGAGAGGCCCTTGGAGTGGGGACAGTGGGGCCACGAGATGGCAGGGGCTGGGTCTCCTGACGCCTGTGGCTGCTTTCTCCTGACTGATCCCCCTGCCCTCAGGGCACTGCTCCCAGGCAACCCAGGAGAACAAAGGCAGTTATCTGAGGATGCCTTAGAAGGGGTTGAGCCCACGCTAGCTCTACTGCCCAGCACAGAGGTGGATTCATGTTGAGGGTATCCTCAGAAGGTGGGGCGAGTCCTGCCAGCTAAGCGGACTCGGCCTGGTGGTTCTGGATCACCGATCACATCTGCCTCTCTGCAAGCAAGGGGTGCATTGCAGAGAATGAGCTTTGAGAGCAGATGGATGGGTTGCAGGATCCCAGCTTCACAACCCTCCACTGTGTCAGTGGTCAGATACCCAGCTTCCCTGTGCCTCAGTTTTCCCAACTGCAAAGTGAGCATGCGAGTCTCCACTGGGGAGGATTGTTGTCGTGATCATGGGAGATACAGGGGTCAGTGGCCTATCTCCTATGCCTGCCACGTAGAAATGCTGTTGACTTTCTTTAGGTTCATGTGCCCACAGGTTGGGAGGGACACCTGCCCAGCTGCATCCTGCTATATTTCTTTAGTGCCAGGCACTGTGGTGTTACTAAATGCTCTCCGCCTTACATACTCCCAGCCAACGCTTGAGGAGGCTGACCCCTGAGGCAGGGTGGTGGGATGGTGGGCAGCTTGGGTTTGAACCAGGCAGCCAGCTCAGCGCATGCCTTGTTCCTTAGGCACTACCTGGAACGCACGGTACGGCTGTCTGCCCCTAGGGAAGCAGTGCAGGGCTCAGTCTGCAAGGCACTTCTGGGTCAGAAAAGCAGAGCGGTGAGGGGCTCAGCATTTTAGAAAGGGGTCCAGGTGCGTGTCCTGGTGCAGCTATGTTCAGGCTGCAACATGGCCTCTCCCCCGTGCGTCCAGGCCTGTTTCCTTTGTGCACTATCAGAACAAGATGCCCCTGACCTGGCCGAGCTGTGGGACTGGTGTGATGCCCCCACTGGCTGGGGGCCTAGGCCCGGTCATCTCCCCGGGTGTGGAAGGGTCCCAGCCAGAGGCGGAGAACCTCAGCCCTGCACACCCCTCCCCCGGGGAGGTTTTCCTGAGGTGGGTGGGGGAGGCTCTCCTGGGTTCTGTGGTGGTGGTGGTGGTGGTGACTGGCCCTGTGGTCCTTGCCGGGCAGTTGCACGGCTGGACAGCGGATTCTGGGACTGCAGCTGTGGAGGCCTCTTGTCTGGGTGGGTGGACGATGTTCCAGCCCCTCACAAGCCCCTGCTTGTGGCCATACTGGTACCTGTGGGCAGGGCAGCTGCTTCAGCGGGTGACCTCATGGAGGCCCCTTGTCACCAGTGCCCGGTCTTCCCTCTCTTTAGCTCACAGTTCAGTTCTGCGATGGACGGCCCTGGTGGCTGACAGGCATGGACACACGCGCACACACGTGCACGCACACGTGTGTATATGTGAACACACCTGCACATGTGCACACAACACACGTGTACGCATGCACACAGATATGCACAGACGCACACACAGAGACACAGGGAACACACGTGCACACACATGTACGTATGTATGCACAGACCCCACGTGTACATGTGTACACAGACGTGTACGCATGCACACATATATGCACACGCGCACAGACATGCACATACAGAGACATGGGAACACACGTGCACACACATGTACATATGCACAGACCCCACGTGCACATGTGTACACAGACGTGTACGCATGCACACAGACACACCACATGTGTGCATCTGTATGCACGCAAGAGACATACATGTGTGCGCATGCACAGAGACACACACGTACATGCATGCGTGTAGGCGTGGACACACACAGGAGCACGTGGAGAGTATGAGAGTCCGGCTCCTCTCTTGTTCTTCCTGCAGACTGACTTCAGCCACTGGCCTTGGGCCACCTACCACTTAATGAGGAATGGCAGAGTTTCTGGAAGGAGGTGCTCTGGCGACGGTTGGGTGATGAAATTCTCCCTCCACAGCATGCAATTCTCACCCACTTCCCCAGCTGTAAGCACCACCGCCGCTTGCCATCCTCCCAGCCCCGCCCGCTCACGTCCGGCCCGCGATTTCAGGACTATAGTTCTGCATGGAGGCATTTTGATCTCTGTCCCGTCAAAGGGGCCCAGGGTCCAGTTGGGCAAGGACAGCTGAGGCCAGCCTTGCCCGTGGGCCCCCGGGACAGGCGTCTGTCTCACCTGGACGCGAGGGGTGTTTCTTAAGGAGGCACAGTAGGCACCCCTGGGGCTGGCGTGCCTGCGGCACCCCTCGAGGCGCCTGCGCTCTCCTGTCTCTGGTGTGGGGCTGTTCCAGGTCAGGCACGGGTGTGGTCAGAGTAACCCGCGAACCCTCCTGTTTAGGGCTCCTGCCTTGTGCCCAGCTGGTCCCCCGGATCCTGAAGCCTCCAGCTGCCCCGGGCACCCACGGCACCTGCTCCCTGGGACCACGCTCCTTTGTCCACATTGGCCTGCCAGCCAATGAGACCTTAAGGGATGGCGTTGGGCCCGGGTCCCGTATTCCTCTCAGAGCTAGGACTCTTGCTGGCTCTGGCAGTGACCCTCTCACCTGTGGTCCCCATTCCTCTCATAGCCATGTCCCTGGCTCCCTGTTCTCATGGCATTTGGCTCTCCGTGCCAGTGGCCTTAACCCTCACCCTGAAGCGTGCTCCCTGGGACCCCGTCTCCAGTCTTCCGTCTTTCGCCTGCATTCTGCCTACATCAGCCTTCCTCGTCTCCTTCATGGTGCACCTGCCCCGATGTCCATGGCTTCCCACTGTCTAGAATAAAACTTGTGTCCTTTGCTTCGCCTGTGGGGGCTCTAGGGCTGCATCCAGCTTCCCTTCTCCAGATTCTGCCATCCGTGCCCTTTACCTGGCTGCGTGGACCAGCCTCCACCTCGTTTCCTGGGCTTTCCCGCCCTGGGCCTTATGAGTGCCTGCATCAGGGGCTTGCTTGGGCTTCCAGGACAGTGATAGGGGACCGCCTCTTTTGGACGGCAGGGTGGCTCCCTTTCGATTCACTAGTGGCAGAAGGTGTAGTCGCAACATCCTTGCAGTCCCTGAGCCTGACTGTCGTTTCTTCTGGACCCTGCCCTCTTCCCGCCTTGTGATGAGGAACAGATGAGGAGGCCACAGTCAGGGGCTCTGAGTCCTGCTGTTGTCACACAGACCTTTGGAAGTCCCGGGGCCGGAAATGGATAGGATCAGGCCGGGCACGTGTGTGTTGCTGGGGCCGACCCTCGGCCGCTGCTGAGCTGTGCTGCCGTGGAGTTGGAGGGCTCCTTCCCGCAGGCTTAAGGTTGAAGCAGAAGGAAGCAGATGGTGGGTGTGGCCACCCATTCCCACAGCCCATCTCTCCCTTCCAGCTCCTCCCACCGAGGGGCGGGGCTGCGGGTGCGGAGCTCGCGGCCTGAGCTGGTCCTTCAGTTCTTGCTCTCCTGCCGGGTGCTTGGAGCAGCCCCCAGCTGCTTACCCCTTGTTCTGAGTGAAGATCATTTGCTTTGCTCGCCATGGTGTGAACGAGGTCGGGAGGCCCCAGGGTCAGAGAAGCGGAGGCTCAGTGTTTCTCCCGAAGGCCTGGATCAGAGCTTTTTTTCCCCAGGGGGCTGGGGACAGGGCTTCCTCCCACAGCAGGAGGGGCCCTTGGGCCTGTGACCACCCCAGTCCCACGAGAGGCTGGGCAGGAAAGCCAGGGTGCCGGGGCTGCTGAGAGATAGTCAGGAAGAGGCTCTTCTCACAGGTGGCCGCCCCCCGCCTGACGTGTGCGGAGCGCCCACATTCCCGGCTCCTGCACCCGGGCTCACCTGCTTGGTCAGGGTCTGCACTCGGGATGGACCAGGAGGAGCTGGGAGCGTCCCGGCCTTCTTGCTCCTTGACCTGCAGGCTGATGTACCCGGGAGTTTTGTGTAAGCTTTAGAAAGTTAGACTGCTGTGCAGCTGGCCCGCTGTTGTTCTGACTTTGCACGGCAGGGGCGGGCCTCTTGCTCCCGGGCGTTCTTGGCTCCCAGCTCTGAAAGGTGAAAGTGGGCCCCGCTCGGTCAGGCAGAGGGACCGCTCAGATTTTCACGTGCTTCATCTTCCCATGGCCTTTCTCAGTCGGGGTCCCGTTCCCAGCTTCCTTCCTCCGCTGCGGTGCTTCTGTCCTTGCTGGCCTGTGCTCTCCCCTGGAGTCTCCGCAGGCCTGTGTGGCCTAAGCCACACTTTGCACTCCTCTTCCCCCAGCCTGGCCCTTTTCCTCCGTTTCCTGGCGTCCAGGACCGTCCTCTGCACTGGCCGGTTTTCTGGAGTTCCACAGCCAGCTCTGGGCACCGGGGGGCACGGCAGTGGACGTCGGAACCCTGGGTCCCTGGCCTTGCGGTGTTGTTTTACTTGGGACAGAAAGGAATGCTTTGTAGTTATCAGGCAAACTGTGAGCCTGTGGGATTGGAAAATGAACTTTCACTGGGGACTGTGTCCTTGGTGTGGGTATGTGTGGGTCCTCAGAGGAGCCAGGTGTGAAGATAGCTCTCCTGGCCCCCGGCCTCTCTTCCTGTCCCTGCCCTGGCCCAGCACCATCAGGCCTGTTCTCCAAGCCCGCTCACTCTCCCAGCAGCCAGTGGTGTTCTCCTCCTTTCGGATCCCAGGCTCACAGACCTCTGAGTTGAAGTGTGAAGGATGGGGCCACTTCGTGACCGTGCCCTTCACTGGAAGACAAGAGGCGGGGGCCTGGAGCAGCGTGGGGCCTCCCGGCTGGTGAGGACAGTGAGGGCACTGCAGTGAGGTGGGCAGGGCACGGGGATGAGGGTATGGCCACAGGCAGTGGGCGTATCTTCCTGGGCACTGGAAGGCTGGTGTGAAACCAGTGAGCTGGACAGTTATGTACAATGCCGCAATAGGAAAACAAGTGAGCATAGAACATGGTTGTGTTATGCGGCAGACTGGACATTTCACCCAAGTTTTTAGATAAAATGTAAGCTGTCGCAGAAAGCTCCCATGGGGGGTGGGCTGGCTTCTCCTGGCCTCGACCTGCCCATGGGAACACCGGTTCTCCCCACCGTGGGGGCCTTGGGGAGGAGTCTGGGAGACCCCCTGCTCATGGCCCTCTGGGCGGAAGCCCATCTTGGACCCCTAAAGATGAGAGCCCTGTGGCCAATCCCTGGATGACCGACGTCGGCTACTACGGTCTGTCCCTGCAGTTACACATCAGGGAGGAACAGAGGGAAAGTATTTCTCTTGTACGGCCTGAGAGTGTGTTTTACTAAAGCATTTGCAATATCATCAGTGTTAAGGGGGCTAAATTGGGAGAATAGATCAGCCATACACATAAGCAGTTACTATAATTGGGGAAAGTACTAATGATTTAATGTGCATATGTGGCAGAAGCATGTTTGATGAGTGCCTTGATAAGAAGAGACAGGCTGGGTATCACAAGGCAGGCAAATAAAAAAATCCATTAATTCTTTTATTCATTTAAAAAAATGTTATTTCCGGCTTTTACAGTGACAGTTTAATAATTAGGGTGCCTAATTTTAATCTGTTAACGTGGGTGCGTGCCCTGCCTAGCTTGGGAAACCAGCTCCTGTTGGTGTGATTCTGAGCCGTGGTTGATTGCCACGAGGAGCACGGAGATCCGGGGGACCTCAGGTGAATTCAGAGTCTGTCACCCCACGGGGCCGTGTGAGCTTTGCGTCACTCGGGTCTGCCCAGGGAGCTGCGTGCCGAGCCGAGGGAGCCCGTCTCAGCTGAGGGAGCGTGTGTGTCCCAGGGAACCGGGGTGGTGGCTTCATGAAGCCCTTTCAGGCAGAGGCTACTCCAGGGCTTCTCACCCAGGGCGACTGTCGTGTCGCCGGTGAGGCTCTCATCATCGAGTGCAGAGTGCTTGCAGGGTTAAAGTAAGTGACGTGCATCTGGACCGAGATGGGCTTGTTCCCACCGCGCCCTCCTAGAACTCAGCTAGTAATTTCGAAACCACTGGGGACAAGTTACAAGCGTCATTTACCAGGTCGGGGTGAAGAAATGAAATCTGCTTTCATTTACGTTTTCTGCATGTGAACAAAATGTACCTTCTTCTCTCTTTCTCTTTCTTTTCTTTTCCCTTTCACATTTGAAAAACGGGTTTCCATTCCCCAGAACTTATATTTTCCTGTCACGAGTGTGTTCTGCATGCAGATGTAGTTAGAGACAACAAAGAGGAATGTTTGTGTGGTAGTGACTGCATAAAAAGAAAGGGGATTGCTGAATTGTAAATCACACGTTCCGAATATGCTAAAACCCAGTGCTGGTTTGTCTCCAGCCTCGCCAGCCTCGCCAGCCTCGCCAGCCCCGCCAGCCCCGCCAGCCCCAGCCGGGCGCAAGCTTCCTGGTGCGGGAAGAGGGAGGCAGCGCCCTCGCCTTAGTCCCTGGCCGGGTCAGTCCTCCGAGCCTTGCGTGTTAGTCACGTGTCTGCTGACAGCTCACTCACCACGAGTGCACTCTACACGTCCCGCTGTGTGTGAGGGCAGCTGGGTGTCATCGCTCCCAGTCCTTGTCTTAGCCGTCCGGACACCGCCGAGACCTGGAGGTGCTGCGGACGGGGCCCGCCGCTCCGCGGGGAGGGCCCGCCGCGCCCTGGGCAAGGTAACTGCCGCTTGTCCTTATTTCTCAGACGGACGGCAGGCCTACGTGGAGAGTGACAGCCACTCGGTACCTGCTTCTGTGAAGCTGGGGACAAAGAAGGGCAATAGGCCCTGTAATAAACCATTTGGGCAGTTCTTTGAATTTGTGTGTGTGTATATCTAGCTTTCAAAAAAAAATCTCCACTTGTAGCTGTGGTAAGAAGCACATAACATCAGATTTGCCATCTTAACCGTGTTACGTGTACAGCTCAGTCGTGCTACGTGCATTCACATTGTTGTGCAGCCAGTCTCCAGAACTTTTTCGTCTTGTAGAGCTGAGTCTCTGTACCCAGGAGACATGAGTTCTGTTAGTGTTCTGAATGATCGGTGGCTCTGACTGCCCTGTCGTTTGCACCCTTGGAGGAAAAGACGGGAAGAGACAGATGTTTGTGTATCCGGTAATTATGCACATATGCAAATATATAAGACGTGTGTAAGGACTGTATGTTAATATATTGCAGATAGAAGTACGTGTAACCTGCTGTGTCCTCCGTGTTAATATGATGTTACGTGGCACGTCACGTGTACACATGTGTATGCGTGTGCGCACCGTGACTTACAGGGCCCCCGGGGAACGACCCTGAGCGGGTTGCCCGCGCTCTGCAGCCATTCCTCCCCCTGCCTGCGTGCCGCGTTCTCAAGCCTGACCATGTCATTCCCTCTCCCTAAGTGGTGTGGCTCGTGGGCCACAGATTTGGCCTGTGCCCCCTCCCCGACCCCACGTGCCTCTCTCCTGTTTTTTTTTTTTTTAAAGATTTTATTTATTTATTTGAGAGAGAGAGAATGAGAGAGAGAGAACACATGAGAGGGGATAGGGTCAGAGGACGAAGCAGACTCCCCGCCGAGCAGGGAGCCCGATGCGGGACTCGATCCCGGGACTCCAGGATCATGACCTGAGCCGAAGGCAGTCGCTTAACCAACTGAGCCACCCAGGCGCCCCTCTCTCCTGTTTCATAGCTGGTCTCCTGGCCACGCACCTGCCAGATGGGAGCCTTTGGTCCGAACTCCTCTCCCACACCAGCTGCCTGGCAGCCAGGCCCGGGAGGGGGCTTAGCGGAGTCCCCCATGCCCCTCAACTGCCAGTACCTTGGTTCAGGTGCTGAATTTGCTCACTGCCATGATCCTGTCTTCCCCCTTCCTTGAGACTGATGCCAAGGCTGCACGGGCCCAGAGGTCAAAGTTCAGAGGGTCCTGAGTGGCCCTGCAGGGGAGAGGAGCCCTGGGGAAGAGCATCTCCTGGCCTGGGGGCTCAGCATGGCCGCATGGAGTCATGGCCAGGCCTGGGGGACTGGGTGAAGGAGGGAGAGTGTTGTGGATGGAGAAGAAGCTGAGCGGAGTCAGGGTCGCCCGCACCTGGTGGGTGCCAGGCTGGCTCAGGCTTCCTGCCCAGGGGCCGCAGCGCACTGGGCCCTGAAGGATGCCCTAAGGATGCGGAGGGTGCAGGGGTGGGCTGGCGCTGAAGTTTAGGAACTGCATGGAGGCCTGCGCAGGCAGACCGGGGACCGCGTGGGCACCTGCTGAGGTGAGAAGGGTTTGGGGACTTGTTGCCTATTGATAATTGCCAACGTATCTGATGTCACCGCGTCTTCCCTTTTTCCCTGGATGTGGCCTGCTTGTGTCTCTCTGGCGCTCCCACACCTGCCGCGGGCCCCAGGACCAGCTGGCCGGGGAGTCGGGGCCTGTGGGCTAGCGCTCTAGCTTCGGCGCGTGAGCACGGCCCTGCAGTTCGCAGGTGGCGTCCGACCGTGCCGGTGGGGCAGACGCAGGCCAGGCCAAGCTGCCTGGTGACGATTTCCCGGGCTAGCATGGTCCGTGCCGAAGGCGACTGCTTTCAGAGACGAGACCAGAGACAGAGGGGGCTAAGGAGACATTTGGAAGAAGAATGGCTGCCATCCAAGGCTGCTGTCACCTGGGCTGGGGTTGAGTGGCACCGAGGCAGTGTGGCCCAGGCTGTCCTTAGGAGGTGGCACCGTGGGCTCCGCTCCGCGGGGTGGGGGGGCATGTCCTTGGCCCCATGAGCGCTCAGGGGGATGGGGTCAGGTGGTGGCCCAGCCCGGGCCGTTTAGGGCTGTGAGGAGGTGGTCCCTGTCCCAGAGGAGCTAGTTGACCGGGAGTGATGTCCCCTCTCTGTAAGGCCCCTGGTCCCTGAGGTGCTGGTGCCTTCTCATTGCCATCCTGGTGCAGCCGTGCTCTGCCGTGCAGGAACCTTCTGCCTTGGGCTTATTCATGGAACTGGGTTCCCCAGGATCCTCCCACCCGGCCATGAGTCTGCACTGTCGCGGTTTGTCACAGCAGTGTAGTACCCCTGTGCTCTCTGCCGGGCTTTCCAGGTGTACGGAGGCATCGTTGACAGATAGGACTGTGTATATTTGAAAGGTGCAGTTGTGCTGATTTGACAGGTCGTGAATAAGCTTAATCCCTGAAGTCATCCCCTGCCTCCGCCAGCACTTAGGATCCGCGCGCAGCCATTTCCCAGGCCCAGCACAGTGTTGCTACGTGTCGTCCCCGTGCTGTGCCTCAGGTCCTCAGCTTATCCATCCCATAACGGGACGTTTGTGCCTTTGACCGACACCTCCAGTGACCCCACCCCAGCCCCTGCCTGCTGTTTTTTAACCGTCCCCCACGTATGGTCACTCGGGCCGTGCCAGGGGGAGTGCCACGTTACTGACCGCAGTGGACTCGGGTTTGGGGCTGGGACGGTCACCACCACGCATCTCCTGTTTCATGGCATGGTGACAGGCCAGAGTGCTGTCTAGAGGGTTCTGCCAAGGGGGCTGGAACCAGGCAGTGCCTTCCTTGGGGGCCATGGGGTGAAGTATTGTTGCCCAGAATTTGTCTGCCCTGCTTGAG
This sequence comes from Neomonachus schauinslandi, assembly GCF_002201575.2. Classification (NCBI taxonomy): domain Eukaryota; kingdom Metazoa; phylum Chordata; class Mammalia; order Carnivora; family Phocidae; genus Neomonachus; species Neomonachus schauinslandi. The sequence continues at coordinate 191,018,687 of NC_058405.1, read as the reverse complement.
CGCAATTGAAGCTTGTACGAATAGCACAGCGTGCGTGCACTGCGGTCAGCGAGTGTGTACCATTGGGTGTGAGTGTGTTTGTGTGGGGGTATTGTGTGCATTGAGTGTGCATGAGTGCCCACACCTGTGTAGGGCCTTGGTGGCCAGGGGTGGGCATGGGCTCAGGCAGATGTCTGCACAGATGAGGTTCCCCGGGCTGAGGGCAGGGCTGCCACTGGCCAAGGCGCTGGGGGAATGCCTGGGGGCCGGGGGGCTGTGTGGGAGGCCCCGCTGTGGACAGTGGCTTGGGTGGGGGGGGAGGTGGGAGCAGGGCCCTTCACCACAGCTGTTGTCAGTTATCCAATTAGGAGATTGCACTGTGTTGACACTCGTGGAGGCTCTAATGATTTATTTAGCTGTCTCATTCATCCTAAGGATGGCTTTGAACTGATACTTGCAAGAAGGAGAGCACGAGCGATGCAGAGATTGGTCTCAAGGACGAGGAAAGAGCCTGAGCATCGCGGCCCTCCCCCGGCCCCCGCCCTGCCCTCCCCTGGGGGTCTGGCGGCTGTCCTTGAGGAGCACTGTCAGCTGCCGATGGCACCATGAGTGTGCGTGCCCTCTCTCCACCGTGACGCCCTCTTCTTTTGAGTTCATCACTTGGGTGGTTTTTTATCCAAGGCTAACCACGGCCCTCTGCGTGTTCCGTGGAAGCAGCCCCAGGCCCACCGGGAAGGGTGAATCACCGCCCCCGAGCTCGGGCCTGGAAGGCGGACACCGCGAGGAGGGCAGAGCTGGACTGTTAATTCTGTGTCTTGATTGTCTGTGGCGCTTTTTCTGTACTTTTAAAATAAAAATAACGTTTTTCTGCTTATAACAAAAATACTCCTTGTAAACAGACAGTTTCAACAGTAAGTGAGTTTGGAAAGTGGGAAATCGCAACCCCCTCCTCTGCACTGACAGTCCCGGTTCTGGGGCCGAAGCTGGCTCACCGGGAGAGTCGGGGTCCCCTGCTCCTCCTGCCAGCATGTCTGACCTGCCCGTGTCTGAGCTCTGGTCCCGATACCTGCGTGTCTGGACCAAGAGTTAGTCTGTGCCCAGCGCTCCCCTCTGCTGGCAGCAAGGGGAGACAGCTGGGGCTGGGGCTGCAGGGCCAGCAGCCACTGCGGAGTTCCGGTTCCAGTTCCCCCCTAACTCTGGCTGGGGCTCCTGATGCTGGATGAGAACACAGCAACACAAGTGCCCAGGATTGTCCACAGGTTCCGGATTCTGCTCGACGGGTCAGCGGGTACTGCTGACCCAGGTGGGTGGGGTGGAGTGGGGGATATCTAGGGTGACCCTGCCCTTTCAGACAGTGGGGCCGGACTCACGGGACATTCGCTCGCATCGAGTCCAGAGAATTCTGGGTACAGGTGCCTCCCTGTGGGAAGTAGAAAGTGCTGCCTGCCCAGGAACCCTGTCTCAGGGTCGTGGGGACCTCTCACAGCCCCGAGTCACCGAGCAGGGGAGGAATGTGCACCATGAGATGGTGAGAGATGGTAAAGGAGAGGCCGGCCTTTTAGTGACAGGTGGAATGTCTTACGTCCCTCTTTCTTTAGGCACCAGCGGCCCTGCCCCTTCACCCTGCTCTCCTCTAGGGGACCCCATTCTGTCCAGAAGAAAGCTGGTGAGGCAGCTGGCTGAGCCTGTCCAGACCTAGCAAGCAGGTCAGTCTGCCCTGCGGAGGCCACCTCCACGGGCCCAGGGGGCAATACACAGCAGGTGGGGTTCTGCTTTGGGTCCTAGGTCACTGCATGATCCCCTCCCGTGCCCTCCATCACTGTTCCCTGAATTCCTCCCTGCTGAGTGCCTTCACCTCTGCTGGCCCCCATCTCTTGTGTCTTCACCCGGGCACAGACTCTGTCTTCTAAGGGGAGGTGTTGGGGATACATCTGCGGGGCCGCGGTTCTCAAACTCCTCTGGTCTCAGGATCCCTTTACGTTCTTGAAAATCAGTTGGGACCCCAGAGAGCTGTTGTTTAGATGTCTATGGATACTTACTACATTAGAAACTAACACAGAAATTACAAAAATATCCATTTAAAACTAAACCCTTTACATAGCAATACGACAATGTATTTTTTTTTTATGAAAATGTTTATTATGTAAAACAAAGAATGTAGTGAGAAGAGAGGCATCATTTAGCATTTTCACCCGTTTCTGTAATGTCTGGCTTGGTAGAAGACAGCTGGATTCTCATATCTGCCTCTAACATTTAATCTGTTGTGATTTCTGGAAGACTCCACCGTTCCCCGTGAGGGAACAAGAGTGAGAAAGGCAAATAGCATCTTAATGTTACAATGGAAACAGTGTGAGCTTCTCAGACCCCCTGTAGAGGTCCTGGGGACCCCCAGGGACCTTGTACCACTCTGACAACCACTTTTAGAAACAGTGGTTTCCTTGTGGTTGAGAGCAGGGTCAGGAAGAGGTTTAATCTTTATTAATGGGAGTTGACCAGTCATCTGGCTGATGGAGGAGTCTACTGTCACCGAGCTGTTTCTCATTCTCCTGTGACTTGTCAGTGAGGGTAGGTTCCTGGCTTCTTGCTGGTGAAGTGCTGTGTACTTGCGTTTATGGTGGGAACTGTGGAAAGGTTACAGGGCTGCATGTCACTTGCCCTGGGGCGCCCCGTGCCCCGCTCTGAGTCCTGTTTTCCTTCAGGGGTTTGCAACCCTCTGCCTGGGATGCCCCTGGCCGGGGCTGTCTGGATGCCGAATGATCCGTCGAGTTTTCTCGGGGCTCCCTGCCGGCCTGCCAGAATCTTTGCCTCTCAAGTTATTTTATTTAGCAGATAAGGGAAACAAGTATTGTTTTATCTGGGTGCTTTATCCATTTGAACCCTTAATCTAAAGAGTTTATTTTGTCAAGGAGTTTATATATGTTAAAACTAAGATACGGTTATTTATCAGTAAATAGACGTAGCCATCTGGACAAAGGATCCAGAGGGCTGGGAGGCTGTTTTCTTTTGTAGATAGAATCTGTGTTAGGTTATTCCTGCAAGCGGTTGTTCCTGTGTGTGCTTATGTGTGCAAGTGTGTGTGCACGTGCATGTGCTTGTGTGCCCGCGTGTGCTGGTGTGCAGGAGTGTGCGAGTGTGTTCGTGTGCAGAAGCATGTGCTTATACATGTGTGCCCGCGTGTGCAAGTGTGTTTGTGTGCGTGAGCATGCTCTTATACACGCGTGCCCGCGCGTGCGCGAGTGTGTTTGTGTGCGCGAGCATGCTCTTATACACGCGTGCCCGCGCGTGCGTGAGTGTGTGCGCGAGCATGCTCTTATACATGCGTGCCCGCGTGTATTTGTGTGCACGAGCATGCTCTTATACACGCGTGCCCGCGTGTGCGAGTGTGTTTGTGTGCACGAGCATGCTCTTATACACGCGTGCCCGTGCGTGCGAATGTGATGTGTGCGCGAGCATGCTCTTATATAGGCGTGCCCACGCGTGCGCGTGTTTGTGTGCGCAAGCATGCCCTTATACGCGCGTGCGAGTGTGTTTGTGTGCGCGAGCATGCTCTTATACATGCGTGCCCGCGCGTGCGAGTGTGATGTGTGCGCAAGCATGCTCTTATACAGGCGTGCCCGCACGTGCGCGTGTGTGTGCGCGAGCATGCTCTTATACGCGCGTGTGAGTGTTTGTGTGCGCGAGCATGCTCTTATACACGCGTGCCCGCGCGTG
>NC_058405.1:190909979-191014987 GCF_002201575.2 Neomonachus schauinslandi | reverse complement strand
GTTTGTGTGCGCGAGCATGCTCTTATACACGCGTGCCCGCGCGTGCGCGTGTTTGTGCGAGCATGCTCTTATACGCGCGTGCCCGTGCGTGCAAGTGTGTGTGCGCGAGCATGCTCTTATACACGCGTGCCCGTGCGTGCGAGTGTGATGTGTGCGCGAGCATGCTCTTATACACGCGTGCCCGCCCCTGCGCGTGTTTGTGTGCGCGAGCATGCTCTTATACCTGTGTGCCCGCGTTTGCAGGTGTGTTGGTGTGTGAGCGCATGCTTGTGTATTCGAGTGTGTATTTGGGTGAACGCCCCATCAACCTGGTGGTGTGCGCTGGTGGTGCTGATGCCTTTATCCCTTTACCCTTTTACCGTCTGCCTATGGCCCTCCTGAGTAGGTGGAAGGATCTGGGCTCTGCTCAGTGGAGCCTGCATTACTCAGATTTCATGAAATGCTTCATATGTGACTCCTCGTAGGACATGCTGACATGGTGTCAAGTGTCAGGCTTGTTCTGAAGCTAAAAAATAAATCTGTCCCCACAAACTGTGGGGAAAAAACCTTAAGTCTTCTGCTCTGTGACCATCTATCATAAAATGACGCTCTTACAGAACGTAATTGCTAGACCATACAGCCCATATTTCATTAAGGGTATTTGCTGAAGAAAATAATGCTTGTTAATAAAGCTTGCCATATAAATAAGACTTGGGAAAATCACTCCCATCAAGAGTTTGTTTTTTGATTAAAATTTGTTAAAATTTAAAATAATTTTAATTATGCTCAAATTACCTATTTAATTGAAAATATTTACATTAACAATTATTTCATGGGTGTTTTTTCTGTCTGATCCCCTGACCTGGGCCCCCATTGGGACTTCCATCCATTCTGTCAGTTTGAATCACCGTGTTTGTGTCATCATGGACTCGGGATGTGTCCTGTCCCGTTTCTGGGAGGTGTAACTGTCTCAGGAGGGGGTTGTTTGGTAAATTCTTCCTGTGTATGTGCTGATCGTAGGAATATAGTGTAAGTGGAATGGACCCAGCACGTAGGTATTATTTTGGATCTTTCTTTGATGCAAGATGGCCTTTGAGTAGCTGATTTTCCCTCTGTCTCCAGGCCAAAAGTGTTCAGGTGGGTGAATTTCCAGAGTAAACCCTCTCTCTCACTCATCTTCACTTGGATCGGGAAACAGAAAACGTGACCAACACCCCGTAAGCCCTCTTTTCCTCCTTCCATTTGCTTCCCTACCACTTAACTCCCAAGGGCAAATGTCCTGTCCTCTAACAGCACAGAGTAGTTCTGTGTGCTTCCAGATTGCATATATATGGAGGCCCACAGTGTGTTCTCTGGCGTGTCTGTCTGCTCTTTGCCCAGTGTTGATCGTGTGATACATCTGTGTTGTGCATGTCGTTTGTTTGTTCTTGTCTAAATTCTGTGATAGGGCTGTCCCACAATTTATTTATCCATGCTACTGTTGATGGACATCTGGGAGGTTTCCAGGCTTTGGCTATCACGGTTAAGGCTGCCGTGTCATTGCTGTATGCGTTTCTGTTGGGTACGTACCTAGGAGTGGCTTTGCTGGGGAACAGGTTTGCGAAGGGCTGGCTTTGGTACATATCACTAAGCACTTTCCCATGGTGGCTGTGCGTCCACACCCTCACGGGAGAGCTTGAGAGTTCTAGTCCTTCCTCAGGCTTGCCAACGCTTGGTTCTGCACTGCTTTTAAGTTCTAGCCGCTTGTGGTTTTAATTCACATCGCCCTGCGATTACAGATGCCGAGCACTTCTTCCTGTGGTGATTGACCACGTGGAATCCTCTTTTGTAAAAAAAAGTATCTGTTCACATCTCTTGCCCATTTCTTTATTTGGGTTGTCTGCCTTTCCCTTAATAATTTATACGAATTATTTCTATATTATGGACACCAGCCCTTCGTTGGGTGTGTGTTGGGCAGATTCTCTTCTCCAGCTCTCTGAGTTGCCTTTTCCCTCCTCTGCTGGTCTTTGGACACGTAGAAGTTCTTAATTTTGATGCAGTAAAATGTATCATTTTCTTTCCTTTATTGTCAGTTTCTTAAACACTGTTGTTTTTAAATTGATTTAAGAAATCTTTGTCTGCCTGCAGGTATTTTTCTGTTGTCTTTTAGGCTCGTCCTCCTTGTCTGGCCTTGAGTTTGTGCTCCAGCTCATGCCAGTTTCCATGGCAAGGTGCTTCCTGGGTCTGGGCTCATCTCTCTCCATGTAGATCTCCGTGGCCCAAGCACTGTTCCCTGAAAGACCCCCTCTCCCTGTGGATGTGGAGAACAGCAAAGGCTCTCATGTTACTGTATTTGTGTTCGTCTCATTCAAGAATGTTTTGTTCCTCATGGTGTCCGTTCTTCCGCTAGCCTCTTAATTACATAGGTTTATAATACATCTTGGTATTTAGTAGTGTAAGTCTTCTGTGTCTGTTTTTCCTCAAGATTGCTGTTCCAGGTCCTCTGTACTTCCACGTAAAATGTCCAATACACTTGTCAGTTTTCAAGCAGATTCTGGTGGATGGTGACTGAGATTGCACTGAGGACCTCTTAGTGTGGGCACAGGGTGTGCTGTCCCGTTTGTTTAGATCTTAAATCTCATCTCTGATGTTTCACAGCTTAGTGTCCAAAGTTCTTACGAGTCCTTGGGCAGAGCTACGCCTGGCCATTTGCCAATACTGGATGCTACTGTAAATGGTATCTTTTTTCAAAGCTTCTTTTCTCGGCTGGTATGTAAAAATACAATAGATTTTTGTACATTGACCTTGTGCCCAGCGATCTTGTTAAGTTCACGTAGGAATGTCGGTAGTGGCTGGTGCCTCGTTTGGGGCTTTGTATGCTGTCTGTAAATAATGCAGTATCTTTGTCCTCTTCGGTCCTTGTGCCCTTCACTTCTTCTGGCCGTGCCATCCTAGCTAACATCTCTGAGATGATGTTGAGTGGACGTGATGAGGGGGGTATCTTGGCCTCATTCCTGGCTCAGGCTAATGGTCTGTGTCCTCCATCCTGCATCGGGGTGCCGTGGGCTGCGCTGCACTGTGCGGCTCCTGGCTCTGTGTTTGCTCTCGCGAACAGCTTGCTGTTCTCCCATCAGCCTGGCAGGCTGTGGCCAAGGTGGGGAGGAGCTCGGACTTTGAACTGTGGTCATTCTTTGCCCATGTGACGGGGTGCAGAGGATTGTGGTGAGTGAGGAAACATGTCATCCCTGCACGGCCGCATTTCTTTGTGGTCACCTAATATGATTTTTAAAAGAATGTTCCCTTAAGGATTTATAGTTTCTAAGACTCTGACTCTTTGGAAGGTTTATGGCTTATTCTGTGAAATTGGGTCAACTAAAATTTTTAAGGGCATCTGCCGAAAAGAAGAACTATAGGTAATCCTAGATTCAGACATTTGGTGAAGGAAATATTAGCACACACTTAAGCTATAGTGACGCATTTGCTTCCTTTTATTCCGTATGGGGCAGAAATAAAAATAAAGAAAGCTGTCTTTATATAAATACGTGCTCCGTGTCAGAGACTGCCCAGTACGTGGAGTGCCCATGCCTGCCTTTCTAAAGGTGCTGTGAGTCAGAATTCCAGATTCTTCTCCTGCTCACCCTTCCAAATGTGGTCTTTAATTCATGTCATAAATCAGGAAAGAATGCAGTCGTAAAAGCAGTTGTGTCTCGTCATAATATGTTCAGCGTTTGTTTAATTTTATCCGAAGTATATACTTGAGAGACGTACACATTCCAGTTCCAACTGCTCCTCATGAATAGGTTTCAGAAACCTTTGGCTCCTGTAATTTTTGAGATCTTAATACTGTGTGCTCTGTGTTTTCTTAGAAAAGCAATGATCTATTGGTTAGTTAAGTGTCGTTAGATGTTTACATCGAGGTGAAAGGAACTGCACTGCACTTGAATTTTATTTTATTTAAACTGTAAATTCCTAGTCTGTTTTTATATTGTGAATATTGCATTGGGTTGTTCAAAAACCTTCCACCTAAAGAGATGCCCGTGGCCCCGGGAAGGAACGGGGAGAAATATGGCTGCACAGGTCAGACAACTTTGCTGGGCTTTCCTCTGAGACCGGAGAGGAGAGGTTTCGCTTTTGTTGTGGGACTGAGACGCTTTGCTTTCTCCGCCGGGAGTATAATTGAGTTTCCAGCTATAAGATAGTTGCCCTCGACGCCTTCATCCTCTCCGCCGTGTCCCGGCCCCTGCCTGAAGCTATGGCCGCTCCTCACTTAGCCTCGATGTTCTGACGGCTGCAGGGCTCTGGGTGACCCGTGGCTCTGCCCTCCTCACCCAGCCCCCGGCCCGCACGCAGGCCACGTGCCTCCCACAGCCCCACGTGCTCCTGCATTACCCGGACCTTTGATGTCAGATGTGATCCTTAACTTCTCTTCTAGAATCCCCGAAAGGCAGAGCGCTGTGCTCTTGCAGCTGCCTTTGGACCTCAGCCCCTTTGGAAGTGATTTCTGAGGTGGGTTTGGGACAGCTTTCCGACGTTCATTCCATTCAGCACGGTTTCGTGGCGTGCTGACTGTGTGCCCCATCCTCAGGTGCCAGCTGGGCAGCTGGCGCTGCGGTCACCGAGCTTACGTCCAGCGTGGGGTGGCCGCGGCGGACAGCGGCCAGATGAGCAGGGGGATGTGTCAGACAGCAGAGCGATGGGACCAGTGTGTGGGGGGGTGGGGACTGCCCTCTGGGCGCCCAGGGAGGGCGCCTCTGGAGAGGAGGGAGCCCCAGACAGAGAAGGCACAGGAAGTTCACGGGCCTTGTGCCCATGTGTGAGTCTGTAAGTGCTGCTGGTGGCCACCGAGCCCTCTTTCCCGTGGTGTCTGTCCCGTGAAGGCCCCTGAATGCAGCTTTGCTCCCGCCCAGGAATGTCACAGGGGCTGGCCCAGGGCCATACAGCTCTCTGTGGCCTTGCTGGGCGGGTGGGGCTCAGGCCTCCCTGCCCAGTACTCCCTCCCACACCGGGACAGTGGTGCCAAGGGGCGGATGTGTCTTGCTGGTTTTCGTGGAACTCGTGGCCGGGCCAGCTGATGTGCCATCACAAACCAGCTGGAGCCACACCGGTGGAATCCTGTGATGGGAAGGTGGGCAGCTGGGAGGATCCTGTGGTCTGGCCATAGGGAGCCACGGTCTGATCCCCGCTCCCCTGTGGTCCTCCGTGGCATCTGCTGCCCAGTCTCTCACCTCCTCTGGTAACAGCATGTCAGCTTCCCTCTGGGGAGCGACCCCTTTCCCTTTAGATTCACTTTGGCGGGGCTGCCTGTCAAAGTGTCCTGCCTTGCCCTGGCCAAGGGGACTCATGCTGCCCAGCAGCTGGGGGCCCCTGGGAAGGGGAGTCTCAGACAAGGGTCCTCCGGGCACTGTCTATCACTTCCTGTCTCCAGGTACTCACCCCCTTGTCCAGCTACCCAGTTTCCTTCTGGGAGTTTCCTTCGCTTGCCTGGATCACCAGGTGCATTTCTGTTGCGTGCAGCCATGAACCCCTGACAGATGCACCTTTGCTCTAACACGCCTGCCCCCTGGAGCTCCAGCTCCTACCTTCTGTGGCTCAGGGAGGCTCCCCCGAGGGGTCCAGTGGCCATGAGGATGCACTGATCATGGGCTCTTTCTTGAGCAAGCTCCGTAGTTTGGGTCTTTTAAGGCATTTGTTTATTTCATCTAAATTGTCAGATTTATTGGTGTAAAGTTATTTGTCATATTCCCTTATTGTCCATTTAATATCTGTTTGGTCTGTAGTTAATCCCTTCTTGCTTTCTTGATATTATTAATTTGTGTTTTCTTTTTCTATTTTTCCTGATCATTTCAGCTAGAAGTTTGTCAGTTTTATTGTCTCAGAGAATCAGATTTTAGTTTCATTGTTTTTTTTTTTTTCTAATTCACTGATTTATGCTCTTTGTTATTGGTTTTTTTTTTTTGCTTATTTTGGGTACAGTTTATTCTTCTTATAGTTTCTTAAGGTGAAACCTGAGGTCATGGAGTTGTCACCTCCCTTTCTAATGTGGGCATTCGATGCTACAGATCTCCCTCTAAGTACTGCCCATTTTGAGAGGTCAGAAATGCCTTCTGATTTCTTCTCTAATTTCCTCTCTGACTCATGAAGTATATTATTTGCTTTCCAATTATTTGGAGTTTTCCAGCTATCTTTCTGTTTTTGATATTTAATTTCAATTTCGTCAGAGAACATGCTTTGTATATTTGACTTGTCTCCTTTTAAATTTACTGAGACTTGTTTTATGGCCCCAAAGCTGGGCTGTCTTGGCAGGTTTTCTGTGTGCACTTTAAAAACCATGTGAGGAACGAGTGTTCCGTTGTTGCTGGTGCTCTGTCAACGCCATTGTGGTCCAGTCCTCTCTGATTTTCCATCTATTTGCTCTAACAGTTACTAAGAACAGAGTTGACGTTTCCAACTGTAATTGTAGATTTGTCCATTTCTCCTTACATTTTCATTACTTTTTGCTTTGTGTATGAAGCTCTGTTATCAGGCACATAAATGTTTCAGTCATGTCCTCTTTATCGTTATGAAATGCCCTTCTTTATCCCTGGTGATATTCCTTCTTTAAAATTTACTTTGTCTGATACTAATGTAACTGTCACAGCTTTCTTTTGAGTAGTATTTCCGTAATTTATCTTTTTCCATCTTTTACCTTTAACCTATTTGTATTTTTTAAAAAATTTTATTTATTTATTTGAGAGAGAGAGGGAGATTGTGAGACAGAGAGCCTGAGATGGGGGAAGGTCAGAGGGAGAGCAGACTCCCCGCTGAGCAGGAAGCCTGATGCCGGGCTCCATCCCAGGACCCTGGCATCATGACCTGAGCCGAAGGCAGATGCTTCACCGACTGAGCCACCCAGATGTCCCTCACCCATTTGTATTTTTATACTTTAAGTGGGTTCCTTGTAGGCAGCATGTAGTGGGTGTGTAATGCTTGGGGAAGATTTGTTTTACGGTTTAGAATGCATGACCTCCTCTCTCCAAGCCATGTTCAGTCCTACCTCTAGGACTGTGCTGTTTCTCCATCTTCATTCCCATTCCTGTGGGTTAAGAACTTGCTCAAGGTCACATGCTAAAATGTCGATCTGAGATTCAGACCCAGAGCCTGGGACCCTAGCAGTTTTGGTTCTCCTGCCTATGTTCTTGGGCATTCCGCTGTCCTGTGAACCAATGCTGGCTGGACGTTTCTGGTAAGGCCTCTTTTGTTTCACCTAAAGACCCGGGGCACGGAGTCTGCTGGTAGACTCAGTGTGGCTGAAGCCAGAGAAACCAGGCTGAACGATGGAGTCAGTGGCTCACCTGACAGCACAAAGGAAACCCTCCTTCCCCACCGTCCCCTGGGATTTGTAGAATCACCCTCCAAACCCGCCAGGACACTGGGCAACTGTCCCTGTGTTGCATGGAGTTGCTTTTCAAGCTCATGTCTCTATACTCCAGGTGTATTCCTCATTGCTATTGATAGTCCAGAAAGAGTTGGTCTGCATAGAACATGGTGTGGGTCTGATGAGAGGATTGTGAAATGAGGGGCACATTGTTTTCTGGAACCTTCAAGTTCCTACGGCGTCGGGTAGGCTGGTACGGGAACAGTCAGGAGGAGCCCACGATGCAGTGCGAACTGGATGTTAGGGGTTGAATTGTGTTGTCGTGTTCCCCTCCCCAAGAAGATCTGTTAGAGTCCTAGCCCCCAGGACCTCAGAATGTGACCGTATTTGGACATAGGGTTGTTGCAGATGTCATTAGTTAGGATGAAGTCATACTGGGTGGGTTGAACCCCTCATCCAATATGGCTGGTGTTCTTAGAAGAACATGGCCGTGTGAAGGCAGAGACACAGGGAGAAGCCATGTGGTGGCAAAGGCAGCGTGCCAAGGAGTGTCAGAGATTGCCAACAACCACCAGAAGCTGGGAGGAGGCAGGAAGGGTTTCTCTCCAGGTTTCAGAGGGTGGATGTCCTTGCCGATACCTTGATTGCAGACTTAATGAAACTTCCATACCTCCAGAGCTGTGAACAACGAATTTCTGTTGTTCTAAGCCACCTGCTCTGTGGTGTGGTGCTATGGCAGCCCTGGGGAATGAGCCCACTTCATATATGTCTGTCCCGGGACAAAGTGTGCTTTCATAACACGAGCTGCCGGAGTAGGGGAGAAGGTGTCCATAGTGTGGAAGTTGAGCTGAGCCAGACTTGATTTTTCCTATACGTGGATGCTTTCTGTGATCGAGGAACAGGATTTGAACATGAAGGACTCTCATGCTGAGTGTGGTAATCCACGGAGGAATGTCATGCTGTGCGTGTGTGCGTGCATGCGTTCCCACCTTGGCTCTGCCTCCTCCCCATTTTGACCACGTGCTCCATCGCACGGTTTTCTCCATCGTAACATTTCGTCCCGGATTCCACAACTCAGAGGTTTCTGTTCTTCCTTTTGTTCTCCTTCATAAAACTGTCGCCACGGTGAAATCCTACATTTGCAGGACTTTTTATTAGGAATTTTTTGTGTCTTTTTTACAAACACGATGGTCATGTTTTTATTAGTGGTGTTATGGATTTCTCTGGTGTCCTGGTTATTAAATTGCAGTTTTGAATGGTCCACTCCAACCTTATTATTATTTTTTTTCAGAAGCCCTGGTATGTTTAGGATAGTTTTGCAGAGTGTGAGGTTCTTCCAGAACACATATATCATAGCATAGCAGAAACTTCTGTTTTCTGTTTAATCTGCAGTTGGGAAGAGAGTCCATGTCAGTCTGGCAAGACCACCGTAGGTCAGAGCCTGCTGGGCACTGGGGCTGGGGACCCTGCATTCTGGCTGCCAGAGGTGTGTAGCTTCACTGAGAAGCAGATTTTGGCCAGTGTTAACACTGGACACAGGACGGGGTAGGAGCAAGTACGTACAGCCTTTGGCAAAACTCAGGTCTGGACTGGAGCTATTCTTATTTGAGGATGAATGAACAGAAAATCCCCACATGGGGTCTCTCAGAATGTGGTGAAAAGGGAAATACCCGGAAACACAGAAGACGAATATACCTCTGCAAGTGGTTCACAGTCAGAATCAGAAAAAGGAAATTTCAAAAGACTTTGGCGGGGACAAGACATGGCTCTGTGGACGGGTGAGGAAGGGGGCTGCGCTGCGCTGAAAAGGGAAAGGAATGAGTTGTGAAGGGAAATGGTTGAAAATGGGGAGTGTGAGGCTGTAAGGAATCAAACCGATACCATGGAAGACAGCAGCCGTGCTGTGGAGAATATAACTTAAGAAGATGCCCAGGGATGTGGAGTAAACAGCAGATGTGCCAGTGGTGGGAGGGGCCCGAGCTGACGGGGACGCCAGCCAGAGAGGAGAGGGCTCTCTGAGGACGCCAGATCAAGTTCCCCCACATCGAATCCAAACCTCAGTGAAGAGCGTTCTCCTGAGCAGAGAAGAGACCGGTATATATTAAAAGGTTCACGTTTAGAGCAAAATCAAGGAAAAGAGACTCTTACACCTTCTGACAACATTTTTGGATCTCGACATGAAAGAAAAACATTCTCGCAGAATCCAGACAGAAGAAAATGGCACCAGCAGCATCATCCAACCTCGGTCCCCAGAGGTCCCCTAGGAAGGAGATGGACGTGGGCTTTCCTCAGTGCCAAGGGTGGGGCCAGGTCTGAAGGTTTCAAGGGAGAAGTGTTTGTGTTCTCAGACTTTTATATCCAGCCAAGCTGGGACCTGTGTGTGAAGGGCACAGAGCCATCTGAGATTTGCAAAATAAACCATTTACATTGTCTTCAAGATGGTGGTGTTTCTTTCTGGCCAAGAGATGAATGGAAAGTCTGAACCTGAGATAAATGTCACTGTGTTTCCTAAGGACACAACCAGATACAGAACAGCAATTGTGAGGATATCAATCACAGAGTTATGGATAACGTGTCATGGAAACTACCGAAATGGCTAGCCTTCCGAGAGCAGTCCTTTTTGCGATGGACTGGTTAGGGTTCTCTGAGTATAAGCAATAGGCAAAGAAAAGATCCTTGAATAATTTAATCAAGAACAGGAATCTGTCACATCATTAAAGGAGGAGATGACAGAGGCCTCAGAGGAGCCTTGAGCCAGGGTCAGTAGGAGATTTTCCGTAGTTACCACATTCTCAGTTTGTTTCCACTTTCTGATGGTGAGATCACAGGCGAGTGTGTAAGAATCGGTCCATGATGCCTCCACACAGAGGCCAACACCTGCTGGTAGGAGTTCCCGTGCTTGTCTCGGGCGGCTGTGTTCCGCCGAGGAGACTGGTCTCGGGGGGATGGTTTGATGAGCTTGGCGTGCATCACGTACCACCCTAGTCCTGAGGACAGTGCCACCTGAGGTGGGGAGGGGCAGCCCCTCGAGGGGAGGGGCGGGCATCCTCTGCCACACATGGCATAGGAAGCAGCCTTGGAAGCGATGTGACTGGGGGTTGTGAGTGACGTGGGGACATTCCTGGCTCTAAGATCAGCACAGAGAAGAGGATACACAGCTGCAGAGCTGGTGGCGTGCATGGGCAAAGGGCAGAGAAAAACGGCAAGGAGACCAGCCCGAACCTTACCGAGTGCTGGCCTCTGGTGCCAGCATTGTGGTTGACTTGAAACACTTAGCTGTGATGAGCACGGATTACTTCTATAGTCAGAAACTGGAAATAAACCAGGAAGGTGGTAATTATGAAGACAGAAACCCGGGGGCTGGGGAGGGGGCTACACACGGTGCAGGAGCTGAGTGTGGACCGTGGGACTGCAGCCCCGTGGGGTACGGATGTCTGAGCGAGGGGCCGGGCGGCCGCGTGGTGGGAGTGGGCTGGCGCTGATGGTTTTTTTAGAATGGCTGGTGGTGATGGTGCCGAGGCTGAGAACTGGGCTCTGTGACGTGTCTTCACACCCTGTTGACGGACAAAGCCCCCGTGTGGTTTGGTCAGCAGAACGGATTCCACACGGGACGGTTTTTCCACCCACGATAAATCAGCGTGAACATCTACCTTGTTTCCCTAGTTAGACGCTGCCGTCCACGAGACCCCTCACCCCTCACTGACACTGCTCTTCCTTCTCTAAGCACGCAGGTCACCTCCTGAGGGCCCCGGAAGACCCCGCCCACCTCTTGGATGACTCGGCCTGCGAGACGTGCTCAGCAAGACTGGGAGTTTTCGTGGCTGCGCGCCAACGCTCCCTGTGGCCATACTTGTATGTGTTCGTGGAACTTGGGGGCTCTTTGGAGCTGTCGTTTACGTGGAAGTCGTGAGCCATTTTGAACCGCTTCAAGGAGTAGACGCTGCTAGCAATGAGCTCCCAAAGCCATCCAGGTAAGGCGAGGCCCATGTTCTCTTGGCAGACGGCAGGGCTCTCCTTTAGAAGATGAGATTGCGTGACTGTTTTCTCCACGGTCGCGGCGTGGCTGCGGTCAGCGTATGACCGCCCAGTGCGGAGCAGATCGTGGGTTCTTCATCTCGGGGTTTGGAGCTGTGTCTTTGGCTTGGATTTGCATGCAGCCAGGATGGCGTGTGGTTTCCACTGATGCCAGGAGAGGAGACTTGTACTTAGCAAGGTGACATTTAGGTCTGTCTCTGATTTGGAGAGTTAATTCCTTGTTCAGTTTTTTTGCTTTTGAGGGGACTTTGTGGGGCAGGAGCGATGGGGCCTCTGGGCTGAGTCTGAGAGGCAGCACCGGTCTGCACCTGCCTTGGTGGCCACGGGAGTCGTTCCTGGGGTCGTGCTTCGTATTAGGCACGGCACGAAGATCCTGGCATGCACGTAGTCTTCCCAGTGCCCTAAAAATCTCAGACCTGGAGGGAAGAAGTGATGTGTCTAAGGTCACAGAGCTAGTAAGTGGCCAAATGGATTAGAAACCATGTTTGTGGGGCTCTTAGCTTTAGAAGGGTGTCACGGGCACATGCATTCAGCCCCTTTCAAAGCCACAGTGCGGATACCTGGTTAAGCCTGGTATGCTGCCTTGTCCTGCCTTATGGGACTGGCCTCCGGCAGAGCCAGCACTGTCTGCCCAGCTGGGGCTGCCTCCAGTGCAACATGGTCTTGAAGGGTGGTTGGATAGCAGATCTGTCCTGTGTCCATGTGAGAGGGGAAGCGGTGGCTCACCCAGACAGAGGCAATGCATCCCTGTGGCACCCACATCTCTGTGAGTGAGCCTTGGGCCTGGCCCGGGAGAGTGGAGCCAGAGGTTTAGGGTCTGGGTCTCTCCCTTTGGGATTGCTCCAGAACATTCTCACACCTTCCTCTGCCTCTGATCAGAGTTGTCAGAAGCTCCAGAGAGCAGGATTCCCGGTTATATTTAGATATGAAAGCTTTATTGATTTAAATTGTTCATGTATCAATTGATACAAAGCATAAAACAAAATTAAGCCGTCTGGGTCAAAGTGTGTAAAGTAGACACGGAGTGGTGCCCAGCTCTCCTTCCCGCTCAGAGCATGCTGCCACTGTCGAGTTGGGGGGTGTGCCTTGTTCCTGTGGGTAAACTTAGAGAGGCATGCATCTAAACATCTGAATAGGGTGTGATCATTCTATATGTGGGGCTCTGTGTTCTCTGTTTTTTTCCATCGTAATGTAGTACGAGTGTCTTTTGACGTTGGCATGTATATAAATCTCACTTATTTTCGATAGCTTGTAGATGGATGTTTATGTGGTTGCAGCACTATTTATAATAGCCCCCGGTCGGCATCCAACAGTTGTTACACGTGTGTTTTGTACATACACTTCTGCAAGTATCTCCATTGGACCAATTCCAAGAAGTAGAATTGTTAGGTTGGGGGGCGTGAATGTCAGGTCCACTCTCAACATTGCTCCAGAAACGGTGTCAACTTACTTTCTCATTTACAGTTTATGAGCATACAGAATTTTCTCCATTTTTCCCAGCGCTGGGTGGATGCAGTCCATTTCGTTGTTGTCAGGATGTGAGTGGAAAATGACTGTTTGAATTTACATCACTGTGCACACAGGGGTGCACGGTTTTGTATAGACATAGTCAAATCTGGCCCATGCCACCCACGCATCTGGAGAGAAAGAATGTTCTTTTGTTCCTGTTTTCCTGACTAAGGAATTGTGTATGTGCATAAAGTTTCACACATACTGTGTACTTACACATGTCTTCTTCTCTCTGTTGTTTATCCACACACACTAACTTCACTGACTCATGGAAGTCAGTGTAGCTTTACTCTGCTTGGTGCTCGATTTCTACAAAAATGTGCAATATTCTTTCCACATTACTGACCATTTTCTGCTTTATATGTTTCAGTGTGTTTTTCTGCACTTAAAAATTAATGACCATATCTGTTGGTAGCTCAGTCCTCTTAACAGAATATATGGTATTTTTCTTCGTTTAATGTTTCTTTGCCCAGAAGTTTATTATGTCTTTGAAAAGCAGTCCTGCCCTTGGCTTCTTTATTTTATTACATATTTTTTTAAGATTTTATTTATTTATTTGACAGAGAGACATAGCGAGAGAGGGAACACAAGCAGGGGGAGTGGGAGAGGGAGAAGCAGGCTTCCCACCGAGCAGGGAGCCCGATGCGGGGCTCGATCCCAGGACCCTGGGATCATGACCTGAGCCGAAGGCAGAGGTTTAACAACTGAGCCACCCAGGCGCCCCCCGTGGCTTCTTTAGCGGATCAACATGTCTCCAAACACTTACCTTAACCTTCCAGGTTGTCTTTCCGAGAGCCTCTGCCTTTTATGTGGAGGATTTGCCCACTGGGGTTTATTGCAGTCGTGGTCCTGACAGGTGTGTTGTTCCCCCACTGACCCCCTCTGTTCGTGTCTATGTCCCTCTCAGTGGGTCGGGGTCTCCGGGGGGGGTGGTGGGAGACTGGCATGGGGCTGCTGCCACCTTGCGAGCCCGAGCTTCGTGCCCCCTGTGTCGGGGTGTGTGGTGGGCCTGAAGCCCCCGGGGCGTTCCCTCTTCTCCTAGCCCATGGGTCTCCTCAGGGACCTGCCCTCCCCACAGAGCAGCCCGCCCAGATGGGCACCCGTGGCCCCTCGGTGGCCCCTCAGCAGCCTGGCCGCCGCCTCCTGGCCGTGGCGGGCTGTGAGGCAGGCCGAGTTGTGGCTCTCCTTCCTTCCCGAGGCTGCGGTCCACTGGGTGAGGGGCTGGCTGCTCGCTAGCGGTTGGTTTCCCGTCACTTCGATCCCCCGGGATTTGTATTTTCTAGGAAGTTCCCCCAAGTTTTTGTCCGTTGATGCTGCCATTTTCCCATTGTCTAGCTTTACCATAAATCCTTTCATATTTTTCTGTCATTTTTCATGGATTTCTGGGAGGAGGGGAAATGATGGTTGTTCAGTTTGCTCTTTTGAATGGGGAACTTGTAGGTGTCCTTTGTTGCGTTTCTTGAATCCAAGGGGACGGGTCCTGTTTGTGTGCCAGCCCTGCTCACTTGTGCAGTTTTCAGCGTCCCTGGCGGGGTGCCTGCCTTCCCCTGTCTCCCGGCTGTCCCCGCTCTGCCATGCTCCCCTGTGGCCATGCAGTGCACCCCACCAGGCTGGGGGGAGCCCCGCTTCGTGTGGTCCCTCCTCTCATACTTGGCAGTGCTAAGTTGGCTTTGCCCAGATGATAAAATGACCTTTTTGTTTGATGTGTATAATTTTTCTCTTCCGTGTTTTTCTTTAAAACTCCCTCTGGTGTTGGGTGAGGTATGCATTATGATTTTATTGCTGTGCTTTCTGAACTTTGCCAGAGCCAGGCCCTGGTTCTCTGACGTAAAACTGTTAGCTGTTGGGGTTTTATTGCCCTGAATAACTATTCCTAATGATGTGAGCAGCCTGGGGAAAGGCCTGGGTAATCCAGCCTACAAGAACTCCTCTTTGATAGTAAGAAGAATGAGAGCAGGTACTGAAATATTAGGCTTCTTGCCTAAACAGTGCTTTAAACCTTTCGCTGCTGGGATGTGCCGAAATTGTCAGGATGGGCTTACTGGGACCCAGGGCGTCTGCTTTGGAGGTGAGTCCCTGGTACAAGACTGATGGAGGACGGACACACGTGTGGACCTCCTAGCAGGACAAGCAAAGGCTCCCTTCTTCCTCTGCCCTCCTTGTAAACCCCAGGGAGCCCGCAGTGGAGTCTGGAGGACTCGTGTGTGGTCTCCCAAACCATGCTCTTGCTAGAAAACCGGTTGAGCCGGCCTGGAGTGGAGTCACTCAAGTGTCCTATCTCTCCCTGTATCTTTGTGAGAGCATGTATGGTGTTGAATTAAAAGCAGGAGAACTATTTTGAGGAAAACTTGTGTATTTAAGATCAGTGTTTCAATTTGGACCGTTCTTTAATTTCTTAATATTTTGTTCAGTGTGAAAAACCCCATCCACATAAAAGCAGCTAAAAAGTCTGTGTTAACAATGACTTAGTGATTAGTGAGTTTCGAAATAGTCTGATTTCTTCAAACCGTCGTAAAGTTTGAATCCTGAAAGTCTCCCAGGACAAGGCTGTGCCCCTGGCTGGTCTGAGCTGGGGCTCTGGGCTTCCTTCATCTGCATGCTCTGCTCTTCCTCTGTTTGATACTGAGTCTGTTTCAGCCAGTTTGGCTGCCAAGGTTGTTATGTTTTAACATAGAAATTATCTCAGAAAGGAACATTTGTATGTCATTTAAATCACGCTTTGCAATGATTGAATGCCTCAGGAATATTGCAGAGTTTTAAGGGAGGGAATGAATTTTGAGGACATGTCATCACCACAGGGAAGACATTGGTTTGGAGCTGCTAGTGACAGGTGGGCCGTGGAGCCCGAGCAAGGGCCTGGGCCGCAAGCGGCGGATGGAGAACTGGGGAGCCAGGAGTGGCCTTGCACAAGGCCTGGGCAGGCCCTGGCTCAGGCTGTCAGGAGGGGTGCTGTGCAGCCAGCAGGCGTAGCTGGCCGGGCGGGAGTCCCGCAGCTTAGGTGAGGGGACAGAGCCTGCGTTCTTAGTTGCCGGAGGATGGGGCAGCCGGTGACAGTTGGAGGAGAGCTGCTTCTGGACCTTCTGGGGAGGCGTGAGGGAGCCCCCAGTGGCTAATGGACTGGGGGAGAGGGGAGTTCTGGGCAGGGGCAGCAAGACTGAGCCCGAGGACACGGGCTGGGGGGGCGGGGGTAGTACTAGACCAGTTCCCGATGCCCGGCCGAATGCAGGAATTGCCTCAGTGGTTCCAGCTGAGGTTCAGAGGCGAGACACTCGCGCCTCTCGCACTTGCCTGCCTTCTACAGGAAGGCTTTCCGGAGACCCCGCGGCTCCCGTCTGCAGCGGCGGTCCGCCAGGCGTTCTCGGAACGCACGAGAACATTTGCAGCTCTTGAACCGCCACCATCCCCGGTCCCCCATGCTATCATTATCTGGGATCTCAATCAGTCAAGGTTTGTTCTGGAAATGATGGAGACATAACGACTTCTTTTTCAACCTACTCTTTTTTTCTTTTTTTTTTAATCCTCAAATTGTGTTTTGTCTTTTAAAAATCACGAATACTCAGTCGTTATGAAGAGCTTGGAAAATTCACTGTCAATGGAGCATTGATGGTTTGTTTTGGCAATTCTCTGAAAATTCTTATACAGTATGTGGAACATTTGCATTTATGTCCTTTTTTTCAAAGCCACCATTGTAGAAATGCAAATTTCTGAGTTCTGAGATGCTGAATGTTGGATGATTAATGATATTGAAATTTAAGAATGAACTCGCGGTATGTATTTGACATAGAACACCCAGTGCGAGAATGATTAGGAGCCATTGAGCTCAGCCCGGCCGTGGAACAGAAGGCCGTCATTGAAGCGCTGGTGGCGGGGGCAGGTCCGGCGTGGACAGGTGTGCAGATGTGCGGCCACCTCCAGACGCCGGGCTGTGCTCTGCTTAACCGTAGACATTTAAAGCTTACAGCAGTGACAAATCCGTGTTGGTTTCTTGTGTACTCCCAGTCAAGACATGCCGTGCTCTTAGGATGCCAGAGTGAGCAGCATGTTCGTTGTGAGTCGTGCTCCGCACCTGTCCGTTTGTGCTGCATGATGACCCTGTGAAGCGAGCTAGCACACCGTGATTCCTGTTTTGTAGATGAGGAAGCTGGTATTTACTGCTGCCGGGTGCTTAGCTTCATGTCAGGCAGCCAGTCGGAGGCCAGCCTGGAGCCAGAATTGGTCCCCTGCCCTTGAGGGGCATGTGCCCTGTGCCGGCGGACATTGGGTGCACTGGGCTGGGTCGGGAGGTGATCCGGCTGACTTGCATGGAGCTTCTAGGCAGTGTAGTGCGGTTCGTGGGGTGAGAGGAGGTGGGTGGGGGCATGGGCCCCCCCTCCCCTCCGGAAGGGACATGTGAGGTCAGGACAGGGAAGCCGGGTCGGAAAGCAGGGCGGGAGCTCACCTGCCCAGGTCAGGCACCGGGGACTGGGCCCAGGGGCCTGGAGGTGAGAGCTTGGCGTGGCGGAGATAGGAGACTAGGAGTAGAGAGATGGGCATGGGGTATGGGCTCTGGGGTAGGAGGGGTGACATGGTCCTAATTCCCTTGGTTCCAAGACCCTGCAGGTACCGAGAAAGGGTTGTGGGCCTGAGTCTCCTGCCCTCTCCTGGGACACACGCTTTGTGTTCCATTAGTTTAAATGAGCGTGGTTTTGCCGTGGTTGAACTTGGCTTTGGTGCCACTTGCGATGTGACTTGAGTATATTTCTGGACTTATTCTGAGCTTCTCTTTGCTAGTCCTTGGAGACTGGGACTGGAGGGCTGACTGGGTGACTGGCAGACCTGGTTAATTTGGGAGATTTGAGTTGAAACTTTTCATTTTACTTAAGAGCCTTTTATCTGCTTATTTCATGAGAACATGATAAAAAGTAGTCAATTTTGGGAAAATAATGATTAAGAAAAATTCAAATCTAAAAATCAAACTTTTAGAAGCATATCTGGCTTTGTGTTTTTAAATTGGTTTGCTCTTAGCCACTTAATCAGTAAGATATTGGGCATATTGTCCTTTAAGGAGTGATAAGCCGCGTATGATGAAAAGAAGCCTTATGTTAGTTCCATATTGGTCCCTCCCTTCATTCCCCTTTCTAGAACACAAATAGAAAAGATAAATTCTGCCTCTCGCAGATCGAGTGTGCCAGCTGATGGGAGCCTGGTCCTGAGGCGAGCAGCCCACGCAGGGCGGCCACCGGGGCGGCTGCTCCCCAGGAGGGCTGCATTGGGTTCGTGGCTCGGGTCATCTCCTAGGGTCATAAACCCAGACGTTCTAGGGTGGCCTTTGTCCTGTTGGACTTCAGGGTCCCTGTCACTCTTGGTCCTTATCACCCCCTCCTCTGCCCAGTGTTCCTGCTGCTGTCCCTTGAATGTGATGATCCTGACTTAGAACTGGAACATTCCATGCTGCAGTGCAGCTTCAGAGCTTTGGAGATTTTAACATGAAAAACAACGTGCCACGTTACCACCATTTCCTCACTTTTGCTGATACTGTTTCCTTTTGAAAGGTAGTAGGTGAGGCTTGTTGAAAAGTGATACGATTTTTTAAATAAAATACATAGTTGTCTTATGCCTAATTTTTCCATTTCAAATAGCATTTGTAAAGAAGTATGGAAGGTTGGTTTAAGCACCGTGATGTTAGGTATGTAGTTGTCTCTAATCGGCGAGTGTTTGCTGCACAGAACTACCTTCCACAGCCCAGAGGAGCTCCTTTTCTCAGTGCCCCTGTCCAAGTTGAGGGTTCCTTGTCCTTGGTGAACCTTTCCTGGGGAGCTTTGGTGGTTGGTGGCAGTTTGTTCACTTTTAAAAATTTTAAACTCTTAGGCTGTGTTTTAGAAGGTTGCTCCTTTGTTGAGGACTAAAGCCAAGAGGAAACCTTTCATTTTAAGAGCTGAAGATTCTATTGTGATTTGTTTGCATTCGTGGCCAAAGTTTATTCTTTTCAAAATGTATACGAATTTTTCTAGGAAATCCTTTGTAGAAACTGGACATTTATTATAACCGTGTTTCTCATGGACTTGTTGGTTCAGTGGGATCTGTGAAATGCTGTTGCAGTTCCAGAGAATTCCATCGGGTCTGCTGTCAGCTCACTGAGGTTTCCTAGACGCTGTATGAAGAACCCTTTCTAACCTGCTCATACCTGTTAACAGTGCGTGTGCGTGTAGCAGAAATTCTCCCTTCAGAGTCGAACGGCGTGTGCAGAGTTCTTGATGCTTCTCATGTTCACGTTCATGCTGATTTAATCCAAACCAGGGGCTGACTCGCTGATTCTTAAGGCCCCATCTCCCCACCGTGGTCTGACGTGCAGAATACATACCTGCTCGCTGTTCTTTTGTGTTTGAAGAGCTGTGGGGCCCGGTGCTGGCTTTGCCTGAACCCCTTCGGTGTCCGCGTGGCTGGGCAAGGGAGGTGCTCTTCATCGAGGCCCCCCACGTGCGCCCCCGTGGGGCCGGCTGCTCAGCGTAGTCTCACAGACAGGATCGGGGCAGGGGAGCAAGGCAGGGTGAACTGATTTCTTGCTTCGGTACTGGTAGACGGAAAGAGTTTTTAGGAAGCTTGAGAAGGTGTTGGGGGACCTGGAGACGTGGGAAGCAGAGATTTTTACTGGGAACAGTCAAACTGTCTGCTGTGATTTGGTCCCAGCCTTCCGGAGCACTTGGTACGACATGGTGCCTCCTGGCAGTGTGGAGGCACACGTGGGACTGGTCCACACGAGCAGGTGAGGGGCACACGTCAGCCTCTGTGGCCGGTCCAGCCCTGGCTCTCGGAAGGGCCGGGGGTGTCCTGGATGTGAGGGGACGGCGGTGCCTGGCAGGTGACAAGCCACTGCCAGAGCCGGGAGACCGCGTGTCCCGGACGGCGGAGACCGTCCTAGCTCAGCTGTGTTGGAGAGGAGGACACGGGGGTGGGGAGGTTCCAGCCTCTTCATGGCCCATCGTGGTGCGTCCACGCTCAGTTGGCCGGCGCCTCTGCTGAGGTCAGCTTGCACAGCCTGGGGGCCCTGGCTGGATCTACGGAGATGTGCCTTCCTTTGCTCTTGGCTGGGCTTCCCCTGAACTCTCCAAGAAGCCACAGGACTAGATGCAGGAGAAGCACCGGCTGGGATGCTTGTGTTTGTAGGTGTTCTTCTATCTTCTGATTGCACGTGGCTCCTGTTATGTGTGGATTTGGTAGACCAGTGTGCGTGGGTGCGGCCTCAGCAGTTGTAGCTCCTGAGGAAGTGGCATTTATAATCCTTTCCTAGTAGATGTCGGGGGACTCCGGGCCGTGCGCGCTTACGCGCGCGCGTGTGTGTGCGTGTGTGTGAGTGATGCTAAGGGATGAGTCTGCTCTGGCTGAGGGATGTTATTTCAAACATCAGCCATCTATGAGAGGAAAAGAGCAATTTGTGTCTTTCTTGACTGGCTTAAATTGCCCGAAAGAACATCATTTTAGTATTTCTCAACAGTTTCCAGTTCTGAAACATTTGGGCTTCCCCTGGGGGATGGGCAGGGGGAGGGGCTGGGTGAGCCACGGGGCAGAGACAGCTCTGTGTGCCAGCCGTGCTACCTCTGCTGGAGGAATGTCTGTGCGGTTTGTTGGCCTGGCCCGTTTATCCCCATGGTGGGGCCATGCAGCCTTGGACCAGGCCCTGGCCCTTCGAAGGGCCCCTGGCTTTGGTTTTTGCCTCCAGGCCAGCGCCTGCATTGTGGTTTCATAGAAGGTGACAATATGGCAGATAGGTAGGGGATCTTGTTCTTCCTCCCTGGAGAGGCCTCCACTGCGGCACTGGGGAGTAGGGTTCCAAGTAGGGCCGTCCTATAGTTATAGTCAAAACCAGAGCCTTTTACACCAGAAAGAGGGTGGACATTCAGTATCACTGGGCCTGGCCTGCCGCACCTGGTCGGATGGTCATCCTTCTTCTTACCTGGAGGAATTTGGATCCAAGAGGCACCCAGTGTCCCCCGGACAGGATCAGACAGGTAGCCCTCCATGCATGAGTTCCTATATTCATTTCGAGATATTGCTTGAAATCACTAACCAAGATAACATCTTTCCCATTGTTTTCTACAAAGCCAGGTTCTGTATTTTCTGGTTTTATGTAAACTAAAAACATAGTTTTCACAGGTTTTTGTTAAATACAGGTTTCCTATGCCTTCACAGTTTTTTGGGAAACCTTTCAAGTCAAATCTACACAGTTGCTCTTGTTGGAAACAAAACTCTTCATCACTGAGAAGCTGAAACCAAGCTCGGATAGACTCTCGGCGTGAGGCATGAGCTGTGAGGCGCGGGCCGTGCCTTCTGTGGCCCAAGAATCCTGCTCCAGAACCTTCTACCTGTGGCTTTTGAAATGTTCTCCGTGGCTGCGTCTCACTTTTGCCTTGGATGCTTATGGAAACTTCTGGATCAACTGAGCTGAGAATCTCATTGAATACAGTGGTCTCTCTCAGTTTGAGAGTAGGTACCTCCAAGTCCATACAAATCCCGTGGCAACTGCAGCAGATTTAGAAAGCTGCCCAAGAGAAAGGGTAGGAGTTCACTTGCTCGTGTTTTTATAGGGTGATAGGTGAGTTTAGAACATCAGCTTCTAGTTTCGGATTTACAAGACAACCTTGAGTAAACTTCGGATGTGATAGACTCAGCAGCATTAGGTGCTCCAGGCTGTGTGATGTTTGCACTTGGGGGTGGGGGGCTAGGAGCTGAGGAGCAGGCCCAGGAGTCCCAGACTTTAGTGCACTCTGCCGAGGTTGGGAAAGGCATCCCATAGAAAGAGTTTCAGGTGCTTCTTGAGTGAAGGGAGGTGGGGCCCCAGGTCAGGCTCAGGTCAGAGGAGAGGGTGCCGGGGAAGCTGCCTGGCCGAGCAGAGGGAGGGGAGGGTGGTGTGGAGGAGAGGCAGCAGGCCTCGCGATACATCAGCTTTGAGCTGCACGGGAGGCGCCCTGGAGGTCGCAGAGCAATTCTCTTGGGGACGGAGGTGGGACAGATGCGGCTGGTGGCGTGGACCACCCAGCTAAGAACAGAGATTTCCCTCTGCCCCTTCTGGAGTTCTCTCTTCTCTGTGAGCACCGGCTGGTGGGGTAGGGCTGAGCCACACCTTCCTCCAAGGCCATCCCTGTGCAACGGCCTCTGCTCAGACCCATTTCTGGATCTTTCTCTAAGCCGGGCCCCTGGGATTAGACATTTCCCGTTTGCTTTTCCTTCCGAGCCAGCATTCCTTGTCCTTGTTTGTCCCTTGTCCCGAGCCCGGGCTGGGCTAGGCTGCGATGGCTCTCGCGGGGCTGGGTCTGCAGCCCTCAGCCTGGGCGGTTGTCGTGGTGGTGCACGCCATTCCTGGAAAGCTCGCTCGCCCACAGCCAGGGGGAGAGGGGGCAGCCTGGCTCCTCCGTGGCCGTCTGTTGGGAGCAAGAGTTGGCCGTTCATTCATGCTCCTTCCTGCATACAAGTCGGGAGCTCCGAGGAGGGGAAGGGAGCGGCCTCGCTCGTCACCACGGTGCATAACGAAGACGGAAGCATTTGATCGTTGCTCCTTGTCAGCCAGATATAGGCCTCGTTTTGTTTCCTCGCTTGTGTCCTGATTTCTTCCCGTGAGCAGAGAGCTAACTGGCTTCAGGTGGGGTTTTCTGTTGACAGAGCAGCGTGGCAGCGGGAGCGTGGGGCCCTGCGTGGGGCCCGGGCACGGCGGCCGCTGCCAGCCTCCCTGGAGCCGGAGGGTGCATCGTGCGGGCGCGCGCGGCGGAGGCCCACGTGCCCCTGACGCCGGTGTCCTCGGAGGACTGCTGTTTGTGTGGCAGCCAGTGGCTGTTCGGGACCTCAGGGGGGACTGGGGGTGTGTTGAATGTGGGTCGTGGGTGTCAAACGGATCTGTATGAAGACAAGGGTGGCGCTTTGTCTGCGCCATCTCCCTCCCTCGCCTAAGCGTGGGGGGAGCCTCAGCGTCCAGTAAGAGGCGTGTCCTGGCGGACACCTGCCCTGTCCCCCAGTACGGTCAGGACAGTCTGAGACGCTGTCACGGCCGGGAGGAGCCCGAGGGGACGTGATGCCCAGCGCCGTGTCGAGTGTCGGCTCGTTAACCGTGCCTGGTGCCGCACCGAGGGCAGAGGTTCCTAGCGGGGCAGATGGTGCAGGTCAGGCCGTGGCGGGTGCTGTGCGCGGGAGCTCCCTCTGCTCACATTGTAATACAGTCCTGATAACGTCGGAGCTGAGAAAAGAAAGTGAATTTGCAGATATTCTCGGCTCACCTGGTGCGTGAATGGTGGTATACCGTAGACATGTCAGCATTTGTATTTTTTCCTTTCTGGATTATTGTAAATGAGCACAGAAAGTTTCCTTATTCTTTCTTTCGTGGTTGTGCGTGGCCATAGTGTCAGGCACTGGATAGGTCACTGTTGGCAGAAGTGACTTTGTTTCCCATCTTCCTGCGTGGCTGCTGTGAACAGTACAGAGCGCCCGTCCCGCGTGAGCTTCTTGCTGGAGTGCCCGAGGCGTCTCGAAGGGAGCACAGACCTAGGATGCTTAGCTGGTGGAGTCCCACCGGAGGAAGACCCTTGTAACTGCCACGCCCACCAGGAAATGGAGCAGGCCAGCACCCCGGAAGTCCCTTCTGGGCCCCCTCTTGGTCACTGCACCTCCCGTCCCCCCACTGGGAATCAGCTGCCTAGCTCCTGACACCTTGGTTTAGTTTTTCCTGTTTTTAAACTTTATATTAATGCAGTCATAAAACATTTACTCTTTTTGTTGGGCTTCTTCCACTCACCAGTGTGTTTGTGGATGTCCTGAGGTTGTGGCTTCGGATCGCGGGTTCATTCTGTGGGCGTATAATGTTCCCTTGTAGGACCATGCCACAACGCATGCGGGGACTTTCCAGTGTGGGCTGCTCCTGGAATGCTCCCACAGCCTTCTTGGGTACGGCTGTCAGTCCACGTCAGTGTGTATTTCTTTTGATAAGATATGTGTGTGCCAATCAGTTCTTCCAGTCGACCGTACCCGTTTACACTCAGAGAGGCCCACCGGCCCCCGCGCTCAACCATGCCTAGTATTGTCATTCTTCTTCATGCCCTCGTGAGCCACGCGTGCTCCTGGTCGCTGGGGGCACCGCTCCTCGTGTGCAGTCAACAGCTGGATGCCCTCTGGGGAGGCGCCTGTTCAAGTCTTTTGCTCATTTTAAAAATTGGGTTGTCTTTATTGTTCTGGCTGGTTTGTAGGAGTTATTTATATGGATGAGAAATGAGTTCTTTGCTGGTTATTTTCTTTGCTATTTTCTCCCTTAATGATTTTTTTTTTGATGAACAGATGTTCTTAATTTTAACATAGTCCACTTTATTGGTGGTTTTATTCATGCCTACTTGAAGGTCATGGAGATACTCTGTATTATTTTCTAGAAGTTTCATTGTTTTACCACTCACATTTAGATTTACGGTCCACCTGGAATTGATTTTTAAAAAGAACATGATGTGAGGTAGTAATTGAAGGTAATTGAGGGTTACTTTTCCCGTTTGGATATTCATTTGGCCTTCCTTCCTTCACCCTGTCTGCACTTCTCTGCGGGACCACCTGGTCCTCAGGGAGGTAATACCTGGAGGTCTGTGTCTGGACTTCATTCTGGCCCGTGGCTCTGTTTGTCCACGTGTGTGCTGGCACAGCATCGTCTTATCAACCGTAGCTTTGGAATTAGTCCTCACATCTGGTCATGTGGCTCTTCCAGTTTCTGACCACTTTAAAGCTTGTCTGGGTTCTTCTTAACCCTTTGCATTTCCTTATGACTTAAAATCAGCTTTTCAATGTTAGCAGAATACCTGCCTTTGGTATTATATTGATTTGCCTTAAGATCAGTGTCTTTTGAATCTTCCAGTCCATGAATATGATGTATCTTTTTATTTATTTGGGTCTTCCTTAATTTCTTCAGCCACATTTTGTAGTTTCCAGTGTAGATGTCCTTCATTTCTTTTGTTAGATTTCTTTCTACTTTTTTTTTTTTTAAGATTTTATTTATTTGTCAGAGAGAGAGGGAGAGAGCACAAGCAGGGAGAGTGGCAGGCAGAGGGAGAAACAGGCTCCCCGCTGAGCAAAGAGCCCCACGCAGGACTCGATCCCAGGACTCTGGGATCACGACTTGAGCCAAAGGCAGACGCTTAACTGACTGAGCCACCCAGGCGCCCCTCTTTTTTTTTTTTTTTTGATGCTGGTTTGTTTTTAAAGTTTTTTGTTTGTTGTGTGTTTGTATTTAGAAATATAATTAATCTTTCTATAGCCGCCTGTCTGTAGACCCCTTGCAGAGTTTACTTCATATTATACTGGTTTATCTGAAGGCTCTTTTGTGCTTTTTATGTCTATTGTCTATGGATAACGAATGTTTTCTTCTTTGCTCATTTTTAAGCATTTTGTCTTTTTCTTGTGTCATTGCATTGTCTAGGGCCTTCACACAAATGTTAAACAGAATTGGTGATAGTGGATGTGTCTGTCTTGGACAAAAATCAAGATAAGAACATTCAGTATATCATCACCATGTACAAAGTTTGCTATAGGTTTTTGTAAATAGGCTTTATCACATTAATGCATTTCTCTTCTGTTCTCAGGGTTGCTGAATTTTTCTCAGAAGTAGGTGTTAAAATATTAGGTTGAACCATATTACATTGCAGATGTTTGATCTTTTTTAGTCCACAGAATGGTACTTTGATTTGATTGAGCTCAATATATTGGATTTTTTTACATCTATTAATCATATGATTTTTCTCCTTTGTTTGATTCATGTGATGAATTTTCTCAGTTGATTTTTGAATGCTAAGCCTTGCATGTCTTAATAAATACAACTTGACTTTAATGTATTACTCTTACATACTACTGGATTTGTTTTGCTTACATTTAGCTTAATTTCTTTCATCCAAATTCGTGAGTGAGATTGAGCTGTGATTTTCTTTTCTTGAAATAGCCTTGTCAGGTTTGGACGTCCAGGTTGTGCTGCCACTTAAAGTGTCAGGGGCTTGTTCCTCTTTGTCTAATCCTGGGGTGGACAGAGTTTTCCTTTAAAGAGTCAGATGGTAAATATTTTAGGCTTTGTGGATCATATACGGCTTCTATTGTATATTTTTCTTCTTCTTTAAATTTTTTTAAACAACCACTTAAAAATGTAAAAACCAGTCTTTCGTAGCAGATGGTACAAAATCAGGCCACAGATTGTATTTGGTTTGCAGGCCATAGTTTGGTGACCGCTGTCAAATTCTCTTGAAGAGTTTATATAAGATTGATGTTATTTCTTCCTTAGGTATTTGGAAGAATTTGAAGTTTTCTCTGACTTGGAACCTGTTTTCTTTGTAAATTGCACCCTCAACGGATGCAGGACTATTCAGATTTTCTCTTTTTTTGCTGTGTCATTTTTTTTTTTAAGGTTTTATTTATTTGTTTGAGAGAGAGGAGAGTGTGTGTTGGGGGGAGGGGCAGAGGGGAGGAGCATATCAAGCAGACTCCATGCTGAGCATGGAGACCTAGGCTCAATCCCAGGACCCTGAGATCACAACCCCAGCTGAAACCAAGAGTTGGATGCTTAACTGACTGTGCCACCCAGGTGCCCCTCTTGTGTCAGTTTTA
The DNA here is from genome assembly GCF_002201575.2 of Neomonachus schauinslandi. Taxonomy (NCBI): domain Eukaryota; kingdom Metazoa; phylum Chordata; class Mammalia; order Carnivora; family Phocidae; genus Neomonachus; species Neomonachus schauinslandi. Next base: position 190,988,547 of record NC_058405.1, on the reverse strand, counting down.
ATGTGTTTGGTTTTTCTTTAGAATTTTTTTCATTCCATCTAAATTTTCAAATGTATCGATATAAAGTTGTTCAAATACCTTTGCATCATCTTTGCAATGTTTGTAGGATTTGAAGTGATGCCTCCTTTTTCATTCTTTATATTGTTTACTTGTTCTCTTTTTTTCTTCATTGCATTTGCTTAGGATATTAATATTTTTCAGCTGCCATGTTTTGTTTTCTTGATTATCTCTATTGGATTGCTATTGCTTCCTTTTGTCCTTTGGATTTACTTTGCTTTTTTTTTTTTAACTAAGTGAAATATTTAGGTCATTGAATTTTTTTTTCAGACATTCTTCTTTTGTACTACAAGGACTTAAAGCTATAATTTTAACCTATGCATGGCTTTAGTTGGATTGCGCAAGTATGTTATTTTTCATTGTAATTCAGCTTAGAATAATATCTAGTTTCCTTTTGGATTTCTTCTGTGACCCGGGGTTATCTCAGAAAGCATTTCTTCATTTTACCTGTTTGTAAATTTCTTAATATCTTGCTTACATTATTGATTTCTAGTTTAATTTCACTCTGGTCGTGGAATTTACTGTATATTATTTCAGTTTTTGAAAATTCCTTGAGTTTTGCTTTGCCTCCGCATGGTCGATTTTGTACATGTTTAATGTACACGGGCAGAGAGTATGCCAGGTAAGACTTGTCCTCCTGATCGTGCTGGCCGTGTCAAGCTCGCTGCTTCCAGTGCTCGCCCCCGACTCCACTGGTCCACGGCCTACTTTTCCTGCCAGTTGCCGGGAGTGGTACTTAAACCCCTGCTGTAATCACAGGTTAGTAGCCTTCCTCCTGTTAGTTCTGTCCGTTGCTTTTGAATACTTTTTTTTTTTAAAGATTTTATTTATTTATTTATTTGAGAGAAAGAGAGAGAGACAGAGAAACAGCATGAGAGGGGGGAGGGTCAGAGGGAGAAGCAGGCTCCCCGCCGAGCCGGGAGCCCGATGTGGGGCTCGATCCCAGGACTCCGGGATCATGACCTGAGCCGAAGGCAGTTGCTTACCCAACTGAGCCACCCAGGCGCCCCTGCTTTTGAATATTTTGATGCTATTTTAAGTCCGTACGGATGTAGAATTTTACACTTTCTTGTTGGAATAACCATTTTATTTTTATGAAATGTCTGATTTCAGTGTCTGCGAGGGCCAGCCTAGTGCTCCTCGTCCTTACTCCTGGTATGCAAGCACCCCAGCTGTGAGCTTGGGTGTCTCCAGGAACCCCTCCACCTTTGCAGGCTCTGACCCCATCTCCTTTCCACGGGGTCTGCTTGTATGTCAGCACACACCTCTGGGGAGGGGGGGAAACGCGAGCTCGCATATGCCCTCCCCTCCATCTCTTCCTCTCACATTTTGGCGCTTCCAGTCCTCGCTGCCTCGGTAGCTGTCTGATTCTGAGGCCTCTGTGGTGTGTGCGTTCATCGTGTTTGTCAGCCAGGCCTCCTTGGCCTTGGCCGAAGCATTAGTGTGATAGCAGCCGGTCTGCGGTGGGCAGAGTGGCAGGTGAGGTTTACCTGTCCGTGCTCGTCGTGCCTTCCCAGTGTCATGATCGAGAGGTTTGTCTGCCATCGTCCACCTTCATTCTTATTTAAGTTTCCAGGTGACTGCAGGCTGGTATTGATCTTTATGTTGCGGTGACGTAACTGCTGGGCGTATTTTAAAGTGACTGAAATTTATCTTCAGCCCTGAGCTGCTCTTATTACGCTTTTATTCAGGTATTTTATGAGGTGATTTCTGTCACACCTTCTAAGTGGTAAAATCTCCCAGATCTGAGTGCTTAAGTGCCCTTGTGGAGCACTTCCTGCCCGCCTGCCCTCCGCGGCCCCTCCGCACCTGGGTTTTGCCAAGTTGTTTTTACCCCCAATATAAATGAAGAATTTGTTCTGGGTTTGGCTTGAGAAGGAATCTGTGGGGCTTTGCTTTTCATGCCTCTAGTGTCACGACCATGCCCGCATCGGGTTTTCCTCTGGGCAGGGCAAAGGTCGAATGTGCCACTTGGTCTCCCTTGGCCTCATTTCTGCCATGCGTAGGGCCAGCGGGCTGTATTAAATGGTATCTTCATTCCTTCCCACTCTGAGATTCCATGATCCTCACGTTCAAGTGGAAGCCAAGGCCAGAACGTTTGGAAGTAAGCCACAGGCCGGCACAGTTTTATCCTTGGGGGTGGGAGTGTAAGATACCTCCTCTTTTTTAATGATTTTGTTGTTGTGGGGGTTGCTATGGAGGGGGACTATTTTTCCACATTAAAATTTACGTTTTCTGTTTTTGTTTTTTGTTTTTACCTTTTCTGTTTTGTAACTCATGCATTTCATATCATATGGTTAGATTATAAATACCTTGTTTGGACTATTGCATTTAGAAGTACATTTTATGCATATGAGCGCTAATTTAAATCTTTTTTTTTTTTAAAGATTTTATTTATTTGACAGAGAGAGAGAGACAGCGACAGAGGGTACACAAGCAGGGGGAGTGGGAGAGGGAGAAGCAGGCTTCCCACTGAGCAGGGAGCCCAATGTGGGGCTCAATCCTGGGACCCTGGGATCATGACCTGAGCTGAAGGCAGACGCTTAACTGACTGAGCTACCCAGGTGCCCCTAATTTAAATCATTTAAAATAAATAAAATTGTATTTACAAATTGAATTACATATTGATTACTTTTAAGGAAGTCAGTGTCCCCCCCCCCCCGCCCCAGCCCCCAGAAGGTGAGGCCTTAGGACCAGAAGACCATCTGAGCATTGCAGTGAGATAGTTTTCTGGAATCTGCGTCCTCCTTAGAGATAACAAAACAAACACAGTGTGAAGGCTGGAGGACTTGTAAACACCTGCCATTTCCCAGGGCTAATGGTGGTCCGTTTCCACTTGGTGATGCAGAGTAGATGTTGGAGCAGGGGAAGGGGATGGTGGTCATGGAGGTAGCACTCAGGCATTCCTGCTTAGCTGCACTTCTCCCTGTGACATTCTGCAGCCCTGGGTGCTTGGGATGGGTACCAAGGCCTGTTTCCAGGCAGCTGACTGGGGTCCCCAGTAGTCCTTTGGAACTAGACAGCATAAGCAGCTGTCCCTTTTTGCGCTTGACCATGCATGGTGTCTCCTGTCCAGATTCAGGGTGCCCTTTGACAGTGGACTGGGGACCTCCTCCCTCCTCATGGTGCTTGGGGTATCTCCGTCCAGGAAACAGGAGTCCCTCGGGCTGAGCTCCCAGCTGGGGCCTGGGAGTCCTGCCTCCCTGGCTCTGTTGCCAGTGCTTGCGGTGGGGAGTACAGCCCCCATGACATCATGACCTGGGAGCTTCTCTGAAGGAGCTAGGAGTTAGTGGGTCATTAGCTAGCGATGGTGGAGGCAGCACCCCCTTGACCGCGGCACTGCGGAGGTGTAGTCCCATAGCTGTGTACATCCTTTTTGAGTCAGAGGGTGACACTCCAGCAAATCATGGCATGGCAAGAGCACCCATTCCGTATGCCCCTTCTCGGTGTCCTCCTCACAGCCAGAAGGATCATGAAGCAAGACGGAAGGTATGCTGGTTGACGGGGGGGAAGGGGGGTGGTGCAGGATCAGGAGTCGGGGCCCCGTGGCTCTGTGGCCATGGAAAGCCTGCAGGTAGGCCACTCGGGGGCCACTCACAGTGTCCTGCTTCAGTTTCTCCCCTTTGCTCTCATGGACTGCCTCTGCAAGAGGACTGTCTGGCCCCAGCCCCTCCCCAGGTGAGCAGAGAGACCCCCCCGCCCCGGGCTTGGTTTCCTTCTCTGCAAGATGAGGCCATGAGAGGTTTCACCTACCAAGGTTGTTGTGGGGATCCCATGAGGCAGGCAGGTCGCCCAGGGCCGGGTCGTGCCTGGGATGTCAGCCTCTGTCATCATCATAGGAATCCAGAACCATCCAAAGCCTAGAACCTGTCCTAGAGTGTCTGGCAAGTTTCAGCTTTGTCAGCATTGTCAGAATCATGCCCTTTTTGATAAATACAAATACCCTGCATCCTTCCATGTTTGAAATTTCAGAATGACTCTGACATCATTTCTGAAGATTTGAGTAGGGGTGTTTGCACAGGTCAGCCACCCCCTTCCCCACCGATACCCACCTGCTGAGTATCTCTCCCTGCAGGGGCTGCCCTGGGGGCACAGGCGGACAGAGAGGGGAGCCCTGTGCATGGAGGGGTGCATGGGACACGGCGTGGTGAGAGGAGCCTGTGGTGCTGCCCCTCTGCCCTCCTGGGTACGCAGCCCGGCCCCCAGGGCAGCCCTGCCACACCGACTTGAGGCACCAGGATCAAACCTGTGTATTTTAACTTTCTGCTTTGGTGATTAGTGATTGTCAACTTTACAATACAACTCTTTTTTTTTTTTTTTAAGATTTTATTTATGTGACAGAGAGAAGCAGTGAGAGGGAACACAAGCTGGGGGAGTGGGAGAGGGAGGAGCAGGCTTCCTGCGGAGCAGAGAGCCGAGCGGGGCTCGATCCCAGGACTCTGGGATCCTGACCTGAGCCAAAGGCAGACGCTTAACGACTGAGCCACCCAGGCGCCCCTACAATACAACTCTTAAGAAAGGGATTTTAGCAACAGATGACAAAGATTGGGGGCACCCGTTACTCCCAATAGGAAAGCCTCTTCAGGGTCTGCATGGGTGGCCGTGGTCCACTTTGACCCTCAGAATGAGGCCTTCTGGAGTGGCCTGGGCCCAGAGAGGGCAGGTGCACGCCGCTTGTGTTTGGGGAGTTGTGGTTCATGGCATGTGGGGCAGGCCCTGCAGCGGGACTTTCCACCCCAGTTCTGGGGCTCGGGGGTCCTTGCTTTCCCTGTGAGGGGCTCTGCCTGCGCCTGACCCTGTGAGTCCCGGGTGTGCGGCTGCTCCCTGGCGGCCTGGGGCCTGGGGGGAGAGCTCAGCTTACACTCAGCCTTGCAGGCAGGGCAGTGGCCACCAAGTGGTTTCTTGAAAAGAATTCCTCTTCCCCTGATTAATTTCTGGCATGCAGCGTCGGGGAGCTCTTGCGTCAGTAAGTCGTCATAAACCCTCCACTGTCTGGGGCAGACATAAACACCAAGCCCAGCTCTACCGCTCCTGACGCTCGGCCAGCGCCGGCCTGCCTGAGGAACTGTAGGCCAGGCAGCCGCAGATAAAGGCACCTAGCACCTTCCTGTGCATGGACGAGCCCTGGGCCGAGGGCTCTGAGCTGGTCAAGTGCATGGCCTGTTGTCAAGGGACAGGGCTGCACAGATGGGATTTTTTTACTGAAATGGTCGTGTTTCTTCCCAGTTCCCTGTTTTACTGACCCTGTCTTCTTCATGGGGAATATTTGCCTTCTTCCAGCGGGTCTTCTGTAACCTTTAGAAAGGTTTCAGAACCTTCTTTCAGCCTCTGGGAACCCGTGAAGTGGTGCGGCGTGGCCCTCGCCGTCTGGGCCCTAGGGCTTCCCATGGCACTCTGCAAAATGTATTCCAGGCCCTTTCCGAAAGCATCGGAGAGCTTCAGAGAGCTGCTGGGCTGCATGCGTCCTGATCTGTTCTTGTGGGAGCCCTTTCATCTGAGGCACGCTCCCAGGCTCTGCCTGGCTCACAGAAGAGGCCAGAAACAAGTGACTGCTGTCCATGCTGGCCTCAGTTTACTAGGTAGCATGCTCTGGCTGAGGTGAAGCACACTGCCCCGCACCGTGGCCCCTCCTGGGTAATGAGAAGGAAGAACTTGGCCTCTAGTTTTCTCATGGGTGGGTCAGGCAGTTGGCTGTAGTGATGGGGCCCTGCTACGGGTGACAATGCCAAAATCATGGCTTCCCAGGTGCTCTCAAGGAGCGCACACTCCCAGTGGGCACGTGAGAGCACGGCCCCAGGAGGCAGCAGCTGGTAGATGCTGAGGGCACGTAGTGGACAGGGCCTGGGATGGACCTTCACTGAACTTCAGGAGGGGAGATGACAGCCATCTGGCCCTGGGGTGGTCGCTGTGCAGGCCAAGCAGTAACCAGGTGGTGCACAGCTATCTGGGACGGCTCGCTAGCAGAAGCAGGAGGGGGCAGGAACTGGGTGGGACGTGGCCATGCCCTTGGACTTGGCCAATGAGTCTCCAGGTTTGCTTTGGGTACCTGCAGGGCACAGGGCACACTTTGGGGAACTTGTGTCCAGGGCCCATACAACAGCAGCCCCAAGACCAAGTCCGTGTCCGGCCAGGCCGTTGAGCTGACTGTGTGATTTCAGGAGCTTCGGTTTCCGCTTGCGTTTGGCCTGTGCCTAGAAGCTGTGGTGAGGATCCTAATTTTAAGGAAGAATCGCAAATGATAAACAAATCGGAGGTGTTGGTCATATTAACTTCTGTGTAACATCGAGAAGAGCCTGCCCTATTCTAGCTGAGCAGCCAACGGCTGAGTCGCCCCCTGAGCACTGGGGCTCACAGACAGGGCCGCAGAGCAGGTGTATTGAACCCACTGTGTATTCTGTGTATTCTACTGCACGCAGTACGCTGGGCCATGCTGTTTCTCCGCCATATCCCCTGGCCCCTCGGGATGGAGAGGATGTTCGTAAGGCCTGAGCTCGCTTCATTTATGCCATTAGCTTACGTAAGTGGGATAGGTGCTACTTCTGTTCCAGGCGGGAACAGTGAGGCTGAGCCATGTGCTTGAAGAAACTGGTGGCTGGGGAGGGCGGAGCCAGCCCTGGCCCTCTCGTCTGTGCGCGGGCTGCGGCTTCCCTGGGGTTCTGCAGATCAGAGATTCTGAAACGTTTGTTCAGGAAGGCCGTTAGGTTAGTTAATCGTTACATTCAAAGCGTGGTGTTTTCCTGAAGCAGGTGCAGATTGCTAGGGACCAGAAGTGAGTGATGTGGTCTCCCTTGTTCTTTGTGTCTTGCGCTTGAACTCACAGGGCTGGTGAAGGTGGAGTCTCTGGGTTTGTGTTGCACTTCTCTTTAGGAACATGACCGGGGGTGTCTTGCATGTGAATGGGGCTGGAGTGCAGACTGCTCACCTGCTCCATGTCGCCGTTGGGAGAGTTCCCCAGGTGTTCTGCATGTGGTGCTCTGGGGAGGGAGGGCAGCAAGTTGCTGGCTTCGCTGGGATGCTCCACAGAAACGCCCGGGAGCTCCTGAGGAAATCACACAGGTTTTAAAAAATACTACCCTCTGTTGCTTTTTCTCAACCCTTTGTGCTTTTCATGTTACTTCTTGAAGATCATTCCAGATCACTTAATAAAGCAGTCCCTTATTCTCTTTTGACGCTTGGGTATTCCTGTAGTCTGTCTGTTTACCAACAGATTCTAATCTCCTGGTTGACTGAACAATGCTTTTTTTTTGGTGTGAAATATAAATAACATAAAACTGACCCCTTTAGCTAGTTTTAAGTGTACAGTTTGGTGGGATTAAGTACATTCACGCTGTCATGCAGCCATCAGCACCGTCCGTCTCCAGAACGTCCTCATCTTCCCAAACAGAAACTCCGTGCCCACTAAACCCTGAGTCCCCCGCCCCCTGCCGCAGCCCCTCGGAACCTCACTTCCTTTCTGTGTCTGTGGATTTGTCTGTTCTAGGGTTCTCACAGGTGCAGTCAGAAAGTGTGTGTCCTTGTGCTGCTCGCTTATTTCAGCGGCTCAGTATCCTCAGGTTCATCCCTCTTGTAGCCTGTGTCAGGATATGTTTCCTTTTTAAGGCCAAATAATATTCCATAGTGTGGATGGACCACACTGTGTTTATCCCTTCCTCCATGGGTGGGCACGTGGGTTGTTTCCACTTTTTGGCTCTTTTGAATAACGCCGCCGTGGCGTTGACGGGCCAGTGTCTATGTGGTCTCTGCTTTCTGGTCTTTGGGGTACACACCTAGGGGTAGAATTGCCAGAAGGTAATTCCATGTTTAACTTTTGAAAAACCACTAAACTGGTTTCTGCAGTGACTGTACCCTGTTACATCCTGCCCCCTCCCCCCCCAGCACCACGGGAGTGTTCCAGTGTCTCCGCGCTTTAGCTGGTTTTGACTGCTCGCTGTTTTAGTAACGCGAGGTGTATCTGACTGTGGCTTTATTCTTCTTTCCCTGATGTCTGATGAATGGAGCGTCTGTTCATGTGCTTGTTGGCCGTGTGTACCCCTTTGAGTCCTCTGCTCATTTTGTAATTCTTATTCTGTTGCTGAGTCGTGGGATACATTTGTATTCTGGATATGTGCTTTGCAAATATTTCCTCCCGTTCTGTGGCCTGTCTTTTCGCTCTGTGATGGCTCTTCCTGTACCCAAGTTTTTAATCTTGATGAGGTCCCATTTATCTGTTTTTCTCCTGTTGCTCGTATCTTTTGGTATCAGGTCTAGGCACCCATTGCCAAATTCAAGGTCATGAGATTCTCCCATTTTCTTCTATGGATTTTATGATTTTAGTTCCTCTGTGTAGGTGATCAGTCTCTACTGAGTTAATTTTTGCTTACGGTGTGAGGAAGTAGGGGTCCAACCTCACACTTTGCCTGTGGATCCAGTTGTCCCAAGCATTGGTGTTGAAGAGGACCTGGCTTGCTTTTGAAGTTGTGGAGGTTCTTGTTTGTTTTTCATGGAAGCGTGATGAGCCACGCACAATCCCGTGGCAGCACAGATGGTGTCCTTCATCCACTGGGATGTCGCACCCACATTTACAGTTTCTCCCTCTCCAGCTCCAGTCCCTGCCACTGTGTCCCTAAGTCGGCACCTTATCCACACCCCCTTCTGTTTTGTCCACCTCCCCAGGGTGGAGAGCTTGAGGGTGGCTTCCATGGCTCTCTACAGAAGACGGGCGGAGTTCGGCTTAGGTTCCCTACGGATGCGGGCCATTGGCCATGGCCCCACGTGAGTTGGCCTCAGCGGGTCACTCTCTCCACTTGGCTGCATGCGTTCTGATGGGTGGGTATCTTCCCGGGGACCCAGGGGACAGTGGCCTCTACACAATCCCAGGCGGGCTGCAGGGTGGGGGAGCCGCTGCTAGCGCATGGCAGACTCCTGGGTTTGGCCCAGCACCTGCCAGGGCAAATATACCAGGGCTGTGGGCTTCACAGCGAACTTTACTGTTACAGGATTTATTTATTTTATTTAAATGCATTTAAATGTCTCTGTCCTTGTATTTAATTACAACCACTTAAAAGACCCAGATTGCTATTGTTTCAGCAGCTTCTCTGTCTCGGGGAGCGCACGGTGTGGGCCGCCCTGTTGGGTCCGCAGTGGTTAGTGGTGGAGAGTGCTTTTCTGCTGGGATGCCTGCCCCCGGGTCAGGTTTCTTTCCGCTCATTGTGGTTGCAGTCTTGCCTCTGCGTGGTGGCCGGTGTGGGTGAAATTCAGCATTGTCCCAGGATGTTGTACCCAGTTTCCCGTGGTTCCATGACAGCTCTCTCCTTTCGCTGCCATCCATGTCCCACTTCCAACCGTGGTGATCCTTAGCATTTTAGAAGTTACACCCGCCCTTGCCAGGCACACTACTGTGTGTGTGGCCCCATCCAGATACACTTTTTGTAGCTTGCATTATACGGAAGCTACAGAGGATATATTTCATATTGAAAATTTCAGTTTCTTGTAAGTTAAACTGCAATGTACGTTCTTGTCTTTTTTGTAAAAACTGGGAGTTTTGGGATACTTCTGCCTGCTTGGGGGGACGGGCCTCTCTTGGCTGCACAGGCTTGTGTGTGTGGGACCCGTCGTCCCCGAGCGTCGCTGTTCCCTTGCAGCGCCATGGAGTGGCCGGCCGTCAGCTGCTTGTGCTACTGCCCCCGGGCCTTCCTTCTGCGCCGGCCCGGGCTTGGGAGGGACCCGACACAGAGGCACGAGGGCAGGCCTTCCTCCCTCCTGCTTCCACACCAGCTCTTGGAAGGCAGAGACTGAGTTCCATTCCTCTGTCTGATCCCACGGAACGCCCAGAAGCCACTCTTCCACAGAGCAGGCTCTCAAAGGATCGGCCAGCTTCACCGATTTTGTTTTCGTGAAAGCAGTTTATTTAATAAACGGGAAAATACTTTCTTCCCCCTGATTTTAAAAGTTAAGGTCGTCTCAAACCCACACAGCGCTGAAAGACATGAAAAAGAAAACACCCTCGTGTCCCGAGCAGACCTCAGGCAGCTGAGGGACACCATTCTCAGGAGAGCACCACGTTCCACCTTGCACAGATTCTCCACCTGGGCATCGGTTCGCCCACGTGTATGTGCACCTGCCGTGTGCACCGTAGAACCTAGGTGTGCCTGTGGTAGCCGTGTACTATTTCTGTCCTTAAAAGTCCTCTGCTAGTGGGACTCCCGTTTTATTCTGGAGTAATTAACACTCCAGCAGGATGCTCTTAGATCTCTGTCTTTGAATTTGGGGCTGATTGCTTTCATTCTAGATTTATCGGGATAAAGGCCTAGAAATAGCATTGCTGAGACAGAGGGAGCACACGTGGGTAACACGCGTCACCAGGCTGCCCCTCAGACGTTAGTGGCCTTGCGGCCACTGGCCGGTTGTGAGGATGCCGCTCTGATGCAGGGCTCCTTTACCGATGGACAGAGAGGACAGGCCGCGCGCTCCCGCAGCCAAGGCTCACGCCACCTGTCCATCCTGTGTGTGGGGCTGTGGGCGATGGGGCCAGGAGACCGACCGGGGCCGCTGTTGTGAGGTAGTGGCCGTGCACCACGGCGGACCGAAACTCCAGAAACGGCCCAGAGTTTTCCGCTGCTGCCGCTGTCCCCACGTCACTCACTGAAGTGAGGGACATTGAGCTGCTCCTATGTGTGCCAGCCTGTAAGCACCAGGACCTACTGGCGAACCACACAGGAGAAGCGCCCGCCCGGTGTTGCTCAGTGCTCCTGGGGACATCAAACAGTAGACAAGTAAATTACTATGTAATAGTAAAAATGGCCAACATTGGGTTGAGCCTAGGTGTAACTGCACTTTTTCTAGGTGCTTTTTCCGTCTTCACAGATTTAATTCTTGTAACAGCCTGGGAGTAGGTTTATGATCGCTACGGCATCCCCATTCTACAGATGAGAAAACAGAGGACTCGGGGAAGGAAGTCACTCGCCCAAGGAGTTCTGCCAGGCAGTTTGTGCTCCTCAGCATCATGCGTTCCTGCCTCTAAACTTAGCACATCCAGTGTGGTGTCAGGTGTCGGTGCAGCAGGCTGGGGAGTAAGAGGGTGTGCCGGGGAAGTGCGTAGCCGGCCCAGCAGCAAGGATGGATTCTGAGTTTGATGATGGCTTTGAGGGCTTTTGATCAGGGCAGTGACATCTGTGTTTTCATGATACGCTCTTGGGTGCTCACCTCCAGTGAGGTGGCCGCTGGGGGATCCCAGGTGAGAGGCGGGATGCTGAACTGATGTGGGTTTGGGCTGAGGGGGAGACAGGGCTGGCAGGACACGTGGGTGGACGGGGTGGGGGTGTGTGTCCAGAGCAGGTGCGAGCTGGGCAGGTGGGGTCCGGAGGCCGTGGGAGAGCTGGGCTCTGCCACAGTCTGTGCTTGAGAGCTTGGGATGTGTGCAGTGACTTGATCGAATGACTTTGCGGAAAAGGAGATCAGCTTGATCTGGTCCTGGTACCCGCCCTAGGCAGTAATCATTGAAAAACCCCATTTCCTTGTATGCAGAATCTTCTACTTTAGCAAGCGTGAGTTTTTTTTAACCTGGTCTCGAGACTCACGGTCTTTTTCCTTTCCGACTGTATTCTGCTTTGTAGTTCTGAATGCATCGTGCTGGAGGTGTGGCTGGTGGGCCCCTGGGGCCCTCACGGAGCTCTACGAGGTCACAGCTATGAGTCAAGAGATGGCTTTCCTTTTTGCTGGGCTGACGTTTCCCCTGGTGGGTGGGCGTGCCACAGGCAAAGCTGCCGGGGCCACGGCAGGCACGGGGCCCGTGACCGTCGGGTTCCTCGCTGCCCTGCAGTTTCACTTAGGATCGTTCTCGATGAGGCAGGACAGTTGTTACTGTTACTGAGTGTTTCAGTCTCTACCCTGGAGGTGCAGGTTTAGAGCTCTGTGTGACCACGTGGGCCGCGCACACAAAGCCCTTGGCCACAGACCGGCGTGGCGGTCGTCCCCAGGAGAGCGCTGTGTGGCCAGGTTGCCCGCTGAACGAGCCCTTCTTTTGTGGGACACCATCTGTCCTTGAAAGGATACCTGACAGATAAACTGTGGGTGTTCAGACCTGGGCACTTGCCAGATACTTTCTTAAAAATGAAGCTCGGCTGTCACTTTAAGGAAAACAGCTGACGGGCTGTGTTGCCAGTGATGACATTTCAGCTCTCAAGTGGAAACTGGAATTTTGGAGCCCCTGGACCCCACCCCCCACCCCCCGCATAGTGTCTAAGGACACGTGTCAGCCTCGGGGAGAGCTCGGTTCTTTGCACGTGACCAGGTCCCGATGTCGCAGACTCAGGCGGGGTCGGGAGCCCTCGCAGTGCAGCCCCTGATGCAGCCAGGTCCTCTGAGGTCACTGGCGGGCGTCCTCACTGGTGGGGGTCACGGCCACACTGTCACCAACCCGAGCAGCCCAGCCCAGGCGCCCATATGCCACCGAATCAGAAAGCCCATGGCACCGCAGGGCTGGGAACGCGCTCGCCCTCCCGCCATGTCTCTGTAACGTGGGCTGCCTTAGTCTCTTCCACCCCAATGACCTGTCCCAACAGACGACACACCAAAGCCCGTGTGACGGTCCCGCTAACTTCCCCTGAGCCAGACCCCACAGAGGCTCGCCCACGTAAAACAGTGCCACCCTGCTCGCTACTTGTTTTGTGTTTTGGAAAAGGTACTTATTTTTTCATTAAAATAGGTAATTCATGTTAACGTTCAGTGACATTATTTTCAAATGAATTAAATGAACATTGAAAAATCTCAGTTGTAACTTATGATATGGCAAATATCGATATGTATAGCCACATAAACAAAAGGCTTTTGGGGTGCTCAGTAATTTATAAGAGGATGCAGGGGCTCTGAGGCTAAAAACTGCTGTTCTAAGCCATCTGGTGTTGATAGGCGTATATTTTTAAAAGCACTTACAATTACTTTGTCCTTGGTGTTCTGACCCTCAGGCCCAAGGAGGCGAGGAGGAGTGATGAGTCAAGGGGAAGCGTTGCTCCTATGTGGGTGTGTATGGGGGGGTGGTGCACTGGACCCCAGAGGTCTGGGCCTCTCCGTGGTCCCACCTGGGTGGGCCGGCGGGCCTCAGGGACGACCGACACGGCCGCACCGCCTCCGGCCCACGGGCACCGCGGGGCAGGAGTTATAGCTATTGAAAATGATTATTTTATGTATGCCTTGTATTTATGTTGCATTTAATTATAAATTGTTATGGCTTATTATGTAAATACATACGCAGCTGATGAAGAATGAATTTACTAGAATTTTTGTGCTCATTTGTTTGTCAGTTTGCAAAAAGGCAAACTTCAGGAAAGACTGTAGATGAGTGAGGATCTTTAGAATACTTCTTCTGGATCCAAACTGTCCGAAAAATATATCACACGGGAAATAAATGATGACAGTGTTAGAAGTGTCACGAAAACAAACAGAAGAGCCAAGAGAGATCTAAGAATAAAGAAGAAAACACGTCCAATAGGAAGTTTAGGTAGAAACACTCTCAATAAATGAACACTTTTATTTTTGCCATCAAAGTGAGAGTTCACACTGTTGCCTCCCTGCACTGCACATGCTCAGATGAAGGGGCGCTGGGGTCTGTAGGGCCATCTGGCCTGGGACAGAATGCCATCAGTAGCGGGGCGCTGAGCTCAGCCGGAGGGGTGGAGGGTGCTGTCGGCTGCCAGACAGAAGGGACCTGTGCACAGTGCACACAGTAGGGCTTCTGCACAAGCAGAATGGAGCGTCACCTGGAAGGAAGACACCCAGAAGGAAGGGTTCTCAGCACTTAGCTGGAAAGTTAGATTGCCACCATCAGCGGTGTCCCAGAGCGTACGTCGTATCCGATGTCTACACTCAACCCAGAAGAGAAGCATCCTTTTCCCTGCTGAGAAGCAACAGGAGCTAGTTGTCACTAAGAGGAACTTGGATAGACTTGGGACTTGTTGGTAAAGGACCCAACCGAATGTTTCTTAAAAGTACCTGCTCCTTGGGGCGCCTGGGTGGCTCAGTCGGTTAAGCGTCTGCCTTCAGCTCAGGTCATGATCTGCAGGTCCTGGGATCGAGGGCTCCCTGCTCAGCGGGGAGTTTGCTTCTCCCTCTGACGCTCCCCCCCTCTCATGCTCTATCTCATTCTCTCTCTCAAATAAATAAATAAAATCTTAAAAAAAAAAAACAACCTGCTCCCTAAGAGATTGCTCTGTGTTTTATCAAAGTTCACGCAGTGCCTTTGCTCTCTTCAAAATTGCTTCTAAGCCTGAAAAGTGTTATTTTATAGGATGGAAGTGCCCTAATTCTAGAACCTGTTAGCAACAACAAGAAAACAAAAATTATATGCAAGTTTTACTTATGAACAGAGATGGAAGCCCTGAACAGAATGTTGGGGGAGAGACTAGGAGAGCACATTCTCTGGTTGTCACCGAGGGTTTTATGGCGGGAATGTTGTCATTGCAGGGAAACTACAGAATTCACGTAGGTACAGGAGACTGTTTATGAAATATAGGAGATTAATAAGTACTCCACTTTTCATAATTACCTCCCCCCCCAATTGGGAGGAAGTATATAGTTTTAATGAATAGATTGAAGATGATCAGAAGGTGGAAGTCAGCTTTCCCACGGCTGGGACGCTCTGGAGGCCTCGTGCTCAGAGAAGGGGATTCGGCACCGCCCCTGTGTGTCGCTGTGATACCAGCAGTTTTGTTAGGGTCTGCAGAACCAAAATAGGTTCACTCAAAGGCCAAAGAGTCCCTGACTACAATCCACCTATTTCCTATTTGCCAGGAATTAGTAGAAAAGTCCAAGAACCAATCGATGGTTTTGGTGATAGAAATTTCCAGACTTCTGCATGACAGAAGCCTCACTGAGTCCCCTCTTCCTACAGCGGCCACGTGTGCCATGATGATGGTGGCTGAATGGTGGGCTTCTCGTGCTGTCCTCACTACATGCCATGTCAGCTTTCTCCTATAGAGGACTTCCCTTTCTTTCTTATTTATTTGCTTATTTATTTACATGAATTTGGGGTCATGGATTCTTATTTTATTAACTGGGTTCTAAGCCTTTGTTAACATGACTTATTCTGGTGCCCATAGTGTCCTCGTTTGCCCAGTGGCAGCCCCTGCATGCTGGCTACTCTGACTGGTCCCCAGTGCTCCGGGGGCCCCCTCTGCTCTCTCTGATGCAGGAAGGTAGTTTGCCTCTCTGGTGCCTTCCCTGCCGCACACCTGGGGTCTGCTCTTTCCCAAGGAGGTTCTGTTTCTCGGGGACTGGCGTTTAGAAAGCCAGCTCTGCGGGGCGCCTGGGTGGCTCAGTTGGTTAAGCGACTGCCTTCGGCTCAGGTCATGCTCCTGGAGTCTTGGGATCGAGTCCCGCATCGGGCTCCCTGCTCGGCAGGGAGTCTGCTTCTCCCTCTGACCCTCCCCACTCTCATGTGCTCTCTCTCATTCTCTCTCTCTCAAATAAATAAATAAAATCTTTAAAAAAAAAAAAAAAAGAAGCCAGCTCTGCGTGCTGGCTGTGCCGACCGCTTCCGTGGCCTGGGAGCAGGCGGGGCTTGGAGACGGATGGGGCGGGCATGCACACACCCTCCTGCCTAGGTGGTGTTCCGTGTGTCCACGTGAACTGCGGAGCTCACACCGACACTTCTCATTCCAGCCCAGTGTCACAGGTCCACGGACCACCCTCTCTCTTTTCCGTATTGTCACCCCTCCTCCCACGATGAGAAACTTTGCTCCCAGTCTCCTTCATCTCCTTACTTATTGGCTTAATCCCAGAATGCTCAGAAAGAAATCGTTAATCTGTGCCTCTGTGAGAAAGAAACCCGCCAGCCGGGGTTCTGTATTTGTTGAGGGCGCATAGTCCAAGTAGAGTCTGAACACTGTGTCTCAGAGCTACTTGGGATCGTTCTTAGCGCCCCCGGCCCCACCCTCGTGCACTTGCGTTACCCCCTTGAAATGTGGTTTGGTTCATTTTGTTTCTGTTTGTATTTCATTTTTTCCCTTCCTCATACTTTTTGATTTTATTTATTTTCTTTTTTTTTTTTTTTAAAGATTTTATTTATTTGACAGGGAGAGACACAGCGAGAGAGGGAACACAAGCAGGGGGAGTGGGAGAGGGAGAAGCAGGCTTCCTGCCGAGCAGGGAGCCCGATGTGGGGCTCAACCTCAGGACCCTGGAATCATGACCTGAGCCAAAGGCAGACGCTTAACCATCTGAGCCACCCAGGTGCCCCTGATTTTATTTATTTTCATTTTTTGAGTATGTGAGACATTAGTGCAGCCCCTAAAGCCAGCGATGTGTAAGAAACCGGACTCAAGAGAGTGGGGTCCCCGCCCAGCGGGCCCGTCCTTCCACCCTGTGGCCGCCCCTGGCCCCACCCTTGCTCTCCCGATTTGCTTTCTGGACAAAAGAGGAAATACAGCGTGTACTTTATCGGGATTCGGTCTTGCACCTAGGGGACGTCGTCCCGGTAGCTCTGTCGCACGCGGCGTTTCCACACCCCAGCGTGTCCCCGCAGCCCCTGGCCTGCGCTTGCCCTGGGATGACCTTGTGCACACATGCTTCCCTCCGCCGCCCCTGCATCGTCCGACTTCACCTGCAGAGGGGTTCCTACGGAAGGTGAGCAGGTACATAATTGGGTTCGATTTTGGCCAGTTTGCCGGTGCGAAGCATGTACCAGCTTGCATTCCCCTTGCGACCTGTGTGCGCCTGTGCCCACACGGCGTGGAGAGCGAAGCCTGGTGCTTTTTGCCAGTCCGACCGGTAACAAGTGGAAGCTCAGTGTGGGGGCCGTACTCGCTCCTCATGCCTTTGGCCTGTTTTTCTGTCAGGATTTTGGTCGTTGTTCCCACAAGTTTTAAGAGTTTTTTATACATCAGGAATACTAGTTTTGATCTGTGAGGTATATTGCAAATACTTTGCCCCAATCTGTCCACTGTTTTTTTTAATTCTTTGTGTACATCTTTGCCATGTAAACCCCCTCCCTCCTAGCATGGTTCAAATTGACCAATTTCTTCTTCTTTTTTTTAAGGGCTTCTGGCTACTGAGTTGCAGTTAGAAAGCTTTCCTCTGCTCCTGCTCCAGAGGAACCCGTGTCTTGTTCTGGGGCTTGTATTATTTCATTTTTTACAGCTAGGTCCCTGGTCCGCATGGCATTTACACTCGCGTGTGTGTGCGTGTGTGTGTGTGTGTTAGGTGTGGCTCTAAGTTATCTTTTCCCAGGGGCTCCCCAGGTGCTGGCACCGCGGGGTAAACAGCAATCGAGACGCCCCCTTGTCTGTCTGTCTGCTTGTCCGAGGGCCTGTCCTCTGCTGTCTCAAGCATGGTGGCTCCCAGGCGGGTTTGCGGGCTGGCAGGGCTCTCCGCCTGTTCTGAAAGTGTCTGTGGGCCTCCTGCACCTGACGCACGTCTGTCCCCGTGCGGCCCTCCGGTGAACGCAGGTCTGTGTCCCTTCCTCTGCCCTGTGCCCCCCCCCAGCCGCTCATACTTGTCACTAGTGTCTTTCTGGGTTGCCCTCCTGCTTCTCTCCTCTGTGCTATTTTGCTGTTCAGCGCTTGTCTCCTCAGCCACATCTGATGGACTATTTAACCTACTCATTTCGTTTTTAGTTTTAATTAGTAACAGTTTTTTTCGCATGCGTTCACATGTGCCTGACCGTTTTTGGTGTTAGTGGTGGTGGGTGGTTCACAGCCTCACTCGCTCCCTGCGTGCTCGCGCAGCGCAGGGTCTGGCTGTTACTGTCTGTCTTTGGCGGGGGAGAGACTGAGGTGCAGGGAGAGCTTACAGGACCCAGGGCTGTGCGGCTGCTGAGTGACAGTCCCCGACAGCCGCTGGCTCCTTGGATGACCCTGCCTGTTTCTTCACGCCTGGTGTGGAGATGTATTTTGTGGTCAGATCAGATTTTCCTGTAACTGAAGTCTGTCCTGGCCTGACTTCTACTCCCTGGGTTTTTCCCCTGCTTTTGATTTTATGCCTTGTAATGTTTCACAGACATTGTTTTGAGGTTGGTAACGTGCCCGTCCAGGGAGGATACGTGTCTGTGTCTGCCTGGTTGGGCCATGCAGGCCGGCACGGCTTCACCTGGGACGCACTTCCGGATGCCTCTGCCGCCGTGTCTGTCGGGTCTTGGGGGTGTCCGGATTCCCCCCCCCCGAACCACTGCCAGGTGATCTCTGGTCGTGGACCCCCACGGGACTCTTCTTTCTTGATGAGCCCTCCCCGCCAGTGTCAGGGCCAGGCAGGGGTGCGTCCCTTCAGCAGAGTGGTTGGCCAGCCTCCCCCCACCCCAGGGGAGCCGCAGTCCCCTCTCCTTCTGCTCAGACCCCGGCTTGGTCTCCTGGCCTTTAGCCGTGGCTTTTAGCAGTGACCTGATGAGCGTGGCCGAGTCAGGTGGCAGCCTCAGGATGGGCCCTGGCCTGCATGCCGATGCCTGTCCGATTCACCTCCTGCCTTGCGAGGGGTTCCTTACTCTTCTCACAACCCAGCTGGGCTTGGAGAAGGTTTTAAACATTTGAGGCCACATTGCTAGACTCAGAGGCTGCTCCTAACGGCTCACTCTGTCACCAGCATGGTAGGCTGGCTTTCATCTGAGGACACGTATTTTCATGAGGAACCGACTTTGTCTGTCACGATGTCAGGCGGCCAGCCTGGCAGACCAGGGGGTCTGGGGATGCTGAGGCCTGACCAGCCATGTCTGCTGAGTGAAGTGGACGCCTGCCACCGTGCGTAGCCGCCGCGGCCTCTGGAGGGCTTGTGGACAGTCCGCCGCCCCCCCATCGGAGCTGTCTCGGCGCTGCCGGCCCGACGGCGAGAGTGGCCGTGGCTGGGCCGTGCTGCCCGTCTTTCTGCCTTCGGAGGACGCCCCTCGCGTGCGACTGCCTCTCAGGCCTGCTCCGAGCACTCACTCTCACACTGCGGGGATGACTCACTGCCTGCTGCAGGGACATTTGCGTCGGCTGCTCTTGTCAAGTACTTCGGTTGCTTTCCGTTAAGAGTATATTTAAAATTATGAAATGAGTGTGAGCAGAAGCCAGGCTCTGCCGCTGAGCACATCTGTGTGCCGGTCGGAGGAGGAGCGGGGGAGCTGGGTGAGGAGCCGGCGGAGCGGCCGGCCTCCCTCCCCTCGCGCTCCCGTGCACAGAGGTCCAGCCTGGGCCAGGGAGCTTCTTACCACCAGTTTCTCCTTTAGCCCCCTGCCCTTGGGCACCCTCTGTGTGCTGGGTGAGGCCCCCCCGAAATGTCTTCCTGGGACGTGTCCTCCCTGGCTCCCTGCCCCTCAGCCCCGCCAGCGAGGAGCGCGTGCCCTGGCCAGCACAGGGACACCGAGGTGCAGAGAGCGCCGGCCAGCCGGGAACGCACCTGTCCTGGGAGGAGCTACAAAACCTCATCGTGTAGACGACGAAGCGCAGAAGGAAGGCGGTTTGCCTGAGGCCCCTGCCCGTGCCAGCCCTGGGCCTTGGGCCAGGGGCCCCGCCTCCTGCTGAAGCTCCCTGTCCACTTTGCCAGGCCTGTGTGTGGGGCCGGAGTGGACGGATGGGCTACAGACGTCTGCTGGTTGTGCCGCGGTGCCGAGGGCCGGGGAGCGCCCCGAGGGACGGTCGCAGAGATGAGCCGCGCTTCCTTGGACCGTGCTGGTAAAGGCGCCACGGTCCTTGTTCCAGCGGCTCCGTTCGTTTTTGTAGAAGGCAGATGTGGAAGTTGTAATTTAGTTGGACACACAAGGAGAAGCGTGAATTTGTCTTTCCTCTGTAGCAGTGCAATGCTTTGTTTTTCTTAACAAAACTGTAAATAACAGTCGAGTGTTTGCTTGAGACTGGAGGACAGTAGGGGAGATTTTTATTCTTGGATTTTACTATCTGGCCTTGGCCTTCTTTCAAACAAGGAAGAAAGGGCACAATGTAAAATCGGGTGTGTGTGTGCGCACGCGCACTGTGTTTGACCCCTCCGTGACCGCAGGTGGAGACACGTGCAGTGCTGTGTTCCGCTCAGGGTAGGTGCTGTCTGCAGAGAGGGGCTTGCGTGGTTCTTCACCGACCGTGCGGGTCAGGGATGGTGGCGTCTCTCGTTGACCCCTCGTGGACCTGGAGCCCAGGGCAGAGGGCGTGGTGACGGCACCGAGATGACTTGGGTGGGAGGCAGGGCCCCGCCTCTCCCCCAGATGCCACTCTGCCCCGCCGGTTGGCCTGCCCAGCCTGCTGTCCAGCCCCAGTGCAGGGGAGCACTGTGTGAGGCCAGCAGAGAGCATGCAGTGGCGTCTGGTGCCTTTTGATGGATGGTGATGATTTTATCATATTGCTGAGATCCCTCAAGTCTGAACTGAGAATATCTGGTTGTGATTTTTGGGACTTTGGATTTTTCACTGAGACTTCTTTTGAGGAGTGTTCTCTGTCTCCCCAGCACGTTATGTTAGTGCTTGAGGGGACCGCAGGATCTCTGCTCTTGGGGAGCATGTCAAGTAATCCTTTCTGAGCCCTTTAGGCTCGGGAGGGGCCCATGGGGCGAGCTTGGCTCTGCCCGCAGGTCCTCTTGCTGTGTCACCCTGTGGAGAGGCTGCTCTGGAGTGGTTAGAAAGTCTCAGCATGGGAATTTTGTGGGAAATGCAGTTTAAAGGATCCATTTTCATGTTTGTTTAAAACAGAAACATGAAGTTTTAGCACTTCTGTCGCTGAGTGTGTGACTGGGGAGGGGCCGAGCTGCCCTCTCCCGTAGTGCTCCCCTCTGCTCTCATCCGGGAGAGAATTAGGCACGGGGCGGGGCCTCCATCCCAACAGAGCCCTGGGTTTTCAGGGTCCTTTCATTTCTCGAACCTGCCAGCAACACCCAGGCTTCTACATTTCCCGGCCGTGCAGAGCGAGATGCTAGGTGTTATGTGTCTGTGCGGGAGACAGCTGACGCCGGCTAAGGGCGCTTCATCCTGCTCTTTGTGTGACGGGTGGCTCAGCGGTCCTCACTGGCCCAACCAGGCAGCGTTGCCAGGGCCGGACGTTGCGACACAGTGCCGAACAAGCATGCCGATGACGCCAGGCGTTTTGTTTGTGTGCCGTGAAGGCTGCTGAGCACGAGAGTGGGCATCCTGCCACCAAGGGGTGCACAGAGCTCCGATGGGGCCAGGAGCCGCGAAACTCTGGGAGATTCTGTTTTCTTCTTTGTAAGATAGAACCAACGCTGCTTGACCTGGCCAAAAGCACGATGGGCCAGACAGCCATCCCGTGCCCGCGTGCTGTTTCGTAAATGTCAGTAAACACCATTGGCATCTGTTGCAGAGAGGATGATGGGATTGGCTTGTAATGCGACCCGACAGGGACTCATTCCCTTAGTGGCCGTTTGAGGAAGAGCAGAGGGGAATACCAGTGGCTATCGCCTTTGTCCTGAGGCCCCGAGGCCTGCCTAGTGGCGCTGCTCAGGCTCGGCCTCTGGTAGTGGTCATGGCACCTTTCCCTGGGGAGCTGGCCCGAAGGCTCAGGCCGGCAGCCCCTGTCTCGTGTTCTCCAAGCAGGCTCGGCCGCTGTACAGCCTCTGGTGGGCACTGGCTGCTTCTCTCTTTACTTATTTCCCCTCTTTATTTTTATGGGAGATGCACCCCTGAACCCCAAGGAAAGAAACTGTGGTCTTCAGTGGGGATACCAGTGGCAGCAGCCTTGTCTGGGAGTCCTTCAGATTGCGGCTGGGGCAGGAGGCCCCTTCGTGTCCAGTGGCTGACCCGGTGACACAGAGGCCCGGGAGCTGCTGCATTCAGTTTTGAGTGCAAGAGGCGAAGCGAGTGGTGGGCAGGCCGGCAGGCCAGCAGTCCACAGACCTTGGACGTTTGGTGGCACTGGTCCCCGAGGCTCCGGAGTTGCCTGGTGCCCACTTTTCTCGAGAGGGCTGGGTATTCTCTGGTTTCTGGGAGCTGCTCCAGGGCTTTCCAGCCAATGCTCTTTATTACTTATGTAGGTACAGGTGTAACCTTCATTCTTGGCAACCAGCAGAGAGCCCAGACTTTTACTGAATCAGAGGACAAATCTGAGCCTGAAGCAGGTGGGGGTGGAGAGGAGGATCATGTCTGTGGCCACGCCTGCTAACTACCACTGGGATCGGACTGGAGCTGTCCTGCCCGGTCAGCGGGGAGGGCCCTGCAGGACAGGACGGGAAGCAGAGCAGGGCCTGGGACAGGGAGCTGGACGGCAAGGGCTGGGCACGCTGCGGGGCGTGGGCTTTGCTGCTCTGGCCCATCATCACTTGTGAGCCACTTCGGGGCCCGGCCCGGTCTTCCCCCGCTGTGGTTATAGGCACAAGTTTGTGGGTGATCTAATGCTTCAGATGGGTGCTCCTATGCCCCCCAGGCCTGCAACACTCCCTGGGGACCCTGTTCACGAGGGGCAGGGGATCTATTTCCTTATTTGCTCTTGGGAAGCTTGCTTTGTTTAGGCTGACTGCCCCTAGATGGAAAGCGGCATGAGACCAGAGCCAGCACAGCGCGGGTAATGTTGGAAGGTGCGATCGCAGGTGGTTGAAGAGACGTACCTGCGTCAGACAGCTGTAGGTTGCACTGAACGTTTATCGGCAGTTCTGAGCATGTGGAGAATGTTGGCCTGATCATGTGGCTCAGGCAGATTAAAGTCACGGTTGGTTTTCTTCACTGTCCAGCGGCCATGGCCTTGGCAGTGGCTTTGGACACGGCTCACCTGCAGCAAGGCGTCCTGTCAAAGCATTGCACCCACGTGTCTGTTTCAGAGAAAGGCGTGTTTTCCAGTGACTCCCGCTTTGCACACGGTGACCCCGGCCTGGCCTCCCTCGCTGGCATATATGGGCTCTTCTCTGTCGATCCCTTTGGCCCTGCCATAACCAGGTCAGTGTAACAAGAAAAAGACAGCCCAGCTGTGCACAGTGCAGGGCCCCGTCCCCCCGCCCACGTTAGGAAAACACCGATATATTGGCAGGGCATCTTCCAGAAGTCCCTCGCCAGTTAGCTGGGGGTGTGGCTGTCACCGTGTAGGGCTCCGTGATGTCCTCTGCAGTCACTCCGCTCTGCTCTGCATCCTCCTTACGCTCGTGCACATTGTCTGGTCTGCTCAGTGACGTCTGGGGCTCCTTGTGCTTATCTCTTTCTTGGTGGTGCCTTTCCATGCTGGGGGCCAAGGGGGGTGCAGAGAGCCAGCCCTGCCTGGGAGGGGCTGCCCTGTGCGGTTTCCCCTGCCTCTAGGTCTGAGCTTCTTTGCCTCCAGGGCTCAAGGAACAAGCTGTTCCGCAGCCAGGCCTTCCCGCGGTGCCAGCCTTAGGTCCTCCGTGACAATGCCCGCCCTTGGGGCTGAACTGTGCCCCTTGCCTGGTAAGTGTTGCCCTTGAGACAGCTCTCCCCCAACAAGTGTCTGCTGCCTCTGGTGCAGTGAGGAGAGTGGGATCTGAAGTCCACTGAACGCTACTGCTGTCCTGTCTGGGGGGCCCTGGACCAGGCCTGGGTGAGATGGCAGACGTGGGGGAGTCCAGGGGGCTTCTGTCCATGGCTGGACAGACCAGACCGCTAGGTCCACTGCCTCATTCGATTTCTTGCCCACCGGGTCAGCCGGACCGCTTCTGTGTATTAATACGAGAAAATTTTAAATTCTCACTTCCCCTTGTGCAGAATGGTTTACCAGGAGGCCGGTGATTGCCCCGGACCACTCAGCCGAGGAGAGTTTCCGTGGCTTAGTGGTTAGATTTTGTGCAGAATGGTTCACCTGGAGGTCAGTGATTGCCCCGGACCACTCAGCCGAGGAGACTGTGGCTTAGTGGTTAGATTTCCGTCCTGCATGAAGCCCCTAGGAGCTTGACTGCCAGATGGGTACCTCGGCTGTGGGTCTGATTCTTCTTACCTAGAGCTCATGGGCTGCTCCAGGTGACCTTGGGGAAGCTCTGTGCCCCTGGCACCCTCGTACTTGACGCTGGCCCCCACTGGTTGGTCTGGGTGGGTTGAGATGGCAGACAGCAGCCCTGGAGGGGCCGCTCTGGAGCACACTCTTGAAAGGGGCTCCCGCTTGCTTGCTGGCCATCACAGCCTCGGTGCCTGGAGTGTGGGGGGGCAGGTCTTCTTAATACGAATCCTCACTGCTTCCCAAGCAAGCTGAGGGGGCGCACGGTGTTTGCTCCCCAGTGTGGCTCCAGAGCTCCCATAACACTTGCTCCAAGGCTCTCCGTCCACATGCCTGAAGTGTGTCTTCTCCCCTCCGGGGTCCCACACCTGCCCTTGCTGGCAGGGCTCTGGCCCTTTCTCGTTGGGACTCTCTGTAGCCCAGTCTGCAGACCCCTTCGTGTACATTTCCGAGGCTGAGGTCTGGAAAATGAACCTTGGGCCACAGAGAACTTACGTTTTCCCCACATTTGCATGTGGAACGAGGAGAAATGCTCGGTTTCAGGAAGAGGTAGGAGTGGTTGGTGTCCTATGTCTTCCTCCGAGGGCGTTTGCTCTAAGAGCCAGGTAAAGTGTGCAGCGGTGTGGCTTCGTGGGAGCGGTCCCGGCCGCCAGAGCCCACGTTCTGGGCATTCTCTGGGAGTCGGGAGCCTTGAGTCTGCGGTGATCCCGCACGGCATCTGCTTGTTACGTAATGTGACAACATGGGGATGAAATAGAAACCAGATGTCGGGGCGGGGCAATGCAGTCCTCATCAGTGGGCGCCGGCAGGGCACGGCTCGACTTTCCTCCTCCGTTCCGGGCTGACTGGCTCTGGAGGGGCCGCTGGGACCTAAACAAAAGCCTTGGCTGAAGGTAAAGTGCGACTCGCTCTCCGGAGAAACTTGTGCGGGATTTTCTGTGTCCTGTTACGTAACTGTGGAGGGTCATTCTGCGTGGCCTAGTGACTTGCTAGCTGGTCACCTTAGAACGTCGGAACTCAGCGGGTGCTGAGCGGTGGCCTCTTCCACCGCCTCCTCCAGCCTCCATGCCCTGCGACAGGGTGTGGGGTAGGATAAAGGGGGTCCGCAGTTGGCCGGGTGAGGGGCTGGGGCATTGGGCACTGCCCGTGGGGGCAGGTTGCTGCCCACAGACAGCGCCGTGGGCACGGGGACCGTTCTCCAGCTCCTGCGTCCTGCTGCGGCGCGCTGCCCACCGCTCCCCCACGCCACAGGCTCCGCTCCCCGATGCCAGAGGCCCCACTCCCCAACCCCGTCCCCGACGCCGGAGGCCCCGTCCCCCGTGCTCTGCACGGACTGCGCCATGAGCGCCGGTCTTTGTCCAGAAGCGGAGTGCCTCCCTCTTGGGAAGTGATAGCCGTCTGGGGATGGTGGTTGCATGTTTCACTCTTGTCTAAAAACCGAGCATATCTCCTTTACCATCTTTTTCCGTTGGTAGGCTGATCTTCCAGAGAGATCTGTAGATTCCCTGCTTTGCTAAGAAGACTCTCTGGAAACAAAACCTAGGAGTCTTGGCTGTCATTTCTCACGCCTGGGTTGCTTTAAAGCCTCATGGGATTGTTAAATTCTTGCTAGGGACATCAGGGCTGACTGCCACTCAGGTCGTCCTGTCATCCTGTGTCACCAGGGACCCAGCTCAGTGGGGTGGAGCCAGGTCTGTGGTTCCTTCTAGTCCTGAGCACGAACTTCCCCGCTGGGTTCTCACTCTGTCATCTCTGAAACGATAGCCAGTATTCATGGAACGCTTTCTGGATGCTAGGCCAATGCTGAGCATGTGAATGAAAGTTCTCACAGAATCCTTCAAACACACCTATACAAGCAGGTACTTTTATAACCCTATTTCACTGTGAGGCCCAGGCCCAGGACGGGGGGATGCCGTGTCCAGGTTCTCAGAGTTAGGGGCTGTGGCTGGGATCCAGCCCAGGCAGGGCCTCTGGCGACAGGATGTCTCTGGCGTTTTCCAGCTCTTGACTGCGTGGCCTTCACTTCCGGGTGGACGCTGGGCCTTCGCTGGGTGTTGCTTCTGGGCCTTGCGTGTTCAGTTTGTGTGGGAACGTCAGAAGTGAGGGGCAGAGATCCTCACCTTGACACAGGGAGATGTGTGCGCTGTTCCTAAATCCCCGTCCGGGGAGAAAATGTAAAACACTCCAACAGCCTTGTTCTGTTATGATGGTTCAGAAGGAGAACTTGAAAAAAACCCACCTGGTGGTGTTTGCAAGACTAAGTGTGGTTGTCAGAAAATTATCCAAATAAGTAGAACTTTTCCTAAAATCATTTCCTCAAACAGGAGTTGCCCTTTGACCATTTGGAATCCACGGTGAGCCGTGAGAGACCCGCGAGAAGTAGCACCCCGTTTTCCAGGCGGGGGCAGGGCTGGAAGAGGTCCATGAAGAGGACCAAGGCCCTGGTGGGACCTCTGGCTGGTCCGGCTGCCAGCCTTTAAGGCCCACTTGGTCCCAGCAGGGGCTGTTGGGCATCACAGGGAGGCTGCCATCATGTCTTGCCTCAGGCTCTGCGGTGCTTTGTTTCTAAATATAACCCCTTCTTCGTGTTTCTAAAATCAGCGCATGTTTCTCTGAGGGTCTTGGGCGCAGACCCCACCCGGCAGAGGACGGCCACTGGGGCATGGAGTTCACTCCGGGTACAGGCTGTGTGCCCAGAGCTCCTGCCCTCCTTCGTGTCAGGTTTCCAGACCCTTCCAGGCACCGGATGCAGTGAGAAGGCAGGGCATGCATGGGCACAGCCTGAGAAGGATCTTCCTGGCAGCGTGGCCTCTGGAGTGTGTGGGGCCAGAAGAGGAGCCTGAGGAGCACATCCAGTACTGCGGCCAGGCCTGCAGCCCCCATGCCCCCTGTTGTTCCACGTCGTGCCGGACTTGGGGTGCCTAGCTCCCTAGGGAGGCGCGGCAGGAGGGGACAAGGGGTTCAGGCCCTCCTCCTGCATCCCCAAACATCCCATGCATCTCAGAAGCCCTTTCCAGAAGGCTCTCTTTAAATAGTCCCTACACAGTGTGGGACTGGGTGGGAAACGAGGGGGGAGGGTCACCAGCTGTTGTCTGGGGAACCGGGGGATGAGGGTTCTGCCTTTGCTCTTATTGTACCCCCACGACACCCCCCCATCATGTTTAAATCAAGTGGGTGCTGGGGCCAGGCTGTGCCTTGTCTGAGGGTCTTGGTCTGGGCAATGCTGGGGACCCTGCCCCGGTGGCCAGCCCTGCTGTTGAGCGGGTGTCCGATGACTTGTTTTAAATGATGTTTTTGCATGAGGACTGAAGGCCGTGAGGCTGGAGCATGGTCAGTGTGCTGCTGGTCCGGCTACTGAGGGACGGGCTGCATGAGGGGCCCAGACGTGTGTTTTACCCAGGACTGCTTGGCCTGGGCACAGTGTCAGCCGACTCAGTCACTGACTCCTTGGTCGCAGTCACTGGCCTTTGGCCTCGGGTCAGTGGCCTCCATCCAACCGTTGGCCTGAGAATCGTGACAGGGGCAGAACCTTTCCTGCCTTCGAAGCGTAGGAAGAGATGGGAAACGCCAGGAAAGCAGAAATTGGGGCTTTCTTCAGAGAAGTGACTTCTGGGGAAGAGCCGGGTACCTGTGAACCCAGATCCATCATCGGTTTCCAGAAGCAAGACTGACGGTGGCATTCTCTGAGATCTTGAATCATCACCTAATTATTGAAATGTGATGATTCTCTCACATAGGCAGTCTAGAACAGCAAGGATCATTTCTTTTTTTTTTTTTTTTTAAGATTTTATTTATTTATTTGACAGCGAGAGAGGGAACACAAGCAGGGGGAGTGGGAGAGGGAGAAGCAGGCTTCCCGCTGAGCAGGGAGCCCGATGCGGGGCTCGTTCCCAGGACCCTGGGATCATGACCTGAGCCGAAGGCAGATGCCCAACGACTGAGTCCCCCAGGCACCCCAGCAAGGATCATTCCTGCTGTGGGGAGATCACCGCACTTCTGAGTGTACCCACAGTTCGTCATCATCTGGAAGACCGGTAACCTAATGCTTCTCTGCTGCCTGCCTGGCCATCTTGAATGTTGTCGAGATTCCTGGCCTGTGAGGGCAGTGACAGCCATGTTCCCAAATGTGTTTAGGTAATGGGTTTCAGAAAAGTGTTTGCTAAGGATTTGTCTATACAGATCTAACTGGGCGTGTGCACTTCTGTGTGTGTGTGTGTGTGTGTGTGTGCATACGTAACATTTAAATTTGAAATGCAAGTTTCATCTGTCCATTTGTCTAGGGATGGCTAGAATTTAGTAACTAAATGAAACTAAGTTGCACATATGCAAATAATTTGAACATGATTGAAAACCAAACTGAGTTCTTATTTATCCTGCCTACAAATCTGGAAACTTGTAGAACTTATTTTGGCATTCTCTTTTGAAAATAATTCATGCAGAAATAGTGTTATATATGCAAAAATACAAAAAAGGATAAAGAAGAACCCAGAAAGCCCTTTTCCCCTTTCCGGGCTCCAGCAGAGTGGCTTCCACAAGGGAAGGGGCAGGAGGGGGCTGTCCTGTGTCAGCTCTGAGTGCGTGGGGGAGGATGCCTGTGGCATGGCCTTCGGGGAGACCCAGACTCTCCAGGAAAGGGGATGTGGACCCACAGTGCTCCACCGAACCAGGCTCTGCAAAACTGTGCAGGAGTGAGGAATGTTCCCATCATCGTCCAGAAAATGTACTGAGGATAGAGGTTCAGCAAACAAACCCCTACGTCAGCTACTGATGCACCTGCTGCCTCTTGAGAAACCTGTAGACCACCAACATGTGTGGGTGCTTACCGCTGGGTGGCGGTCATTGCAGTTAGGGAACACAGCGGAACATGAGAATCAGAAGAAAGAAGATGAGCGTGGCCATATTTGTGCTACTCAAATTGATTTCTCGTCTGTACTTAGACTAGAGAAATGCTTGCTGAGCCTTCGGCCGGCCCAGAGGTGCTGGACTCTGCTGAGTGACACGGAACAGGTGCCGTCCGGACTGTGTGGCCCTCACCATGCCTTCCTCTGGGCCCTGTGGGTCACCATGGAGACCTTGCCCCAAATCATTTTCATTTTCTTTCTTCTTTTTGCTAGCTCTAGAAAACCATAGGTAGAATCCTATCTGCTTGAAAATAGGCGTTGTGCTGTGCTGTTCCTAATTCCTACGGAATAGTTTAGGAAACAGGTACTGGCAGTGCCTGCAGGCACGAGGGGACAGCCCTGCGGTTGGGCTCCTGCCTCCTGGGGCCTCTTAGCGGAAAACGGTGGTGTTCATGGAGCCCGGCAAATGGGAACATTGTCATCTGCATACAGCTTTTCCTCAGGCCTGGATCTCCTTTTAAAACAGCATGTTTTTTGAAGGAGCAAGAAGTTTAAACAGACTTAAACAATTTATTTTGCACACGGAGTTTTTAGGATGTTTTCATGGATGCTGTGTTGTTCCATCTGAGCTTCCCAGGAGCCTTGCGGATTCAGCTGGGCCTGCTGTGTGAATGCTTTTCACGTTATTAATAATGAAAGAACATCATGCCACCACCTAGCATCCTTCCTTGCTCACGGTGCACGCAGTGTTTACTCAGCCCTCATGGCAAGAAGTTAAGATTTCTTGCCCCGGGTGCGGGGCCTGTCCACGCCCAGCCACGGCCACGTGGACTGAGGGCTTCCTGGACTCTGCGCTGCACATTTCCTGCGTTCATTTCATCGTTGTATGAGGGACCAGGTTCAGCAGCTCGTCTGAGGTTAGCAGGCCTCCGTGGGAAGGCTGGGGTGGAGACGCAGGCCCTCTGATGTTGGAGCTGGGCTGCCAGCTTGGGGGGCTGTCCTCAGTGAGGGGAGGGCCCGGGGAGGGAGCGCTGGGGAGGGGCCGAGGAGGCCACCGGTTACAGAGGCAGGGATCCTTAGTAGGTGCTCGATGGGGGCAGGAGCTGGGACCCCGAGGCTGAACATTGACAGGGACCCCAGGGGAAAGGGACCTCGGGCATCGGGTGGGTGCATGAGTCCCCGACAAAAGGTCCTGGGCCTGCCCAGGAGGTGTGGGTGAGCACCGTGCCCTGCTGTCTATGCAGAAAACACAGCTGCAGCAGCTTCTTTTTAAGAATGAGGAACGGGACTCTGGTTGCTGCAGGGTGCAGTTTACAAATGAGCTGTTTTTACAAATGACGCGGACGGCGATCAGGCTGACTCAAAATTTTCATTTGATGAGCAGATCATTGAGGCAACAGCTCAACTGGTTGGTTTTCTCAACTGTGAGTCAAAAAAAAAAACCACTGAAAATGTTATGACCAGAGGGTTTCAAGAGAAGAGCAAAGCAAATAGCCATAGTGGGAAGATCCCTGGGAGAACAACGGGGCTGTGCCCATGGCCAGCGCCACCTCGTGCCGGCCGTGTCTCCTCCCACTGCTGCCCGAGGTGTTTGGGGACATTGCAAGAGGATGCAACTGGCTCCCTTTATCGAAGATGGCAGGTCTGGCTGAGGAGAGGAAGCGAGAGTTTGCCCGGGCACCAGAGGAAGACAAAATACACTAGTGTAGATAGAAAGCAAGAAGCCATTATTTCTAATTATTGGGTCCTGGTGGCTTCCCGGGAGCCCCGTCCTTCGGGCTGTCTCAGCCCGTCCCTGCTCTGGCTGGTGATGAGGCTTGGTGCCCACTCAGGACAACGGGGTGACCGTCTCTCCGGCCCTTCCCTGCCTTGGCCCCCGCTTCCTTTCCCTCTTGGTAATACCAGTTCTCATGTCCCAAACGCTCAGCAAGGACCCTCTGATGGGGAAGAATTCAACCTGAGAGCCACTTTGGGGGAGGGGAAAAGGGGACTTGCCTTTCTTAAGAGTGGACGATTGTCAGATGATTTCCTTCGTGGACAGTTTTCCCCAGAGGGGGTGCTCGTTTAAAACGCCCCGTGTCCACATGGCCACTGCTACCCTCAGGCCAAGCAGAGGTATAGGAGGGTGCTGTTTTCCTGGAGGGTCTGGGGCATGGGTTTGGGGGCTGGCCAGCCATGCCCCGTGTCGTTGGGTTTCTTGGTTCCTTCCACTGCGCGGTTGGAAAAGGGAGGATATTGGAGATGGTTTGAGCCCCTGGGCAAAACCAGCACATGGAGTTCCCTTTCCTCCGAGGGAAGCGCTTCTTCCCCGGTCTGCTGGCCTGTCTGTGAGCCGCCGCGAGGACAGCGGAGTTTCCCTCAAACCTGGACTCCGTGCAGGGGCCTCCAGTCTCTGCTCCCGTCCCGGCAAGCCTCCGAGGGGCCTGTGGGATCCGATGCGCTCACTGGAGCGACAGATGAATTTGCTGACGTTGTACTTGCCCTGACTCTGAAGCCGGCCCACCCAAAGGTCCCTGGGAACTTCCCCCCAACAGCTGTTTTGGCCGCCCTGCCCGCTGTTTCCTGTGGCGCATCCATGCACTCCTTTGGAGAAAATGTACTCCAACCAGAATAGAGACCTTAGTTGTTCAGCGTGAGTCCTGCAGGGGTCACAGCTGCTTTTTCTCACAGACTGAGAGCCTACAGGTGTCTTCTGCTCACTTTGCCGAGCTTCAGTTCAGGTATTGATCATCTTGAACCTTCTTTCCATGACTGCAGAATTGTTCTGGACTCCACATGGTGATGACGTGCTTGTAAAGGGCTCAGAAGCCTTCTTATTTGTTTTATTGTTAAGAAGGAAAAGGTGGGTGGCTTCAGTCTTTGGCATAACCTCTTCGACACTAGTGATGAGCTGGTCTGTTGGAGACACAGACCGTGTTGGGATGTTGTGCTCGGCATCCACAGTCCGCTAGCACCGTGGCATTGATTATGTCTTTCTCGTTCGTGTTTCCCAGAGAAAGAAGTGAGTAAAGCCTCAGCAGGATTCGGGGATGTGGGCCTGCATGGAGGGCCTCACTTGGCATCGTTCTGTATCGGCTGCTACTCTAGTCCGAGACTTGTGGTTACTCTCAGAGCCGATAGAGGACGGTTACGTTCGGACCAGACAGGCAGGAGGAACATTCCACAGGAGTGAGAAACTCACAAACTCTAAAAATACACCACAAAACCTGTTACCATTTCTAATAGGGGCTGGGAGGGGAGGCAGCCTTTCAGAGCCAGAAGTGGGGGAGAGAGGATGCCTGTTGCAGACGGCGCCTCTGGCTGGTAGGTGCAGGAGGTGGGAGACAGGCCCCCTGCCTGTGGGGGCTCACGTGGGAAGGCCCCATTCTCTGTGGAGGCTGAGAGCCGGAGGAGCAGACGTGGGGAGCGGCCTTCACCACGGGGGGCACGGAGGGCCCAGAGCGGAGGGCAGCACGGAGCGAGGAGCCTCACCCCGGGTGGGTGCTCACGGTGCCCTGAGGACTGGCTCCCCTACCTTCCTTCTGGAGCCACATGGGTTTACGTGGATAGACTGTGTAAAATGAGTCATGGGCTTTGTGCTTTTTCCTCCTCCCTCCTTCAAGCGATGTGCGATCATGGAAAAGGAGAAAGCAAGAAGAGAGGAGTCTGGGAAAAGTCTGTAAGAACCGGTGAGGGGAAAGCTGGGCGTTTTCACAGCTGCCCGGGCCTCGCGGGGAGTCGACGGCATGCTCGTCCCACTTGTGTGTTTGCATTTCCGTTCAGTCTGGCTTCACCCACGTTCATGGAACAGAGGAAAAGACCGCGACACAAAGATGGCTTTGTGAACAAGGGACCTCCTGGTCCTTTAATCCAGAACTTTCCGCGACAGTGGAAGTGGCCCTCAGCTACTTGGCCAGATCGGTCGCCACTAGCCTTGTGTGGTGATCAATCACTCAGATGTGGCCAGTGCAACTGGGGAATAGAACTTTGTTTAATTTAATTTGAATTAATTTTAATTTAAGTAGCCACCTGTGGCTAGTGGCCACTGACGTGCAGCACTAAGGAAGGCTCTAGAAGGAGGACTTGAGGATCTGTCCTCTCTTCAGTTATTTGAAAATAGAAGGCTTAATCCTTTCGAGTTTCCTGGGTGGATTAAAGAAGAGGGTTGCTTGTGTTGGGAATATTTTAACAGTGAGTGGCCTGGGCGGTGTCGGCACAGCGCTGAATTTATGGTCCTTCTCAAGGCTGTTTGGAAGATGGCACAAGAGAAAGCCTGTGTCACAGACGGGCACCCTGACGGTTCCATGTGGGGTTCATCTGGTCGCAAGGAACAGACGTTCCCTCAGTGGTGCGTAAGAGGGGGTCCACTGAGGGAATTCAGGAGAAGCTC
Source organism: Neomonachus schauinslandi (assembly GCF_002201575.2). Classification (NCBI taxonomy): domain Eukaryota; kingdom Metazoa; phylum Chordata; class Mammalia; order Carnivora; family Phocidae; genus Neomonachus; species Neomonachus schauinslandi. The sequence continues at coordinate 190,955,476 of NC_058405.1, read as the reverse complement.
GTAGAATACAACTGAGGAAGTCCTCGGGCAGTATTACCCCCTTCCCCTCCCTCTCTCCCCACCCCCACTGCCGTCCCCGCCCCCTTCCCATCTGCTCTGTCCTCAGCTGTGTCCCTGCACTGGTTTGGCTTGTCTGCTGTGTCCCTCTCGTGTTACACACCCCGGGAGCCGCCCGCTCAAGCAGGGAGGGGCAGCTGGACACACTGGCAAACGGACATCCAGGTGGACTTTACACAGTCTGGGGGTCTGTAAAGTCGTTGGGAGCCAGCCAGTGTAGACAGACCTCACTCCATGATGCAGCCCTTGACCCTTCTTCTCACTCGGGGAATTCTCTTTTGTTGATGTGTGCACTTTGGAACTGTCCTGGGCCAGTAAGTATGTGGTCACTCGCCTGTTGACGATCAGGTGACCTTGTGTGGCGAGCTTGTCATTGCCCTGCACATGCAGGGCGGCCCTCCAGAGTGTGCTCCCCTCTTCTTGCCTGTGCACCCCGAGTGGGAGTCTGAGCTGCACCGGGTGTCTGGAGTTGGGCGTGTGAGCACTCCACTGGAGTTGGCGCGTCTCGTCTGCCGGCCACAGTGCCGTGCTGGGCCCTGTCGAAAGTAGCTTGGAGTTGCCGCGGTCTTTCTGCTGTTCAAAGAAAAAAGTTTGATCATTGATGCGTTGACTTTTGGGGACTGTTCATGGGGACAGGCACCCCTCCATCCCAATTTGTAAATATTTGACAAAGAAGGGGTGTTTCCTGGCACGCTTTGTGTTTGAGGAAATAATATTATCCAATGTGTGATGCAGTGGAGTCTATAAGAGGTTCTTAGTAACTGGATGAAAGGAATTCTGTTGAGGGCGATGCCATGTCCAGGCCCTGGAGGTGAAGTGTGAGGCTTTCCACACTGTTAGGTTCTGCAGAAGTGCACTTTAACTATGGTTTCAGGGCTTTGTAAAATGCGGCCAGTGTTTCTGTTCATGGTGATCATCATGTGCTGCTCGTGGCGTAGAGATAAAGCCGAGTTTGGAACGAGGGCGGTGGACGGCGGACGGGACTGAAGGCCCCCGAGGGTCATGGTGAAGATAAATGAGCATCTCCCACAAAGCACTCAGCGCCCGGGACTCTCAGGTTCTAGTGGGTGGGCTGAATGAGCGTCGTGACAGCGAGGTGCCTGGGCCCAGGATATTTGCGGTGTGTTCACCCTCGACAGCGAGGTGTCCCGGTGTCTCCCCTGAGTGAAGGGCTGTTGTGTTTATGGGTCCCTACGAGTCAGGTTCTGGAAGCATCTTCTTTTGTTCCCCGTGATGCTCAGGTGGTGTGCCAGCCCATGAGAGATCACAGCTTGTCCAGGGGACCAGCCAAATCCACCGGGGAGCCTGGATTGGATCCCAGCTTTGTCTGCTTCCAGAATGCCCAGACATTCCCCTACTGTGCCCTGAGCTTGCTTTCCTCCACGCTTTTGGGTAGGAGGATTATGTAGTTTGGTGTTTCTGGTTATTGTTTTAGGCCGTTGATTGTTTCATCATGTGGCTAGATCATGTGCACATTCACCCATCACAGTTTCCTCAAACTGACAGACCCAGGATACGTGGTCTCTCCCACATTGTACTTAATCCCCGCCTTTTCCGGGCACCTTGTCGCCTGCATCGGTGACAGCAGTGATGGGGACGGGCGCACACACAGGAGTAGCAGCTGCGAGGGGCGGCTCCAGGCGGCTGTGGGACAGGCTCCTCGGTTGGAAGAACACCACTGACCTTTGTGTTACGAAAATCAGCTGTCCCTCACCAGGTCAATTTTCTCCAGAGTTCTGGAGTGGTGACCACCGTCTTCACAAGAGTCCCTTCTCATTTTTGGGTCTCCGAGGGGGTGCGGCCTGAGCAGGCGTGGCCCTGGCCTGTGTCTGCTGGGCTTCGAGCTGTCCTGAGCCAGGTCTCGGACCGCAGTCCCTGGCGTCTCCGTGGCGCCATGGGTTTCTGCAGGGGAGGTCTGCAGGCTGGCGGTGTGGCCTCCTAGCTAGTGGCAGACGGGGCCAACCGTGAGCGGACTCATGCGCAAGGGGGCTCTCACGCGAGCTGGTCCTATCGGACAGCTGGGGAGCTGCTCCAGCGTGAGGTGACCGCTGTCTCCTGGCCACTCCGCAGGCCCGGGCCTGCGCTGCGGAGCCCTTGCTGTTCAGCTCCGGGCATCAGGCCAGTGTCGGGACTGACCACCACAGGCTACCAAATGCAGGCCCATGGGCAGAGAGCTCCCCACGTATGTCTGCAGTGATCCTGCTGTGCCCCAGGCCGTGGACGTGGGTGCTGGGTTCTGGGTGCTCGGAGGGGGCTCCAGCCGGAGCTGCTGCTCACCAGCCTGACTGGGGGCTGGTTCCTTGACCTCTGTGTGTCTCTCCTTCCTCTCTGTAAAGTGGGATCGTGGTGCCAGCGACCTTGTGGGGTGTCTGTGAAGAGCAGGCACGAGAAAACCCTGGGCGGGCTGGGCTGAGCACGTGCTGGCCTCGCTCCGCAGATCTGGCTGCCCCTTCCTCTGCTCCTCCTCCGCAGAGCTGTCCGGCTCCCTGCTTGTGTGCAGAGAGCATGCCCGTCTCTTGGGGTGACCTGGGCCCACAGAGGGGACGGGGCGTGGGGGCTTGCCAGACATAGGTGTGGGGGCCTTTGTCACACACTGCCACCTGACATCTTGTCAGGAGTGGCTACTGTGCCACGTCGACGCCGTTTCACGTTTGTAACTCTAAGGAGGATGTAGGGAACTTTAAACAAAAATGTGAATTAAAAAGAAAATTGGGGCCAAGTCCTAGACCAATTAAACTAGTCCATGGGCGGAGAGCACGTGGAAAGGGGCGGTGGTTGGTGAAGAAAATGCCAGTGACGTCGATAGGTCCGGTGGTTTCCATTTTCTTTTTTTTTTTCTTTTTTTTTTAATTTTTATTTTTTTAAAGATTTTATTTATTTATTTGACAGAGAGAGAGAGACAGCGAGAGCAGGAACACAAGCAGGGGGAGTGGGAGAGGGAGAAGCAGGCTTCCCGCCAAGCAGGGAGCCCGATGTGGGACTTGATCCCAGGACCCTGGGATCATGACCTGAGCCGAAGGCGGACGCTTAACGACTGAGCCACCCAGGCGCCCTCGGTGGTTTCCATTTGCACGTGTGGGTTGCTTTGAAATACACCTTGGGAAGAGCTTTGCTCCTGGGAAGCCCCAGAGAGAGATGTGCTGGGCAGGTGCATTCGGCAAGGCCTGGCCTTCCGGCCGAGGTGCCCTGTCCCCCCGGCCCGCGCGTCCCGAGCGGGACGTGAGTCCGCAGAGCATAGAGCGGGACCGGTGGACTCTCCCCCAGCGGCAGCATGACCACCAGAGAGAGGGTGGCCTTGTCTAGTGTTGCTTCCGAAGGGTGACGGTGATCCCACAGACCGATGGTGAGCAAGCCACCCGCGTGCAGCGCCACCGTCCGCCCTTACCTGTGTGATGTACAAACCGCTTTTCTGTTGTGCTTTGTTTCAGCGTTGGCTCTTGGCTCTGTCCCCTTGGTCACTTACTTAGAGGCTTCCAATGAGGAAGCAAATGACAACAGCTTCTTGACCATCGTGTGGCTACTGGAGGCAACAACAGAATTGCCTGTGGTTTGGACTTGTCGGTGGATGGCATCCATCTCCCCTAGGAGGCTGAGCAGTGTGGGCCCCCCCGCCCCAGGCAGGGTGGCCGTGGCAGCTGCCTCAGACTTTGGGACAGCGTGCTGCGCAGCCTGGGGCCTGGCCGGGAACGGCACGCGGAGGCAGGGGCATAGGGGCTGCCCTCTCCTGAGGAAAACCTGACATCACAAAAGAGAGAAGGCACGTGAGTCCTTCCGGGCTGGCACCGAGCTCCAGGTCACCTGAGCACCTGAGAACTGGCTGGTGGTGTGGCTCGTAGCAGGCCAGTGGCACCCCACGGAGCACAGTGCTCTTGGGACGGCCGGACAGCGGGGTCGCACCCTCTGAGCGTTCATGGGGCTGCAGTGCCCCTCATCCCCATTTTTGGAGGTTTGGGTAGTAGCCCACCGCTCATGGGAATTTGGAGGGTGCAGGTGCACCCCAGGTCACTCATCCTGCACCTTGCTTCCAGCAGAGCGGACACAGAGCCTCTTGGTCAGGTCCCCAAGGCCCAGATGGCCCCCTCATGCCCCCGTCCTGGCTTCCAGGGACCTCTCTGTGTCCCTGACGGGGACGGGGTGGGAGGGGGCAGCCAAGTCTTTATGTTAAGTATCATAAAGATAATTCTTTTTCTAAATATAAAAATACACAGAAATGAAACTTCTGTTATTTTTTCCTGTGCCCCAGGGAACATCTTTTGGAAGCCATCTAGATCACTGTTCCATTTCTTTGGCAAGAATAATCAAATATTGAATGTCAAGGGAAATGAGAGCAAATAGTTCCAAGATCATCTGATTTAGACAGGCCTGGGGAGCAGTGAGTGTCTCTAAGCTTATCTGCTACAAGAGTCTTCTGGGGTCAGGTAGACAAACTGTGAGTCCTGTACCCTACCCTTGCCCCACCTGCGACCCCAGGGAAGCCCCAGGTGCACCGGGAAGTGCCACGGAGGTTTGTTAGTTAAGGACTGTGTTCATGGAAGAAGAGCCAGAAATGATCAGAGAAATGCTAAGTCCTGCAACAGAACTCCTGGGGCCTCTTCTAAATGCCAGCCAGTGTTGTGACCCTGATCCCAGGAAGCCCTGACAGGCTTCTGATGCTGCGGGAAATGTCGCGACCTTCAGAATCTAAGCTTTAGCGCTCAGCTGGTGGCCTCTGTTTAAGAAAGAGAGACAATCCCCCCTGAAAGAAGGGAAAAACAGAGCTGGGCCTGGCACTCCAGGGCCGGGCAGGGACCCTGTCCCAGGTGGTAATGAGGCCCTCCGGGAGCCGGCAGCAGCGTCTGTCCCCGAGTCCGCCGTGCGCACGCTTGCGTCCTGGCCGTACGGGCAGAGAGCTCTAGGACAGCTGGGGGGTGTGTCTGCTTGGGGTCCTGCCGGTGCTGCCCTTCCCTGCCCGGGGACCTTGGGCCGTACGGAGCTCTGTGCCTCAGTGTCCTCACCTGCGGAACGGGGACAGTGAGGATGCTGGCATCCCCAGTTCTCCTTGTGTGCAGATGAGGTCAATTCCTAGGAGAGCTCGCTGCTTGTGAGCTCCAGTTCCTGACCTAAGGGCCCAGTCGCCGAGGTGGGGGCCTTGTCAGGAGCCGCAGCTAGCCAGGGCTGAGTCTGCCCCTGAGCTGGGAAGCGTAGAGGAAGGATGGCCTAAGTCATTGGCTCCTCGCTTCCTAGGACACTCCTCGCCGCTTTAGCAAGGGGGAGGCCAGGGAAGAGGCAGCGGGCCACTTCTCTGCTGTGTGCATGCAGAAAGTCGTTGGCAATGACTTTGTTCTCTCGGTTTGGGTGAGGACATTTTATTTAAGAAATAAAAGGAAGTTCAGTGGGAGCAGTAAACCAGACACAAAACAAGAGTTTTAGGGAGGTACGGGCATGGAAGCAAAAGGCCAGGAGCCTCCTCTTTGAACAAGCAGTGATGCTTTGCTTGTTTACTTTTTAATCATGGAAGTAGGAACTGTTTGTTTTAGGAAAGTTTTAAAAGAATAAACGTGTTTGAAGATGGGGAAAAATCCCTCCTGATCCTCTTCTAGTCCCGTCACGTAGGTCACCGCTGTGACCACATGCGTGTGTTTCTGTCCTGTCCCTTTTCTGGTGTTCTCCTGTGTCTTGTTGCTTTCTCCATAACTGGGTTTTTGATGAATGTGAGATTTTGCTATTTTGCATTTTACACTTAACCATTTCATTATAACCATCCTTCCACGTTGTAAGAAAACCCTTTACGGGCGGCCGGTGGATTGGACGGGTGTTGTCCCACAGGTGAGCTGACCGCGCCCCCCTGTTGGACAAGCAGAGTCTGTGAGGCTCATTGGTGATTATGCCCACCTCTTGAGGAAGACCAGGAGCCTAGCTTTTCTGGCTCTTTGCCCAGTATTGGCCACCTGGTGCTCCCAGTGTCCCTGAGGGAGACACCGAGGGGCTGGAGGCAGAGCGGGCTGCCTTGGAGGTCTTCCGGACTCACCCCGGCCTCTCCTCCCCGTGCTCCCGGGCAGCCTTGCCCTGTGCTCTCTCTTCTGTGTCCAGCCCTGCCCTCGTGCCTGAGCCTTACCCACGATGGACTTTGGGGTGCCTGTGCACACTGCCGTGTGTCCCTGCTGGCTGCCACTCTTCTTCCCCCCCAGGAGTGGACGCTCTCACGACCCAGAACCCTGGGCCAGCCAGGACTGCTCTTTTTCTTCACCCTCAGCATTGCATGAATTTTCTGCACGCATTCGTTCCTTCTCCTGTGTCCCCGTTGCCACCGCCATCTCTCTCCTAGAATCTGAGTGCACTCTGGATATCCCATCAGCCTATCCCATGGCTTTCAGAGAATCTTTCTAAGATGTGGGTCCATTGAGGGGCTCCCCTCTGTCCCCGGGAGCAAGAACAGGCCCCTTTGTGACTCACCTACCCTCACAGCCCCAGGGCCTCCCTCACCTTCCCTCAGGGTCCATGTGTGGGTGGTGTGGTGCCCCTCTGAGTCCCAGGGTGATGGAGCACACGCGGGGGGCCTAGACGCCCTCCTGCCTTGCAAGAGATAGAGGGCAGAGCTGGAGGGACAAAAGGGCAGGGCTCGAGTGGCCCCGCTCTTCCTAGAAATGTCTCCTGGTAAATTTATTTTCTTTTTCGTATTGCAAGTGGATGATGTAAAGCCTCCTGTTGGTTTTAGCATGCTGGGACCCTTAGCAGGCCCTTGTCGAATGTTTTCCCGCTGAAGTGTTCTGAGGAAGGGTGGAGCCAGTTTTCTGCCTTTGGGCTGTTGAGGCCATGCATCAGACGTGCCAGAACGTACCGTACTGAAGTGTGCGTCCAGGCCGGGCAGGTTGGTGTCTCAGTGCAAGGTGTGGATAGACCTGAACGGAAGGGAGTGGAGGGAGGACGTGTCCAGTGGCGTCCTGTGCACAGCTGGGCCTCTTCAGGAGGGACACGGTGGTGGCCCCAGACTCCTCCGCAGGCTTGTCTCTTGACTCTTGACCCACAGCCCCTCTGCCTGGTCATCCTGGGCCTCTGCTCTCATCAGGTCCCACCCCTGCCCGTCAGTTTAATCCCCTTTGACCCCGGAGGGTCTGGCCTCAGTGCTTTAGTGACTTGCCCGAAGACCCTCGCGTCTGAGGCCCTGCCCGGCCCCACTTTTCCGCCGCAGCTTGGAGGTTGGGGACTTTGCCTGCCCCCCACCCCCGGGGGACCTGCCCTCAGGGGTTCACATCCACTGGGAAAGTGCTGGGGGGGGCAGTATTGAAATGAGGTTTTCTAGAACCCCAGGGTCTTGCAAGATGTTTACAAATTCACCTGAAAAGCTAGGTGAGGGAAGGCAGGCCCTGAGGGCTAAGAACTGGGGGAACTCATTCTAAAAGAGGCCTTTCCAGTCTGTTGTTTCAGGGAGGCCATAGCCTGTGGAGCTGCTGGTCCCCTCAAGGACACTCTGCCAGAAGAGCAGTACTGAGGGTAGACTGAGCCTTTTCCAGTGCTGACTGGTGGTGGCCCCGGGGCCAGTGTTTCCCGGGAAGCAGGGGACCCTGGGCTACCAGGGCGCCGCTGCCGGCCCCCATACCCCAACCTGTAGGCCAGGGGGGCGGTTCCATTTCATTTCTAGAAGGATGTGCAGCTTTATTTTAAATTTAAAAAATTAGAACTGTATCTGACAGAGTTTCCTATTTATTGTTTGGATGGTAACTAAAGTTGAAAATGTTATTTTCCTGCCTAAACAGGGTTATGCTTTGAGTGCTAATGGGCTGGCTTTAAAGGGGACTGTCCACTCAAAAATCCCCATTGAACAGTCTCTTTGGCACCTGGGAGTTTGCCTCTGTCCCACCCCTATTCCAAAGAAAGAAAGAAAAGAAAGAAACAGTGTCCACCCCACACTTAGCAGTACTTCCCATTGTGGGATGTTCCTGAATTGCGCGCCTTATTTGACCTGACCCGTTATTTGGCTTTAATGTTCGGGTAGCGAACTGTTACTGGCTCTGCTGGGACTGAAGATGCGCATTTTAAGTAAAAAGGGAGAGGTCTGTGTTTTTCTGACCCTGCCAAGCACTGAGGCTGCTCTGGCTTCTTGCTGGGGCGGCTCGGTGCCCGCCGGCCCCTCGGATTCCTTGGCTCGGCGCTCTGCTCCGATGGTGTTTACCCTCGGCTGCCATTCTCCTCGCAGGCTCTCTCAAAGGTCTTTGCGTCACGCCTCGAACAAACAACAAATGCTGAAAGGGTTTGTGTTCTCACCGCCTAAGAGCAGTGAGAGCACTTTGTTTACTTGGAGGCCAGGCCCGGGGCCCGGGGGGGGGGGGGGGGGGGGACGGCGCTTGGCCTCCCTGGGACTGTGTGTATGGGGGCGGAGGGGGGAGGTGGCAGGTGCTCCTGGGAAGGCTGCCGCTGCCCGGGCGCCTGGACACCAGGGCTCTGCCTCCGAGGTCATTGCAGGTCACCCCACGTCCAGGGCCCCAGCCACCACCCCAGTGCACCCCTCCAGCCCGGGGACCCTCAGGGAGGCTGCAGACAAAGGACTGGGCAGCTGGGGTAGGTCCTGTTTTCATGCAAATGCAGCCAGCCACTTCCAGGAGCCTCCCCAGCCTGAGTTCAGCTGTACCAGGCTCTCTGCAGCTTAGGCCCTTTTTCTAGAAGGTGCTGGTGGACGTTTTAAATCTTCCCTACGATATTTAAAATATGTGGACTTAGAAGAGCAACATAAAAAGCACCCACATAGACGTTTCCAGTGATGCACCCCCCACCTGCCAGCCCGCACTGCGAAGTAGAAATTAACCTAAATTAGGAAGATAATTGTCCCCATGTTAATTGTAGGTTGTCCTTTAGAGCTGTTTTCATTTGCGAGGCCTCAGCAGCGGGCTGGCTCCGGGCCCTGCCGGGGCTTCCTACTCATCGGCACCCCTTAGAGTCAGAGTTCCAGAAAGGAGCCCTTTCCTTTGGCATCCCCCTGCTCCGCAGTCTCTAGGTGACATTCTCCTGAGGTCCCCCTCTCGGCTGCGTGCCGCCCAGGCCCCCACCCCCACGCCAGGATGTCCCTCCCCGAGGGCCGCGAGGCCCTCTCTGCACACACACGCCTGGCGATTTCCAGCAGTGCGGCTGGTGCGCCAGCTGTCACGGCCGGCCGCGGGCTCGCACCTGGCGCCGGGGGCTGGTGCCAGTGCTCTCCCTGCCACGGTTTAGGGTCCCTCCTGTCGCCCCCCGGCACTCGGAGTAGGCTTCACGATAAAAATCCCATTGGCCCTAGCCATGGTTCTGTGAGGGGTTTCCCACTTGGAAGCGCCCAGGTGAACTGTAGGCCGTCCCTGTCCTTGCGCACACCGCCGGGGGGGCAGGGACCCTCTGAGTTGCTTTTTCCGTCTTTTGGTCAGTTTTCCTGTTGCCTGGCTCACTTGCTTTGTCAGTCACGACTGGGTAATGCTCGTAAAGTAAAAATCTCAACCCTCGTCCTCCCCAGGCGACGAGTAATTGCTGAATGAATGATGTAATCCCCCCTTTCTCCCCAGTGACCGTGTAGACAGTGTGGCAACAGGATGTAGTGTTTTGTGTGTGTGTGATGTATGTGTGATGTGTGATACATGTGATACACGTGTGTGCGATGTGATGCATGCGATATGTCTGTGTGTGATGCATGTGATACACGTGTGATGCGATACATGTATATGTGTGGTGTGATACACGTGACACGCGTGCGATGCGACACACATGTGCGATACACGTGATAACGCGTGATGTGATACATATGTGGTGTGCTGCATGTGATACATGTGTGATGCATGAGATACACGTGTGCGATATGATACACATCATGTGTGGTGCGATACGTGCGTGTGCAATACATGTGATACACGCGTGTGACGTGATACATGTGATACACATATGATATGTGTGTGTGTGTGGGTGATGGGGTGTGTGTGTGTGACTTGTGGGGTGTGTGTAGGCAGGCAGCCCTCCATTGCTGCAGCTTGCTCTGTCTCATGCTCTTAAGCTTGATCCTCCAAATCGTCTGTCCCTCCAAACTCCCTCTCAGTGATATTGAAGCCTGCCTCCCAAGGTTGTCAATTTTACCTCTTACCTGCTTTTCACAAATACAGGAATGTTCTTCAACAATGTAAAATGGGCTGCTCATTGCTGCTCCGTGTCCCACATCACCACGGCTGGGTGTCCCTGTGATGGGGGCTCCGTGTCCCCATCACTGCGGCTGGGCATCCCCATAGTCGGACATCATAGTGGAGGAAGAATTAACTCAGAAGATGAGGAATGAACTCAGAAGATGGAGTAAGGTCTTATAATATGGAAAATGTTAGCTCATATTTGGAAAAGAAATAATTAAATTTAGTAAAAATTGTTGATGCATTTGGGATTTTAAATTAAGAGACTTTCTGTCGATAAAGCCAATTTTTGGAATCCAAATACGTATTAACTCTTGGAAGCTTTGTTCTATTTGGGTGCTCTGACTAGGAAGTAACACATAGCTGACAGGGCCTCATTTATTTTGTTCTCTCATTTGCTTTACCTAAGGCTGAAATGGTGAGTAAAGATGATGATACTTTTTTTAAAAATCGGCAGTGGTGGAGACCGCCGGAGGGTGGGCTCTGAGCCCGTTCCAGCACGAGTGCAGGGGAGTTACGGTAGGTCTGTGCACCCCTGAGCAGGGTAGGGGAGCCGAGTGTCCGGAGGGCGGCTGCTGCTTCTGGGCTCTAATAAGAGTCGTCTTTCAGTTTTGATGGCACAGTGCCGGGCACGCACGTGGTTGGAATTCAGTGAAAGCTTTGTGAGGAAAGGAGGAGAAACTGCTGTTTAAAACATTTGCTTCTGCTTCGTTGTTGGGAAACACACAACCATGCATATTTTAACACAAAGAAAGGTTAACCTACAGAAATTGTTCCTCCTCAATGACAACTTGCTTGAGCCAGAAGCAGGCCTTTCCTTTTGTGGTTGGTGCTTACTGAAAACAAAGGAACAGCAGGAACCTTCCATGCCTCCGGGTCACGGGTCAAGAAGGTCACCTGTGGTTTTCCTCCTCTGACTCCTCAAGTTTTGTCTCCCGTTCAAGTCTTTGAGTTTTGTGTATGGTGCAAGGGAGGGATTCATTTTCTTTTCCCATTTTGATAACACTGGTATAAGACTTGACCCCCTTTCCCAGGATGGCCACACTTCGGGCTCTGGCGGAGGTCAAGTTCGCTCTGTTCCTGGGCCCCCTGCCAGCCCTGGCTTCCTCTGCCCCCACCTCCCTGCTCGGTCCCAGTCCTTCCGCGAGGGTCCCAGGGCTCTCTGTGCATGACCTCTCCAGAGATGTGAGCACCCCGGACAGGTTCCTTTAAAAAACCAAGGTGGGGGGCACCTGGGTGGCTCAGTCGGTTGAGCTCCAACTCTTGATTTTGGCTCAGGTCGTGATCTCAGGGTCATGAGATCGAGTCCCATGTGGGTCTCCTCGCTTGGCGGGGTGTCTGTGTGGGGTTCTCTCTTTCTGCCCCTCCCCCCTTTCCCATGAGCACACGCGTGCGTGCGCTTTCTCTCTCAAATAAATAAATCTTAAAAAAAAAAGTAAGTGGGGCTTTGAGTGGAATTTCACTGAATATATGGGTGAATTTGGGGAGAATTGGCATCTACAGTGTTAGGTCTTCCGTTCCTTCGCGTGCTTGTGTTTCATTGATTGGTAGGTACTTCTTTAATGTCTTCCAACAGATTTGTATAATTTTCTTAACTCAGGCCTAGCATGTGTTACATTCAGTTTATTCTTTGGTAGAGTCTAGGGTTCTTTCCCATGTTGTAGACAATATCTTTTTTTTTTTTTTTTTTTTTAAAGTTTTTTTTTTTTTTTTTGACAGAGAAAGACACAGCGAGAGAGGGAACACAAACAGGGAGTGGGAGAGGGAGAAGCAGACTCCCCGCCGAGCAGGGAGCCTGATGCGGGACTCGATCCCGGGACTCCAGGATCATGACCTGAGCCGAAAGCAGTCGCCCAACCAACTGAGCCACCCAGGCGCCCTCTTTTTTTTTTAATTAAGTTTTCTAGTGCTAGTATATGAAAATGGAATTGATTTGTGCATTTTATTTTTATATCCAATCACTTCCCTAAAATCTTACCATTTCTGAAAGTTTTTTTCTGTAGATCTTTGGGGTTTCTAAGACAAAGAACATTAACTGTAACGATGACAGCTTTGCTTTCTAATTACTGTGTTTATTTTCCTTGTCTCACTGTGCTGGCTGAGGATCCCAGTTCAGCTTGGAGCAGGAGTGGGAAACGGGCTTCCTTCTGTCGTCCTTGACATTAAAGGGAAGGCCTCTGCCATGTCCCCGTTTCAGAGGGGTGGTTGCCCGAGGTTTGTGTAGGTTCCACTGCAGATGAAGTTCACGGATGTGTGTGTTTCAGGAGTGGGGGCTTTCACTGTACCCACAAGAGGATCATGTGGTTTCTCTTTAATTTCTTCAAGTGTTGGATTATCCCTCCATTTTTTTGTAGTAGACCTACCTCACTGGTGATAAATACTGTGTTTTTTTAATATCTGACTGGATTAGGCTTGGCAGTTCTTTGGGATTGTTCTGTCTTTTCTTAAGTTGCTTTGGCTCGTAATTCTCCTTTTTAGCGTCAAATTGTTTTATCCTCTGGAAGCATTTGCCTAAGATTGAAATGGTCTTGAAAGTTTGGAATTATTCTTAGATTATTTTTGGGTTTGTGTTTTCTTGGTGGGTTGATTTTTAACCACTGGGTAGTATCTAATAGTTACCAATAGTCTGAATTTTTAGTTCTTGTATTAATTTAAGGTCATTTTTAGGAATTGGCCTGTTTCATCTGAATTTTCATTCTTACAGCCATGGACTTGTTCATGGTATTTTCTTATCTTTTTAAATCTCTGCTGGATTTGTAGCGTGTATCCTTCTTCATGTCAACCATTATTTTTCCTTCTTTTTGGTCAGTCTTTATTTCACTAAATTTTTGAGACTCAGCCCTTGACTTTGTTGATGTGTTAGTCTGCTTTCCAGGTTCTACATGTCTGCTTCTAGGTTCCTTCTATGCATGGAGAGGGTGGTCGGCTGTCCTTTCCCATGGGAGGCCCTGTGGGCAGCTCACAAGCTCTCAGCCTGCCTCCTCCTGGTATAAACTACACATTTCCCTCAAGTGCAGCGTGAGGTGCATCCTAGAGGTTCAACACCTAGCATTTTTATTTTCATTCTGTTTTGTTGAAAGTCACGTCGATAGTAGACCCCTTTGGTACAATGTAGGGAGAATGGTGCTTCATCTCTGTGGTCTTCCTTCCGAAAACACTCCATTGTAATCATGACAGAAACATCCCACAAGTCCCAATTAAGGGACATTCGACAAAATACATGGCTTGTACTCTTCAAAGCTGTTGAGGTTATCAAAAACAAGGCAAGTTCCAGGAACAGCCCTAGCCAAAGGAGACGTGACAGCGAAATGTGAGGTGGGCCCAGCGTAGGATTTGGAACAGAAAGAGGACATTAGGGAAAAACTAAGGACGTCTGAGTGAAGCATGGGCTTCAGTTGATGGTCGGGTATCGGTGGTGGCTCCTACTTTTAACAAACGCACCGTCCCAGCCTCAGACATTGGCTCCGTCTGGCCCTTCTCTACAACGCTCGGCCCCAGAGCCTGACTCCTGGCCCGTCTCAGCTCGGTACCCTGGGCCCGTGACCTCCGTGCCCTCTGTGCCCTCCCACGCCCTGGACCTCCTCCGGGCCGCTGTCTCCCTCCCCTGCGCACAGCCCTCAGGGGGAGCCCCAGCAGCTCCGTCGGTGAGCAGGTGTGCTTTGGGTTACCTGGGAATGTGTGACTTGCCCTCATTCTTGAAGGATTGTTTTACACGATCTGAAGATGATGCTGCTTTTTCTCCTTTTGTACCAGTCAGGCGACCCTTCCTCTGGCCTCTGGCTGCCCCTTCCTCGTCTGCCTTTTCTGACTGCCTGCTGCTGGCGTCCTTGTGTCCCATGTCACAGTTGTGTGACTGTGTGTCTGGGGTGCAGGCACCCTTTTTTTCTCTCGGTGGAGGTTCCCTTCTGTGCCTGTGCATGGCGTCTGACCAGTTCTGGAAACCCTGGGCCGGCTCCCCCCACGCCTTCACCCACCCGGGACACACGGTGCTCCCCCCGCCCCCGGCTCTCCCCGTGTCTCAGCTCTTCCTGTGTCCTCGCTCCCAATTTTGCCTCCTGCTTTTCAACTATTTTCTTCAGAACTGTCTTCTAATTCACTTAGTTTTCTTGTTGGGTTTGCACGGTTTCCATTGCTTAAAGCGCCCATTGAGATTTAAACAAAATCATCATTTAAATGATTTTAAGTTCTTCATTCATCAATTCATTTAAATTGTTATTTTTGAAAGTTTTGTTCTTTTTCTAAATGATTAATTTTGACAGTTTCATTACTTTATTTCTTAATTTTTAAAAGTATCTTAGTAAACCTTTTATTAACTCAAAACATACATACAAAAAAATGTACTTAAGTGGATAACACATTAATGGGAGTTTTTCCTTCAAAGTTTCAGAAATAGGAACACGATATCCTGTTCCCAGCAGTACCTGTGTCTCAAGTGTGTTTTTGACCCTGTCCATGGACGCTCTGCTGCCTTCCAGTCATTTCTGTGTGGTTTGCTTGTCCTTGATCAGAGCCCAAGTGTAGCTGGTCTCCCCACGTGGAAGACGGATCGGGATGGATGAGGCTTTTCTTCAGCAGCTCTGTGGGCTTCTCAGGGAGCCTGTAGTCAGTGCCCTGCTGGGAATGTCGCGGCCCACAGGGGGCTCCCTGACAGGCACCCCGGCTCGTGAGCCCAGCGCCTTCGGGTGCTCCCCGTGGCCTCCCCCTCGCCCAGTCCGTGTGCCCCCTGCTCGAGCTTTGATCCTGTAGCTATTTCTGGCTCTTTTGGGGTCCCTTCCCTGCCCGGAGCCCAGCAACATGACTGAAACTATATTTTATTCAAAATCTGGGTTTTCTGCACCAGGAGAGCTCCTGCCGTGTCCCCAGAAGAGTGTGTCCCCACAAGCCCGGCCTGGGGCCTGTACATGCTCAGACCGTTGGGTCCTTCTTTGTTTTTCTCCATCAAAGCTGAGATGCCAGGTATGGCCATGGCACCCTCTCTGGCCTCCACCCCTGCGCCTCACCTCGATTATGCTCACCTGCCCAGTGTAGCCTCCGCTTAAATCTGTTGTGTCCACGACCTGCTCCTTCCCCAGGAGGGCACAGGCTGCTGGAGCAAATATCCCCTTTGCTTCCTGGTCTCCCCCCAGACTTTGCCCCCCAAGCCCGGGGGCTCTTGACATCCAGCCCGCCTCCGGCCGCCCCCCCACAACTTCTCTGCCCCTCCCGCCCTCAGACTTTGAGCCAAGCCTTGTCAGTGCTCAGCAGGTGGCTTGTCAGGACTGGAGGGTGGGGGTGTTTTGCTCAGCGTTAGATTGATGGGTAAATTTAGACACATGAGGTGTTGACTTCCATCCTGCTTTTGATCCCATTCTCTCCTTTCCCCATGAATACCTCTCACTTGTCTTGAATTTTCAGTCATTTGCTTGTCTCTGGCTTGCTTTCTGAGAAAGCTGAGTCTCTAAATATACTCTAATTGCTTACCTTAAACAACACAGCAGAGTCAAACTTCCCCGAGGCTGCGTCTCCCTCAGGCTCTCTGTCACCTCCTGCATGACTTCAGGGTTTGGCAGATGCGCTTACATGTAATGTCCAATGAGGATGCTCTCCAGTGGGAAAGAGCAGACGGGGATGTGTGGCTGCCGCGGGTCCAGGGCCGCTGTGGTGTCGCCCACGGCGTGTGCACCCGATTCACACGGTGCCACCACGGCCTCATCTCCAATGGCCTCTTGCTGTGGATGCCCAGGGGCCCCTGATGGGCTGTCCTGCATGCCACCTGGCCTTCCTGCCAGGGTCACCCTTGCCCCATGAGGGGTGGGAGCCCGTGGAGGAATGCTTGCCCTCTCTCCCCACAGACAGACCGTCCCGAGATGCTCGGCTAAGGCTTCTAGCCGGGTCCGCTTGATTGGGCCAAGCCACAGCTACCTGGGGATACGTCCTTGTCCCGGCCCCCCCACCGCTGCCCTGCTGCACTCCCTGCCCGTTGCCCCAGCTTCTCCCACTCATGCCTGGAGGGACATTCTGCTCCAGAGAAGCGGGGACACTCAGGCCACCTCCATGGAGAATGCAGCCCACGCTGACATCTGTGTCCTCATCTCCTATTTGCTGTCAGCAACCTGAGGTCCCAGTCAGGGCCCCTGCTTCCCTGACCGCAGCAGCCCATTCTGGGGATCCTTCCAGGGGTTCATAGTGTGTCAGTGGCTCATGACGGGGAGGGGAGCGTGATCCTGGAGAGCCGAGCACAGCAAGTGGGCATTTTACACCGTTTTACAGAAGCGCTGGTGTGCCGCCTCTCAGAACCACAGCTGGCCGGGGGACCCTGCCACGTGCGCCCTGGAGTTGGCCCCTTCTGCTGCGGGGGCGGCCCTGTGGGGCCAGCCGTCCACCTCCATGTCCAGAGACAGCTCCGTGTCCCACACTGACGCACGCAGCTTCTCCCTGTCCCCGCGGCCTGCCCTTCAGTCCAGGTGCTCGGGCTGGAAGTCCAGGAGCGGCTTCTGATTTTCTCCTTCAGCAACCTGGACACGCGGTTGGTCCCCCCTTCTGATGGCTCCTCCTCCAGGACTCCGGGTCTCTCGGGCGGGCGGGCAGGTGGGGGCCACTGCTCCTACCAGCTGATTGCCCAGCGCGGCCGGCGTGACAGGAAACGACGTGAACTCACGGCTTGAACGCAGACTGAAAACAGAGGTCCTGAGGACTTGGGACCTACCACCTCCTGATGATCTGCCTGCGCTACTCCCCGATGCCGCACCTGATCTGGGGTCTTCAGTGTCTTTACAGTACGCATGCCCGGTGTGCGCAGGTGCCTTCCCGCTGGCCAGGGCTGGCTGCCCCTGCTCTTCTGGGACCCCTGCACTCCTGGCCTCTCCCTCTGCCTGCAGTCTTTCCCTTCCTGATTTTAGGGACTCATCAGTGCCCCCCCCGGGTTCAGGGGTCCCCTTGAATCGCAGCTCCCCAGGGAAGCCTTCCCAGCTGCACTCCCCTGCCCTCCTCTGTCGGCCGCTTCCTGCGGTTCGGGACTAGCGCGGACTCCCGAGAGCGGCGGGGTGTGCGCGGCCTGGGGGGGGGGGCTTCGGTGGCTAGAGGAGTTCTGGAAGAGTGCATGGTTTGTTTTTAAAGTGGCCCACCCCCTGCATAGAGACGACAGTGGGAAGACTGGTAGTCAGCTGTGAACAGTGGGTACGGGGGGACAGTGACCCTGACGTGTCCTGGGGCAGGACAGCAGCACCCCGTGTCCCTCGGCAAGAGGGTCCACACGGGCACCCCCACAGCGGTTCTTTTTCCTTCGGCACCCTTTCCAGGTTGCTTTGAGGCCGGAGTGTTTGGAGCCGGTGGCGGGCGAGCAGCTGCCCATGTCGTGTGTCCTGTGCCCTGGCTTTGCCCCTGGGAGGGGCTGCTGGGCTCCGTCAGCCATGCCGCAGTGACCGCCGACTCCCTGAAGCCGCTCTGTGCCCATCCACAGGCTGGGAGTCTAGCACGAGGAAGTTGGGGGCTCTGGTGTTTGAGGGCCCGTGGCTGGCTTTCTTTGGGTGAGCCGTGCAGGAGCTTGAGGCACACTGGCGTGTCACCCTCGTCCTGTCTCGTGGGCTGTGGGCATAATGACAAGTGAGAGAATGTAAAATGTAAATTTCCAGATGGCATATCTGTTTGTTTTTTTGGCCAACGTGTTTTCCATGGTTGACAAAACAGAGCCAGTGTGCGTCTCAGGTGATACAAGGAACTTTGGTCAACACGCACCCCGTTCCTCCGCCGACGAGCCTGCGGCCCCCGCGTTCGTGGTGACCTGTGCCCGCAGAGAGCGCGCTCTCAGGGTCCTCTTCCTACAGGGTCACCGCACGAGACACCCCTGAGAGCGGGGTGCACACTGTCCGTGGACCCGCGTAGTGATTCTGGGACGTGGGGGGGGACCTCAGAAGTGTGGCATTCACGGCCTTTTCTGAAGCATTTGTCCGTGGTCCTGCAGAAAGCGCGGAGAGAGCCTGCGGGGGGCCTGCCATTTGTTGTTCTTCCAGCATGAATATGTCTGGTTAATTATGCAGCCGGGCTCGCGGCCCTCCCCATCTCTTCTGCTGAGGGTGTGGGAACACGGTCCACTTATCGCCTTCTTCGATGTCTTCCGTGGCCCCGCTGGCAGGGCTGATCCCGGGTCCTGCTTGTCACCCGCTCGCAGGAGACCTCCGTGTCGGGCGCAGTGGGTGTGGACCGGAGATTTGTTGCTTTGATGCTGCCCCCGATGGCTTTCATTTTCCAGCTCACACCGCCTGTTGCTTGTGCACACCGTGCCCTTCCAGGCGGGCCTCTCCCTCTGCACTGGACTTGGAGAGGGATTCTGGTTTCTGCTGGGACAGTGAGGAAGACTGACCGGCGTCAGTCAGCAAAACTGGGTCAGAGCCCTGGCTTTGCGGCTTAGATGCTAAGTGATGGGAACATCACCTGGTCTCCTGGAGCCTTGGTTTTTCTCATCAGTGAGATGGGTATATAGCTACCTCAAGCATGTGTCATAAGGCCTAGGGGGCTGAGGATTAGCCTGTAGCCTGCTCGTTGATTCGTTGAATAATTCATGTACTCAGTCATGGTTTTCAGCTCGTGGAAGTGAGTCTCTCTGCAGGCCCAGGGCTCAGGCAAGCCTCATGGGGGGACTGCAGATCATGGCTTTGCTTTTGCAGGTAAAAGCTGTTACTAAATTTGAGTTGAAGATGCTCTGAGGCTGGCATTCTGAGGCCTGGAGGAGGGTACGCGTGCGTGTGGGTCACACTGTGGTGAGGTCACCTCACGCCATTCCCTCTGCTTGGGGACCTGGGCCACACCTGCGCTGCCCTTCTCCTCGGCTTTCATCCTGGGTCCTAGTCTTCACTGTTCCAGGGGGAAGCCTGCTGCATACGTGTTTATGGGCAGGGAAGTGACTTTTGAGGGAGGCTCTAGAACCTTCCTAGAAGGTAAGTTAAAACAAACCAAAACTTTAGGCAAGTTATTTTGACCGATACATAGTAAAAGATGTCTCCAGACTTAAAAACTTTTCTTTTTCTTTGCGAATTAGATTGTCACGGATTTTTAAAACCAGGGTGATATGTCAGATAGCCTTGTAGAAGATCCTGGTTGGCCGAGGCACCTCTTCTCTGAAGACCCCCGGGGGAGGGGCCCACTCAGACTTGAACTACGCCCTTCCTCACCCACCTTGGCTTGATGCTTCGGTGCTGCTCTGTCTTCTCTCTCTTTTCCATCTCTTGTGGAGGGCTCTGAAGACTAACGGTCTGAGCCGGTGGGGAACGCACGCCTATTTCTCAGAAACCCCAGCCTCCAGGGCGCCCTGGCCGCTGGGCGCTGCGTAGGAGGTCGGCCCGGCGGGAGCAGAGTTCTCGTACTTATTTACTTATTCCTCCAGCCCCGAGAACCTGAGTGCTCGCAGTTACTCAGGCTAGCGGCTCCTGGGACCCACCCTGGCCCCAGGACGGACCTGCTGTGGAAAACAGCAGTGCCTTCTGTCGGAGCGGCCAGGCGCCGGCAGGAGCGGTGGGAAGGCCTCTCTGCGCCGGTACCGTCGGGCCCGGGTCTGGGCGGCGCGCCGGGCCCTTGCGCGCTGTGCTCAGCGAGGCCGCTCGCGCCGGCCTCCGTGGGTCTGGCAGTGCCTGCGGCGTGACCGGGCTCGGGCCCGCTGGGCCGGCAGAAGCGCCTCCAGAAACCCAGGTCCCTGCCGTGGAGGGCAGAGGTGTCGGGAGATTGCCTTCGGCCGCGGGATGGGCTGGGCTCGGAGCGGGTCGCAGCTGTGCTGTGGGGCACCGTTGCAGAGACCTTCAGGTGCTCTTTTCTGCCCAACCTGCCGTGCCGCTTGGAGGGGCGGCCTCGGGTGTCCCCTCGGGCCTGTGCTTTGAGCTCGGACTGAAGGCCCTTCGCCTCTGTCCACCTTCCCTCCTGGCACTGGCCCCTCATTCCCTGTTCTCTGGGGAAGCTGGGGTTAGGCCCTCAGCCGCCTGCAGTGTGGCTTTCCCTAAGCACGAGGAGGAAGTTCTAGGTGATTTCTCGTGATTTCTCCGTTGACGCATCCTGCCGCAAATGTGCAGCCCCTGCTATGCCTGGCAAGGGGTGGCCCTGGGACACCCGAGGTCAGGTGGAGCCAGCTTCTGCCAGATAGTGGAGAAGGAAGGTTGTGAAGAATGCCTGCAGGTGCCCAGTCCCCGTGCCGCCTGCAGACGCGCACGAGGCCCCAGGGGCAAGCTTGTTTCCCAGGGGCCGCCAAGAGCGAGGGGAGGTGCCGTGGAGCGGGCTCTTGAACGGTGTTCCCTGGGCGCCAGAGGGGTGTGTGCGCGGAGGCGGGCATGGGTGTGTTTGGGTGTTTGGTCAGGGTTGGGGTTCTTTGGGTTGGTAAAGGAAGGCACAGTGAAGATGGCCCTCAGGCCTGACCACTCAGTCACGGTGTCACCACTGAGGACTGTTGTCGGGCTCCAGGCCTGCCCTCCATCCTCCCCTGGTTCTGCTCCTTGGCTCACTTCTGCAGCTGGGCCATGTCCAGGGAGCGGGCGGCTTGGCCGCTCGGAGCCTCACCTCCAGCTGGGAGGCCTTATCTCTCCATCGCTAATGAATCGGTGTTGGGGAAGGCACCCATGGCCGCGTGGGGGCATTTCCCTCCTAGCAGGGGGATCCCTCGGGGCCTCTGGGATAGCGGTGCCGCTCGGACACGCAGAGCTCTTGGGCTAGCTTCCGCACACCACCAGCTGCCCAGAGGACCAGGGTCCGGGTGGGCAGAGCCGTGATCTGACAGCCCTGCCCCAGAAGGAAGCTGGAAGAAGGGGCTGGAAGCAGGCTGGAGGGGGAACCCCTCCATTGTCCATACGACTGACTTGATGCCCCTGCAACCAGTATCTTTATACTGTCTCTTCCTCCCCTGGGCTCTGGCCCTGTGGGTCAGGCCTCGCCCTGTCTTCAGCCGACCAGCACAGACGCTGCTGGTTGGTCTGTGGCTCTGGTGCTCTCTGTGTCGTCACCAGCCTGATGTTCCCGGTGTCAGAAGTCAGGTAGGTTCCCTGGTTCTCCCCACCTCAGGGGGAGTGCATCTAGGGCCCCCCGTGACTGCACGCTGCACGTGCTTGCGGGGCTCCCCGCCCCTGCACTGTGCGTGCTCTGAGCCGACTGCGCCTCGCACATGCCTCCCACCCGCTGCCTCATCCATCCCTGCTCAGTGCTCACGGCCTCACCTCCTCTGGGACTCTTCCCCCCGAGGCAGGTGACGGTGCCGATGGGGGCTGCATCTTCCTTGCCCCTGACACAACCTCTCGGGCTAGCACTTGGTGTTGTGGGGGGATTTGCCCCCCAGCTTCTCACCTCCCTGTGAGCTCCCGGAAGGCAGGGGTCCTGATTTCCGTGTCACCTCCTCACCCTCCTAGGTGTGCGTGGCACCCAAGGGACCGGGAAGTGGGACCAGGGAGCCCGGGGCTGAGCTTAGAGCCGGCCCCCGGGCACTGGCGCCCACGCCCCAGCGTGCCCCAGCGCGCCCCAGTGTGCCCCAGCGCACCCCAGCGCACCCCAGCGCAGGAGCGGCTTGCCCACCCACCTCGCTCCCGCCGGCCCGGCCCTGTTGTCTGTTGCAGGCTTAGGGTCTGGGCGTTTCTTTCTCAGCACGGTAACACCGCTCCCAGCATCACGGTGTTAGGAGCCCGTATGTGCGCGTATATGTGACAGTTCGAACCGGCAAGGCCTCCTGGAACTCGGGGCTGGTTCTTGGTGACTCAGCAGTCTTGGGCTCCTGCCATTTCTGTGTGAGCCCTGTGCTGGGACGGTTATGAATCATCTGCTTGCCTCTTGATTTGCGTCAGTCAAACCACATGTGAAGAAAGCAGCAGTGAGCAAGGCTTTGCAGGCAGCTTGGCGTCCAGCGTGGGGGACACTGGCCAGGGACAGCCTCAGAAGGCCAGCCCACCGCTCGCCCCGGTGGTCTGGGCTGTGGGCCTGGGGTGGCTTCCGGCCGGGTCCCTCCACCCCCTCGCTTCCCCTCCCGAAACCGCTGTTAGCCACGCAGGAGATGGGCACAGTGGTAATGATGGCTTTTTCTGCTCTTTCCTGGTTTCCTGTGTGTAATCCTGTGGCCGGCGGGACACATTTGCAGTTATGGGAATGTTGGCTGTTTCAGGCAGAGTTGCTGGTCTTTTCTTCCCTGTCACAAAATCACTTTAGGACATGGCTCTTTGAAAAGATCCCTTGTAAGAAGGACTTAATTAAACCGGGATGCCAGCTGTCCCCCGCCCCCGCTAGGCCCGAGAGGATTGCTCCAGAGTGGGCAGGGCCCCGGTCCCACGGGGCGCCTCGGGAGGTGACATGGGGCAGCCATGAGTCTGACTGTGAGCGCCCCGGGGTAAGGTTTGCGCTCGGCGCAGCCCCCGAGACAGCCGTGCTCTGTGGCCGCCAAGGAAGCCCCGCAGCCCAGGGCTGGCTGGGCACGATTCCCAGGGCACCGCCAGTTTCATGGCTTGGTTTGTTTAGTTTTGTATGAAGCAGGCAGATTACGTTATCATTCTTACCGTAAAGTGTACTGTTGTTATGATTGTAGTTTAAATCGTAGCCGATGTTCTAGTTACCTGGCTAATCCCAGCTGGGGTAGCATTTTAGGAGAACAGCACCCCGGCCCCAGCCTTCCCAACATCACCATCTCTCAGTGAGCCCCGTACCTTTGCCCTTAAAGTAAGGGGGGACCCCAGGCACATGGAGTTCTTCCTGGTTTTTGCCCCCTTCCGGCGGTGAGCTGCAGTGTACTTAGGTTGAGCTGCCTCAGGGACTGAGAGGAACCAAAGTGCTCCCAAGCGCTCTCTTTTCTGAAGCTCCTCTCTGAATGGGCTTCGAGAGTGTGACCTTCTGTGACCGTGAGCCCAACAACATGCAGACGGCCAGGAGACAGGACAGAGGAGCACCTGAGTCCGAATCCAGCCCTTTCATTGGGTATCTTTGTGTTTTTAGTTATGGAAAACTTCAGGCATTTATAGAAGTAGAAGATAGAACCTTGAAGGACCAGGTGGCCTTCCCCTGGCTTTAGCAACGACCCACCTGCCCCAGTCCCGCCCTGCCTGTGCCTCGAGTCCCTCCCCTCTTCGAATCCCTTCCTTCCAGGAAGCCATTCTTGCAGTCTTACAAACGCTAAAAGGTTGGGACTCTTCAACATAGAATCATCACACGCTTGACAGCGCGGACATTTTAATGCTGTCAGATAGTCATGGCTTAAAATCCCCAGGTGTCTGAATGCTTTGTTGTTTTCCTGGTTGTTGTTCAAATAAGTTAAATGAGGGCCACACAGAGGCCTTTCCCTCTCTCTGTTCCCTGGCGGTTTACTCCTTGAAGAAACTGGCTGCTCGTCCGCTGGAGCTTCCCCAGGTGAGGCCTCCCCGCTCGCACCCCATGGTGCAGTGCGCCTCCCTCCCGCTGCGCCTGGTAGTTCTAGGTGCAGTCCCGAGATTGGGTCAGGGTTAGGGGGGCTTCGGCTGGCAAGACTGTTTCTTAGGTGGTGTGGGGCTTTCCGTTTTCCACGGGTGGTGCAGGTAGGGAAGGCTTTCTTCATTTACCCGTTTTCAGAGTGACAAGCTCGTTTCCTTATGGTATCTAAGGGTGACTAACGAGTTTTATCAACTTAATTCTGAGCATAATTGTGAACTCGTGGATTTTGGTATATTTCTGTATTTTCATTTTTGGTTGTGACTGTCCTTACTGATGTTCAACTTGCCCCATCTTTGGCCGGGGGAGCCCCTTAGCTTGGCCCTTGGTTTGGTTGATAGGACCCTTGTCATCTTGATAGCTTCCTTGCTCTGGTGTGACAAGACGTCCCAGGCTCTTCAGCCTGCAGCAGCCTTGTGCCCCAAGACCCTTGATTTCGTCACATCGGCCAAGTCCCTTAAGCTATGTAGGGTCTCCTGTTTTCAGGTCCTGGGGATGAGGCTGTGGATGTCTTTGGGGGGCATGCCTAGCCTTCACGCAGAAGGTTCTGACCTCTGACAGTGCTGGCTACCTGTAGGGGCTTCTGTTCAGGTCAGCAAGTGGGGAGGAAGCTGTTCCAGGAAAGTAGGTGCAGCTCAGAATGAGAGCGCCCAGCAGCGAGCGCCAGCCTCCGTGCCCATCTGAGAACCCGGGGGCATGCCCACTGTGCCCGCCCCTGGCTGCTCCATCCCTCCAGTTCCCCCCCCACCCACCAGTGGGCGTGGGGGCCAGCACGGGGCCCCCTTCTGCCCGGGAGGGGAGGGTCGGCGTGCTGGCGCTCACGACCAGATGGTGTTCCTTCCCTGGCGTTCCATCGGGACTTGACAGAGAAGTGGAGCGATCTTTTGGAGTCTCCTTGGAAGCCTGGCTTTCCTTCTGGGTTAGCTGTTAGCTCATGTGCGCTCTCCACGTGCCAGGAGGCCATCTTCCTGAGGGTTCTGTGTGGCAGCCCCTGTCCACGTCTGAAAGCGTGGCTCTGGTCGTGCTCATGGCTCAGAGAAGGGGTGACCGAGGAGAGCGTGCACGAGGTTTATGTTCACGCTGGGCGAGCCTTGCAGCATCCCAGTCCTGGGGCTGTGCTAGGCCTGGGGATCCCGGCGCCTCCCGTAGGGGCACAGCGGGGGTGGGGGTGGGAATGGCGCCGGAATAGGCAGTTTGCTCCCAGAGGCAGGAGGGCTGGGTGGGGTGCCGCTGGGGACCCTGAGAGGACCAGAAAGCTCCCGGGGCGCCTGGCTCATGCTGGACAGGCCTCCGTGCACCCGGAGGCTGCGGAGGGGCTCCTGCAGGAGGGGCACCGTCACAGGTCAGCTTTGCAGTGGGTAGAGCATGTGCCCGGGGCTCTGCACTCCGCCTTCTCCTCCATCCAAGTGCCAGGCGGAGGCGGGGGTGGGGGCTCCTCACGTGGGGACCCCCAGGGCCAGAGCGGCAGATGGTGTTTCAGGCCTCTGGGTGAACTGTGTCTGAAGGAAAGGGCTTCTGGGCGGAAAGAGAAAGGACAAGGAGACCGGGACATTTATTTGTGAGCTCACTTCCGCGGCCAGCCCCTCCCCCAGTGTATTTCCGCACTGCCCCTTAGCCGGCTCGGCCCCCTGGCCCACCCTCCCTAGCCCCCTGGCAGCACCAGTCTGCTTTCTACCTCTCCAGATTTGTCTCTTCTGGGCCTATCACTTCAGTGAAGTGATGCAGGGTGGGATCTTCGATCTTTTTGTGGGCGGTGTCTTCCCGTGGGCATGTTTTGTGGGTTCACCCATGATGTAGCATGACTCAGTACTCCTCTTTATCGCTGGTAGTGCTCCGTTGTGTGGATAGGCCACGTTTGGCTAATTCGCTCATCTGTTGATGGACGTGTGTTTCTACTTTGTGGCTATTATGAACAGCGTTTCTGTGGCTGTTTTGGTACAGGTGTTTTCGTTTGTCTTGGGTATATGCCTTGGGGGCAGGGAGTTGCTGGGTCCTGTGTTAACTTCATGTGTAACTGTTGGAGAAACCGCCCCACTGTTTTCCAAAGCAGCTGCATCATTTTGCATTCCTACCAGCGGTGCAGGCGGGTTCCGATTTCTCCACAGGCTCGCCTGTCTTTTTGACTCTAGCCATCCCAGTGGGTACAGGGTGGTACCTCGCTGTAGTTTTGATTTGAGTTTCGTTTCCCTGATGACTCATGATACTGAGCATCTTTTGGGCTTATTGGCCACTTGTATATCCTCTTTGGAGAAACGTCATTTCAGATCCTCTGCCCAATTTTTTAATTGGGTTATTTGCCTTTTTATTGCTGCGTGGTAAGGGCTCTTTGTATGTTCTAGATACAGCTCCTTTATCAGATATATGATTTGCAAATATTCTGAGGTTTGCTTTTTCATTTTCTGGACGATGTCCTTTGAAGCACAAACGTTTTTAATTTTGATGAAGTGCGTTTTATCTCTTCTTTTGTGTTTTTGATGTCAGAGATCTCCATCGAAGTCAAATCGGATTGGAAATGATGATGTGGGCCTCCTCCTAGGGCTCCTGGCTTTCTGCTTGTGTCGGATGTAAGCACTAAAAGGCTTCCTGGGCCGTTACTTCATTGCCTCGCTAGGTTCTGTAGGGCTCTAACCATAATTCGCTTTTCCCACAGTTGTTTTTAATTGAATGTCCGTGGGAAAATGGCCAAGCAAATTGAAGGCTTCACAGGGAGAACTGAGTTTCTTTGTTGATTTTTGAACCGTGGTTTTTCATCTTTATTGTATGCACTTTGTTGGAATTTGGCATCATGTTGTGAATTTTCATTGAGACTGGTCTTGCTGAATATCCCAGCAGTGGAGAGGTTCTCCCACTCTAAACAGAAATCGCAAAGCATTCCGTAGGCCTTGTGTAACGTACAGAGGGACGTTTCCCGTGGCTGCTAGGTTGACTGTGGGGCACAGAGCCACCAGAACTCCCTATGTGGAGATGCCCATCCTGGGAGGCGAGCGAAGAACAGGATGGGCAGTCTGCCTACAGGGTACAGACCAGCCCCCAGTCACCTGCTGTCACCAGGCCTGGCCACCAGCTTCCTGTCTGTCAAATGGGGGGCCACGTGGGCTGTGCCTGAGAGCCCAGAGGACTCACTGTCAGTGGGCGGAGCTCCCCGGAGGACGCCTGTCCTCACTGCCAACAGTCACCCAGAAGGAGGAGGCGCTCCGTCCACCATTGCTTCAGCTCAGTTGAGCGCTCCTGGCAGTTCGAAAAGTGACGACGTTTGGAACTTGGGGTGCAGCTTGTGGAATTGGGGTCACTCTAGAGTAGGCTGCTGCTGTCTCTGGCCATTTAAGAACAGAACATAGCACACGCCAGCCTTTTTACTAGTTTTAATTCTGAAGATTTCGTTTCCCTCAGATACCGGAGAAAGGGAAGAGTTTTAGGTCTTTGTCGAATAAACTTAGTCCTTTGCTTCACAAGTATTTTTTTGAGTTGTATAACTAATTGGGGTATATTTAGTGTGAATCCAAATGTTCACCATCAATGAGGAAGGGTTGCTTTGCATTTTCTTGCCCAAAACTGACCTACCAGCATATAGATTAGTCTCTGTTTGGTATCTCTGAGGTCTGGGTATGTATTGGTCTGAGCGAAGCATCATTAAGTCCACCCGTGCTGACCCCGGTGAGATTCCCATCTGTGCACAGCAGTCAGCTGGCTCCTTTTCATTCAGTGACTGGTTTAGTGATTTGAAAAATGCAGATAGTCCCCTGTGCATAATAAACTATAAAAATGTGGGGCGTAAGTGGAACTTAATTGTTTGGGACCAGGGACAGTGGTTCAGTCCCCAGGAGACTAAGAAGTGTCATCAGACCCCCAAGTGGGGTACAGGTGTGTAGTTTCTCAGCCTCTGACATCTGGCACTTCTCGATTCTCACTTTCCACGTCTCCTTTTCTTCGCGGTTTGCTCTGTTGCATGCTGTCTGTCCTGGTTTTCTGCACGTTGTCAGCTTTGCTCTGCCCTTTCCAGGATCACCTGGGGGACAACTGAGCAGGGCCACTGAGGCTGCAGATGCATCCTGTCACCTGGCTAAGAGTGTCCCTGGCTCCACTGTGGCACCACCAGCGTCCGTGCATTTCTGGTTTTATTCCTGGTTAGTTTCCACACATACGGATGCGGGCAGGCCACGGGGCGCTCTCACGGTCACTCTGGCGCGGCGGCATGACAGCTGATGGCACTCTCTCCAGGTCAGGTCCCTCGTCCATGCCCCAGGGATGACCAGGCTCCAGAGAGGCGGTGCGGCTCTGTAAGGGCCACCTGCCGGAGCTGGTGCTGTCCTTACACTATGTCAGGACGCCAGTCAAGGGGACGGAGCAGCTGCCCAGGAAGCCTTGGCCAGCCCCGATGCGTGACCGGCGAAGCAGGACGGGACAGGACGCAGGAGCCAAATCCGCCAGTGCTGGCCTTGTGTGGACACTGCAGACCTTCTCGTTTGCAGTGTCCTTGCAGGATTCACGGTGCGCATATGTCTGAGTTGCGGGAGTCACCTTCCTGTGTAAATCTCCCTCGCGGGAACTCGGCTTCTGAGCACGTGGTAAGTTGGCGGGGCCGAGAAGGGGAATCATAGCCGCCGACCCCGGCGAGACCCCAGGGAACGTGCTCGAGAGCGTCTCCATCCTGAGCTGGCGGGAGGGGCGTCGTCCTGCTTCTTCAGTCCAGGAAACTGAGCTGAAGGCCGGACCTGCTCACTGCTTCCCGGCGCTGGCTTTGCGGCACTCAGGCCCCTGCTGGGCTTGCAGTCCCTGCACCGTGTTCATCACACGTCCGTATCACTGTATGTACGTACGCGTATCTGAACAGCGAGCGGCTTGGGTGGCTTCCGTCTGTTAGTAAAGTAATGTTGATGTGCAGATTTGGAGTGTTTTCTGATTGAAATTTCCCACAAGGAACCGCTTAGAAGAAATTTGCTTTGAGCTCCGCCACAGATGGACTGGCCCTTGACACACCTTGCTGGTCCCTACAAGCAACGGAGTTCTGTCCTTGTACCCAGCTATTTCTCTGTCCCTTTCCTTTTGGGGGGCTGAGGAGGGATGGGGTGCCCTTAGGTCTCTATCTGATCGAGTTGGGGGCCGCCTTGGGCTCTGGTGTGTCTTACCCCAACTGGTCCCTGGGTCCCAAGCCCGGCAGGGCCCCCATGCCCTGGGGTCCTCCGAGCCTCTCGCTTCTCCTGCTTTTCCATCCTGTTCTTGGTTGCTGGGGAATGAAAAAGCACAATGAATCCTTTCTCCCACCCTGGAGTATGCAGTCTCCAGGGATAGCTTCTTCTCTTCGCTCTCCGTTGGGAGACTGGAGGTCAGCTGTACACCCATCACCACCCGGCATCCCTTTCCTTCCCGGGGCCTGCAGGTGCTTCGTCTTGGCCGGGGCGGGCCCTGTCTTTCCAGGCTCTTCTGAGATGGAGTGTGTCTGTGGAACTGCATGGTAGAAGCAGACATGTCTGCAGTATTTTGATTTATTTTTGTGAGAACTCCGTTCGGGGAGAGCAGTTTGTTTACTTTCATGATGAATATCGTTGTCCTGGAGCTGTGGTTTATGTACTCAGCATTGTTTCAGACTCACGCTTCCCCCCGAGAATTCTAAACCTTGTTCCAGTCTCTGGGATCTCGGCCAGCTTGCTCTCTCCAGGAGGGCCCCTCTCTCCGTCCCGAGGGGCTTCCGCCTGCGGTGGCCCTGGCCCCGGGCCACTAAAATGGGTTTGCCTTCTTCCCACACCCGTTGCTCCTGGTGAGGAAAAGGAGCTCAAAGGAGGGAATGAATGAAGAAATAGGCAGATAAAAAAATAATTGAATGAATGTGTCCTGATTCCTTTGATAAACCTTTGACTGAATTCCGACAAGCGTTAGAGAAAATTCTGATTGGTGCATGGAATTCAAGTGTAACTTCTTGTTTAGGGTGCAGCTTTTGAAAAATGCTCTATAATGTTTTTCTTTTTAGGAAAACGCCTTCATTCTGAGATGGCGTTTCAAAGACTGCATGTTAACAACATGAGGAATTCCTGTCTAAAAATCCAGAAGCTAGAAACAATGAGTAACAGTAGAAATTGACTTTGTGTTGAAGATCGCCCCACCTGGCCTCTGGTTCTTGGCTGAGGGAGGCTGGTGAAGGCGATGCAGGAGGCCCGCGTCCAGGAGTAGGCGCCCGGGGAGGCCTCTTCCCGGGCCCTGCGCCGTGAACACATGGAGGCGGAGGGCTGCCGGTGCACAGGCCCTTTCATGGGGGAGCCCTGTGGTCGGCTTGGCTGCTCACGCCCTCCTGGAGCTCCTCCTGAGGAAGTGCAGTGGAGCTGTGGTTTGACATTTCCGGCCTGTGGCTGCTTTCTCGAGTGTACAACTCCTTCTATAGCTGCTGTCGTGTGTGGAGCCCTTCCGGAACCAGCTGTGGATTTGGGCTGCCTTCACCGTGTCCTGACGGGCTCGGGACGTCTTCACTGAACCTCGCTGTGTGGAACCTGGTGGTGGCTAGGCTGTGACATGGCCCTTGTGCCCCTGGCAGGTGCATCTCAGACTTCATCACCTTCTGCTCGAGGCCTTGGCTCCAACCTGGAGGGAGTTTGGGTGCCGGCGAGAGTGGGACAGCTCGTCCGAATTCGTACAAAGTGGCTGCCCGCTCGGCTTTCACTCGCTCACCTGGGGCTGTCCTTGCTGCGGCCCGGGGCTGCCCAGGGAGAGCCAAGCAGCCCAGCTCTGTGGCTTGGAAGCCGGCACCTGGAGGTGGCAGGCAGTGGGGTTTTCTTTGTTTTTAGAAGGCCGGTGAGCCTTTGGCCTCTTGTGCGGAGGGATTTTTTGAACCCACACCCATTGACAGTGTCCCTGATTTCGTGATAAGAAAGTCTGTTGCTACATTTGCTGAGAAGTCAGGAGTTTAGAAAGGAAGCATTTCACGGCTCTGTGGTGTTGTGAGAAGCTGTGATTTTTCTGATGGGCGTGCTTGACCCTGGAGGTCAGCACACGTGTGTGGGGAGGGCCTCTTGTCACCAGGGGTCAGGCAGCTGTGTATGGGGCCTGAGCCTGGTGCTCAGGCTGGGCCGGGGCAGTGGTGTTCTTCCCTTGAGTGACGCCAGGCGGGAGGGTGGAGGTGAGCTCACAGCAGCCCAGGGACGTGGGGCCTTGGCTTCAGTGGGGCCTCTTCGGCTGCCAGCCCCCAAGCCCCTGCCTGCCTCATCGGCCTGTGCCCTGGTGCCCAGTCGCGGCCTCTGGCCTACTGTGCAGTGGAGAGGAGACTCTAGCCAAGGGGTTCTCTGAGCCTGGAAAGTTCTGAGGTAGCTTCCAGCTTGCGGACAAAAGAAAAACAAGTTGCCGTGCTACAGTCAGTGTGGGGGTGTCCAGATTAGTGTCCTGTCAGATAGGAAATAAAGGGGACGTATGGCCACAACCCCCCACCGAGAGTGACGGCCAGTCCTGGGGCCCACACGGGTGTTGACACTCTTGGACAGCAAGGTGCAGCCTTCTTAGTAGAGAGACCCTGCCTGGCCGGAGTCTGTGCCCCCTCTTTTGTGGGGGGAATGGATGGGGACAGAAGTGCTCATAGAGGGCTGTGTGTTCCACTGAGAAACACTGATTTGTCCTTAGAACAAACTAAGGCACCAGCTCTCTCTTGCGCGTCTGCACGTGGGATAGGCATGTAAAGACAGTATTGTTTAAACGCCCTTTGTTGACCACATAGGATTAGAAGACGTTTAATTCATCCGCAGGCCCATTTCTCTTGTTCAGTCACGTGTGGCCGGCCGGCCCGTCTGTGTCACGGGGTAACCACATTTCTGTGTCCAAGATAAACCATCGCATCTGCTGAGTGACCTTCACGAGGAGTCTTGCATTAGCACATTCTTAACAGACATTTAAAAACCAACCCAACAAAACCCATTTCCTGCCCCCACGCTCTTTCGGCACACTCATCAATGTGAATTGCCTTTGGAAATGCCTGGGCTGGAATTTGCAAACCGAAGCCTAATTTAACCTTCAGTGATGCTCCAGTGTCTTGGCTGGAGGCGAAGTGTAGGCGTCTCAGGGAGCCCTGCTTTCTCCTTCTCTGGAGTTCCAGTGGGCACTTCAGCGCGCTCCCGTGGGTGCGGGGACTTTGGGATGGGTGGGAGGCCAGAGCGGACCTCAGGCCAGGCTGAGTTGAGCCCCAGAGAGCCTCCCCATTTGAATTAGAGCAGTGAGCTGTCTTCCTTCCCAGGACTGTGTTCTCTTATAATCTCTCCTTACTCCAGCCCCTCCTCGGGGTCCCCGGGTAGCCAGGAGGGACGTGCAGCTGAGCACTGGCAGCCCAGGCCAGCCGCCGGCTCGCTCTTCCCATCCCAGACACAGCAGCGTGTGCGGGGTCACCTTCTCTGCTCCTCGGTCCCTCGAGACTCTTTTGGATGTAGCTGATGCCTTCCAGAGCCCTCCCAACCTCCCTGGACCTATTTCTCCCCTCTCCCGTGTTCTTCCAGAACATACCCTCCCGTGTCCATCTGTCCGTCCTCCCTCCCTCTCTCCCTTCCTCCCTCCTGTTGCTCCCACCACTGGCTCCCCTGTTCACAGGCCCAGCAGTGTTTCTTGGATGTCGGTGCCTTTACCCCTGCCCTGCCGGGGGCCCCTGCTCCGAGGGCCGGGCGTCAACCTGCTATGGAGGAGTGAGTGGTGAGCTGGGTGCCCCAGCGAGCGGGCGTCAGGGCAGCTGTTCAGGGGCCCTGGAGTCACCGGAAGCACTCTGATTTCTGGGCACAGGGTCTGGCACCCAGACAGCAAGCAGACACTGAAGAAATGTCCTATTTTTAGTCTTTGGCTATGAAGCAGTGACCAGCAGTGTGACGGCCACAGGATCTGGTCCGGAGGGCAAGTTCTCAGTGCTTCACGGAGTGAGCCCCCTCCAGGTCTTGGCTGCTCCGGGGTGTAGCTGTGGCCCTGTTGTGGCATGCAGAGGCCTCTGGAGCATCTCAGGTGTGCTGACCCTCCGGGGAGAGAGCTCCCCCCCAGCCTGACACCGTCTTGCTCAGCTGGGGCACCGGCTCACCGAAGGTGGGCTGGTGGCTTCCAGAAACAGGCCGTCGAGTTTCCTCCGTGCGTCAGGCCAGGCCTCAGAGCCCTGCTCCAATACGCATGGACGCGGGTGCGGCCGAGCGCTTGGACCCACCGTGTCGCTCCGAGCTCTGGACAGCGCAGGGCGGAGGAGGGCCTCCCGGTGATGGCGTCGCCTCCTCTCTGATTCAGTCAAGTGACGAGAAGGGCCATCAGAAGAGATCCTAATCTGTTTCTAATTAGATTTTCATTTTCTCTTTCACAGAAGCTTTTCTCTCCCTTCTTCCTCCCTAATTATTTTTAAAATCTCAAGGAAAAACACGACCCTTCGGTTTATAATTCCACAGAGAACCAAATTGCTACTCTGTCTCTGAAGTATGTTATTGTGGCCTCTGGTATTAAGCCAGGGTTTTCATAATCCCACTGAAATTCTGTCTCGCATCGTGGAAATTTAGGATTCCCCCAAGGAAACCCCAGAGCAGGAAATCGTCACTGCTCAAACGCCACGTGCGGCCCCGGTGGTGGCGCAGCTGGGCAGGGTTCCCTCCAGGCTGTTCGCTGCCGACCCTGTGGAAGGACTGTGGAGAGACCGGCCAGCAGGCTGTGTCCCTGCGGGGCTCACAGGTGACTCCACCCCCCAGCAGGACATTGCCTTTCGAGGGCACCTGCAGACTTGCCTTGAGCCTCTTTGAAATCTTCAAGGGGAAGGTGCAGTCCTGGGGAGGGGGGGCAGGTGGGACCTCATGAGGGGATTGTCCCCACAGCGCTCTCATGGCACCCAGGTGGTCCCGAGTTTGGGCCCCTTTGGACACACACTTTCTTGGAGTCCTCAGTTGCTGTGGGTCACTGGTGGTAGAGCATGCTGCTGGTTTGGGGGGAGCCCACCCCTCTAATCAGGGCAGAGGCGGAAGGTTCTGGTGCCAGCTGACTTGAGAGTGGCCACCAGCACACTCTGACCCCCTTCTGCCCCTGGGACAACAGCTGTTGTCTCAGCCTTCTTAGGAAGCCCTTCCTGGTTTCCTCCAGGGCCTCCTGTGCTCTCGAAGGAGGGAGAGATGTGCCCGCTTGGCCTCGTCCTCTTGCAAGCCTCAGGTTGAGAAAGGAACCACCTGATTTTCCTTGGAGAGGCTGCAGTGATGGGTCTGTGTGATATTCGGCTAGCTAGCAAGGCGTCAGGTTTTGGGAATAGTTGGTGAGTGTTTCGTCCCATCATCTCAGGATGTTCTCTGGGTGGACAGAAAGGGGAGCCCCCCAGGACTTCCCTCCTTAGTGGAAGCCAGCAGTCTGTGACCTTCGCCGCGCCTTCGTGGAACCCGCTCGCACTGGGGAGAATGTGTCAGGGCTGCCGGCCTCCAAGCGGTGACTCTCAATCGTGTGTCTTCTTCCCATTTCTGGTCTGAAGACCTTCCCCTCTCCCTCCCTGTTCTCATCTCTAGCATGTTCTGTGGGTCCTAATGCCTGCTCAGGAGTCAGTCGAGTTTCTAAAGTGAATTCTGCGCTCATTGGTGACTGTCCCAGGTGCACTTTTCCTTGCTTTTTGTCTGTCTCGCAGGTGGGCTACTAACTTTGCTCTACAGTTGCCCCGCCTCCTCCCTCAAGACACACGCACAGTAGAGGACGGGATATCCACATGAAGACTTAGTGCAGACCCTGACATCGCTCCCAGGAAAGGCCGCTGCCTTCTCTGTAGCTGCTCAGAGTGACCCCTGCCGCCCGAGGCCCCCGTCTCCCGGGCTCAGGCGCACGTCCCCAGCCCAGGAAGGACGGACCCATTAGCACAGTGCCATGAAAGCTGCCGTCCTGCCTTCCAGGGGAGGGTGAGGCAGGGCTGCGGCCCCGAGGTGAGGGCACGTAAGCACGAGGCCTGTCGTGAGACCGCCATGGGCAGGGGAGCGGTGGCACTCTGACCGAGAGGGCTGGAGGAGCCTCTCTGTCCACCGGGGATTTCAGACCAGATCCTTCAGGTGCTAGGGAGCCGCTGAAGGCTTCTGTTCTCAAGAACAATCTGCTCTGCCATGTGTTTTCTAGAGGTGTTTCTGGCCTTAGTGTTGGGATTGTGGGAGGAAGAGCCCTGCGGTCACTGGGCCAGTTTGGGGTGTTCTGTACTATGTCGAAAGATGTTGGAAACTCAGTCCGTTTTTTGGATACTGACTAGACCCTGTTCCAGAAACTTTATTTGTAATGACTTGATTAATCCTCACAGCAAGGCTTTGAGATCCAAGTGTTGTCTTCCCCATTTTATAGTGAAGAAGTGGGGGCCCTTAAAGGTTAAGGAATGTGTCTGCGGTAACAGCCGCTGGGTAGAGGGGCCTGGTTGGAATTGGTGTCCGGCTCGAGTCCATGAACGGTCTTGCCCATCTTCCTTTAGGTAGGGTACCGCAGCGAGTGTGTGTGTCCCTGGGCACCTGCAGCCAGGCCTGGACGCGAGGCCTGCCAAGGGACCCACTGCATGGACCCCGCCGTTGCTGTCTTCCAGCCTAACCTCACTGACTTGGCATTTCTCTGCTTCCAGAGGCAGTGCCCTGGGTGGAGTGAGGACGTGAGTCCAAGGCATGTTGGGGTGTGGCGGACACAAGAGACAAGTGCTGTGGCTTGGCTCCCTGAGTCTGCAGCTTCCTTCTCGGGTGCCCTTTACTTCGACAGCTGTTTTCTTTCGTCGGGCATCAGATGCTCTCGGAGTTCTAAAGAACGGCCCACTTCTCCACACCTTCCTTCCCTGTGCCCCCTTCCTCGTTCCAAGGCCGTATTTCCCACTTGCAGGCTGGGATCTGGGGCACATGCTGTCCCGCCGGCTCTGGGCTGAGCAGAAGGTACTGGGGAACCAGAGTGGGCATTGATTAAGCCCCTCCAGTGTGTACCCCGTGCTCCAAAGTCCCTGACCCCTCTGGCCTCCCTGGGGCCTGGAGGAGTGAGCAGCTCGGTGGAGTGCCCTGTAGAGAGGGTGCTGGGTAGTCTTGGGACCCCTGCGCCCATGCCAGGGCACGTCGGCCACTGCTCATCAGCAGAGGCTCGGAGTAGGTATGTGTGTTGTTTGTGCCCTGATCCACTGGGGGTCCTAGGGGCATTTACCTTGCCGCTGTCTCCCCAACTTGAACTTTGCTCTGCATGATTCTCCAGGCAGCTGCCCATCCATGCACATGGCTCAGATGTCTCAGATCCATGGTCCCTGTTTGGACTTTTCCTCGTCTTCACTGGGGGCCAGCCATATGTTGTACACCACGGGTAACGGGGCTTTGACACAGTGACTGGTAGTGTGGTGCAAATGACACGTAGTACGTGCAGATCACCACCGTTAAGGGCTCAAAAGAATTGATTCCATGAGAGGGAGAAAAGGCGTGGGTCCTTCAGAGGGTGAGGGGAGGGCAAGCCAGGGGCCTGTACCCAGAAAGCTGGCCTGCGGGCTGCCAGGCTTTGCAAGTGCAGAGGACAGGAGTGAGGTGCTAGAGGGAGAGAAGGGCTTGCTCGCAGGCTGGGGAGCAAGAGGTCACACCCATTCATGGCTACTGAAGTCAGCCGAGTGGGTCATGACAACCTTAAGACTGAGTGGAATAGAAAACATAAAATTGCATGTAAGGAGGATGAGTTACGGTTCAGTAAAGCTGGGGCTTGGCGATATCTGCGTTGGTATGTGCTGGGCCTCCAGGGGAAAATGTGCACACCGCGGGTCATGGCCCATGGCTTTGAAAGATCACTATGGCCCGTACACTGGAGTGTTTTAAGTGAGTTTGGAAGAGGGAAGGACCAATTGGGAGTTGGGGGACCCCTTGGTAATTGTCTGAGCAAGGAGTGAGGAGGTCCAGAACTGGGCAGGTACCCCCTTCACTGGGGTCTTCCATTTCCTTCATAGAGGGCTTCCACCTCTTCTGTGAGATTTGTCCCCAGGTATTTGACGCTTTTTGATGTTGTTATAATTGGTATCTATTAGTAATTTTTATTTCCTATTTGTTGCCGGTGTTCAGCAATACAACAGATTTTTGTATATTGACCTTTGATTGACCTTGCTGAATTCTAGTACTGTCTGGGAATTCTTCATGCTGACTGCAAACAGTGGCAGTTTTATTTTTCCTTTCCATTTCTTTTATTTCTTTTTCCTGGCTTAGTGCGTGAGCTGGGGCACTGGTATGGCTTGAATAGTGGGCATTCTTGTCTGGTTCTTGATCTCCGCACCACCATTGACCGAGACGTCTGCTGTAGGTCTTCCGTTTGTTTGCTTTTCTAAGTGCTCTTGACAAATCAAGGCTTTCTATTCCCCACTTCCTACTAGTCTCGCCACCAGCTCTGCACGAAGCTGTACTGAATTCTGTCAGATGTTCCTTTCGTCTCTGTTGAGATGATCTAAAGTTTCTTCTTTTGTTAATTGGTGAATTACAGATTTTTTTTTGAATAGCAAACCAACCTTTGATTTCTCAACTGAAACCGTATTGACAAAAATGTAGTATTCTATATGTTGTTGGAGTCAGTTTGCTAAGACTTTATGATTGTTGCTTTTGTGTTGAAGAATAAGTTTGACAGTTATTTTTCTTATAATTACCTTGTCAATTTTTGGTATCACAGTAATGCTGTCTCATGAAAAAAGCTGAGTAAGTTTTCTCTTTTTATATTCTTGATGCTTTTGTGTAAGATTGGAATTATCTCTTAGTTGAAAGTCTTGATAGAACTTTGCTGTGAAGTCATCTATGTCTGGAGGTGTCTTTGGGGGAGGTTTCTTTCTCTTTTCTTCTAAATTATAAATTATATTTCTTTTAAAGCTATTGGACTATTTGGGTCTTCTATTTCTTCTGATGTCACTTTTGGTAAGTTGTATTTTTCTAGCAATTTTTCTATTTTATCGATACAGTAGACCCTTGAACAACTTGAGGGTTTGGGGTGCTGCCCCCCTGAAGTTGAAAATCACATAAAACTTTTGACTCCCCAGAACTTAACCACAGATAGCCTACTATTGACCAGAAGCCGTACTGATAACATAAACGGTTGATTAACACGTAAGTTTGTAGGTTATTTGTGCTATAGACTGTATTTTCACAATAAGGTAAGCTACAGAAAACAAAGGGTTTAATAGTAGAAAATCATAAGGAGAAAATACATTTATAGCACTGTCCTGTAGTGAAAAAAAAATCTGTATACAAGTGAACCTGTGCAGTTCCATCCAGTATTGTTCAAGGTCAACTCTTTGCATAAAGATTCTTTTTTTTTTAAGATTATTTATTTATTTGACAGAGAGAGAGAGATAGCGAGAGTAGGAACACAAGCAGGGGGAGTGGGAGAGGGAGAAGCAGGCTTCCCGCGGAGCAGGGAGCCCGATGTGGGGCTCGAACCCAGGACCCTGGGACCATGACCTGAGCCAAAGGCAGATGCTTAATGACTGAGCCACCCAGGCGCCCCTGCATAAAGATTCTTATAAGATTCTCCTGTTTGTCATTTTAATCCCTGCAGGACCTATAGCAGGGTTCCTTCATCTTGTCACTGTTGACATTTGGGGCCAATTAGTCATGGGTTTTGAGGTGCTGTCCTGTGCGGTAGGGGATGTTTATCAGTATGTCTGGAATTGACCCACGGGATGGAAACAGAATTCCTCTTCCCAGATGTGACCTTCAGAATCTTTTTTTAAATCATTTTTCACAAGAGATCTTTTCCATTTTATTAATCTTTTGAAAGAACCAACTTCTGGTTTTGTTAATCCTAACTATTTATATCTCTTTTCTATTTCATGATTTTTGCTCTTCATTATTTCTTTGCTTTCTTTGAGTTTAGTTTGCTGTCCTTTTCCAAACCCTGGAAACAGAGTCTGGCTATGCACACCTGAGGCCATGCTCCTGCCAGCATGGCTTTAGCTTATCTAGCTCTCTGTCATGAGGCAAGGCCCCATGACCTAGCTCCTCCTTATCTTGCACTTGTGTTTTCTGAAGAAGTCCTCCATCAAATATTGATGTTCAGAGTGTATTTTGTCAAAGACTCGATCCCCCTGTATGAATTAGAGGAAGAGAGGAGTAGCGTAAGGTGAGTAGCAGTGTATCTGGGAAAATTAGTCTGCCTGAAAGTGGAACTAATAGCTAAGTTAATAATAATTAAAAGGGGCATTAGAAAGTTTAGCCTGTTATTTACCCAAAGAATAATTTCTCTGAATAGGTATTTTGGAGTTTCAATGGCAAATTTGTGTGTGAGTAGATACTTATTTTGAGGGACATCTGAAAGTATCTAGGTTCTTTCTTCAGAGCCCATTCTTTGAAGACTCTTGGTCTACTGGGTCTGACTGGTGATATATCTGCATTCCATACAAATGGAATGGTAGACTTAGTATTATTAAGGTTTTGAGGTCAAACAGTTTCCAGTATTTTTTTTTTAAGATTTATTTATTTATTAGTTGAGAGAGAGAGAGTGAGCAAGCATGGCGGGAAAGGGCAGAGGGAGAGGGAGAGAATCTTAAGCAGACTCCCCACTGAGCATGGAGCCCAATGCAGGGCTCCATCTCACAACCCTGACATCATGACCTGAATTGAAATCAAGAGTTGGACACTTAATTGGCTGAGCCACCCGGACACCCGTTTCCAGTATTCTTGGTTGGGTAGAGATTTGGAAGTTGAATATATTTGAAATTTGAAGGACCTCAGGTCAGTTCTTATCGTATCTGTTTCCCCATTTGTAGTATGATTTATCCATCCATCCACCCATCCATCTACCCATCCACCTATGCAGTCTCTATTTTTGTTAAACTAGTCATTGTCTTAGGGTCATGGACACAAAAACTAACGAGATTTTTTTCCTTATTAGCAGCTCTCAATCTTGGGGCAGAGGCAGAAAAGTATTAGTCCGGTGATCTTAGGATGTCTGTGTTGGCAGGGAGCCTTCTGGATCACCATTCTCATCAGCGATAGGAGAATGCTTCTGGGGTGAGGTTGTAGCTTTCTGAGAAGAGCCAGCCTCGGTTCTAGGTTGGGTGCTCTAAGGGAAGCCTGATGCCACCCAGTTTTTCCTTTCCAACATGTGTTGTTCTTTTGAGTATATTTTCTTAGCAAAGGAATTTATAAAAAGCAGTCCTAATTTTTTCCTTATTCAAAACTATTAAAAAAGAAAAATCCCCCACACAAAGTCAAACCTCTCCAGAAGTAAATTCTAGAATTCATTCTTGGGTTTGGGCGCCTGGGTGGCTCAGATGGTTAAGCGTCTGCCTTCGGCTCAGGTCATGATCTCAGGGTCCTGGGATCGAGTCCCGCATCGGGCTCCCTGCTCCTTGGGAGCCTGCTTCTCCCTCTGCCTCTCTCTCTGTCTCTCATGAATCAATAAAATCTTTAAAAAAAAAGAATTCATTCTTGGGTTTGTTTCTCTCTTGCCTTAAGAGTGAAGAAGCCTCCCCAGGAACCCCTCCACACTTGCTTGTGTTCTGCTCTCTTCCGTGAACTTTTTGTGACTCTGGCTCTCTGGAAATCTGTTTCAAACTCTAAAGAGCAGCTGGAACACACTTGAGCCGCTCAGCACAGACTACAAAGTGATGGCATTGCCTGTGCAAAACAGATGCTGTTTGCATTCAAATAAAAGACAAACATAATATTTGCATTAATAAAGAGCCTTTGCAAAAGTGTTTGCATAAAGTGGTTCATCCTCTTCCAAGAGCTGGTTACTTTTAACTAATTTCTGAGTGTAGCAAAGGATAAGCAATCTTTTGCTGATTATTTTTCACAAAGAGTTGCTTTTGCACAAGTGTAGCTGATTTCAGAGAAGGGCTCTCCACATGCAAATGTGGTGTCAGGTGGAACCCTTCACTGATTGCTGTCAGTCATCTTCTTGATAGATTTTTGTGTTTAAAAGTGGGATTGATGAGCTATTCCCCAGTTCTCGGTGCTACTAAACTTTGCTTCTGCAAAGAATTTTGTAGAGTTACTCAAACTGGGCCATATTTCTGTGCTTGCCTCCATTTTATAATGACAAGAAGCCACATGGTTGGTTGGTGTGTGAGTGCTTGGGTACTTATGTGGTGCGATTTAAAAAACAACTATATTTAATTCTGATTTCGTTAATGAGGGCTGTGTCAGAGTAAAGGTAAAGAAACCAGAGCAAAGGAGAAGTGATGGTCTATAAAGAAATAGAGCCAGAAAGAACATGTCCTAAGTCCTGCATGATTCTTCTAACACGAACTACCAATTTGCCCATGAATTTCCCAGCTGTCCAAGTGAAGAGAGAACCTTGTTTGTTTTTAGGATTTATGTTGTTCTTAAGAGGAAGCGGACGTGGTGTTTCAGACAGTGACTCTGAAGCACACACAGGCACACGCACATGCACACATGGATGCACACACACCTGAAACAACTCTGAGGAAACAGCATTATACAGAGCGGGAACTCGGTGTTAACCGCGCATTCCGCGTTCCCCCAGTGGTGCACCTCATAGCTGCTCCTAGCATCTCATTCTTCAGTTTGGATACGAGTTTCATCTTTCTGAAATAAGCCTTTAGTTGTGAAGTCAGCAGTGGTTTCCAAGGGGTAAACACCCTCACTTTCTGTTTGTCAGAGAAGTGTCTCTTTTCTCCCTCTTCCTTGAATGGTAGTTTAGCTGGGCATGGAACTGTGGGTGACAGACACATAGTGCACTCCGCACTTTGAAGACGTTTTACTGTCTGCTGGTATTTTGTGTCGCTGTCAGAAAGTTAGCCCTCGGTCCAGTGGTTGTTTCTTCTTGCGTGATCTGTCTTTTCTGACCTGGGGCTTTTATGATGTTGGTTAGGTTTTGATGGACGTACAGATATTTTGTTACAGTGTGTCCAGCCGTGGATTCGCTTGCTGATCCTGCTTTGGGTTTAGCATGCTTTCTAAACTGAAGGACTCTTACGTCTCTGGGATTCTGGAATAGTGTCATTATCTATTTGACTGTTACCTCTTTAGCATTTTCTCCATTCTTCACTTTAAGAATTCACACCAGGCCTATATCGGATGTCTCATTCTTTTGTCCATGCCTGTCTTTTCCCCCTTTTTTGTGCTGCATTCAGGTCACTTATGTAGATCTGTCATCCAGCTCATTATTTCTGTCTATTGCTATGTCTGATTTGCTCTTTTCAATTCTAGAAAATTATTTTTATTCTTTTAAAAAAACTTTCTATTTTTCCAGGGTTTCTTTCTTTCATTATAATCTTTCCCTCATTGAATGCCTTACTTTAAAAAAAATGCATGTTTTGTAGTCTTTTCCATATTGTTTTAATATTTGTAGATATTTTATAGTCATTTCTCTATTGTGTTGGCTAATTCTGGCATAGTGGGTTGTTCCCATGCATCATTTGTGATTTTCAGTTTTTATTGCAAACTCCTCTTCTTTAGGAAGGCTTTCCCCTCCTTCCCTGCCTCTCTCTCTTCCTTCTTCGGGTGTCTCCTGAGAGACATTTTTCCTTGCTTTCCTGGGGCTCCAGGCTTTTGCAATTCTGGACTGGTTTTTAATCCTAATTTCTAGACCTAGGATTCCAGAGCTGCCCAAGTGATGTGACTCTGGAGACCACACCCTCATGTGTTTGAGGCTCTTGCCAGAGAACTCCCAGCAGCCCTCCTCTGCCTCCCTGGCCAGGTGGGCGGGGTTGTCCAGAGTTCTGACCTCACGCGGGTCTCAGCTCAATGGCTCCGTCCAGGACAAGCTCCTGACCGCATCTCCTGCCCCCCTACCCCCACCCTGGGCCAGTTCTACTGACTCTTTGGCCCCAGGGATAGGCAGCTGGATCTTGGTGCATTTGCCAGAGTACCTTTATTTTGTTTTTCCCTCCTGGTAACTGGGGTCTTCTCTTTCTTTTGAGCTCAAGTCTGTATGTGAAATCAGGGTGGGATTCTGTCCTATCTTATAGTCATCATTTCTATATTCTTGTGGTGGGAGGTGAGGAGTCCTCATTATAGCAGGGTTCAGGAAGCTAAAGTTCTAATGAACTTCGCATATTGTTCAACTCTATTTGGGACCCTAGTAGGATCTGTGTTTTCTTTTCTTTTCTTTCTTTTTTTTTTTTTTAAGATTTTATTTATTTATTTGACAGAGAGAGACACAGCGAGAGAGGGAACACAAGCAGGGGGAGTGGGAGAGGGAGAAGCAGGCTTCCCGCTCAGCAGGGAGCCCGACGTGGGGCTCGACCCCAGGACCCTGGGATCATGACCTGAGCCGAAGGCAGACGCCCAATGACTGAGCCACCCAGGCGCCCCAGGATCTATGTTTTCCAAACTGTGAAATTGGTTTATGCCACAGTGTCCCTACTGTTCAGAGCAGCCTCCAAGCAGCACAGACCCATCCTCTGTTGTTTCCCCACTTCCTCTTGTTTTATAGTCAAGTTTAAAGCTGACCCTTTGTTCTTATTATGTGTGGATATTTAAATGCTGTATCGGTCATAACCAAGTGCCCACCTAAGGGTGCTCATTTGATTGATTGATTATCCCCCCAAGGTGCTCGTTTTATTTTATTATCTTAAAAAAATATTTTATTTATTTATTTGTCAGAGCGAGAGAGAGCACAAGCGGGGGTGGGGGGCAGAGGAGAAGCAGGCTCCCCCGCCGAGCAGGGAGCCCGATGTGGAGCTCGATCCCAGGACTCTGGGATCATGACCTGAGCCCAAGGCAGACACTTAACCAACTTAACCAGGCATTCCCAAGGTGCTCATTTTAATTACAGATTATCTTCTTGCCCACAGAGTTGGACATAATCTGTCTCCATAGGTGTAAAAACCAAAGAAATTGGTTAGAGATTAAGAAAGACTGCTTTTTGGTTTTGTTTTGGTGTAATTTCTATAAATTTCCTTTGTCCCATGATTCTATGCATTGTCACAAACTAAGACAGTGGTTTGTGATTTTTCGTCTTAGTTGAAGGTTGAACAATATGAATCTGTTCCTACAACTATTATAATATCTTATGAAATGAGGATACTGAAGGTATTTTTCAATTCAACATAATATATAAAGTAGGTAAACTCTTGGGATGGGCACGTGTATCAGGTTCCTGCTCTGCTTACCCAGTGCTGAGTGCAGCAGATGAGACACCTTCCGTGAAGTGTGAGGTGTGACGGCTTACCCAGGTGGAGCCTCCGGCCACCAGGTCAATGGGCTCCTCATGAGACCATGGGCAAGTGAAAACTGTTGGTTTTCTTGTAGAGAACAAGTAAGAGTGGACAGAAAGGGTCTGGATGATAAGAGTGTGCACATATATGTGGGAGGAGGGAGGAGAGAAATGATTTTATTTCTACTTTTTTCCTTAACTCGAACATTACTCAATTTTAAAACACAGAAGATAAGGGATTATAGTCTAAAAATTTGGATATAATTTGTTCTTTTTAAAAAGTTTTTAAAAAAGATTTTATTTATTTGAGAGTGAGAGAGAACACGAGAGGGGGAAGGGTCAGAGGGAGAAGCAGACTCCCCACTGACCAGGGAGCCCCATGTGGGGCTCCATCTCAAGACCCTGGGATCAAGACCTGAGCCCAAGGCAGACGCTTAACCGACTGAACCGCCCAGGTGCCCTACAATTTCTGTTCTTAGGACAATGAAGCTTTCAAAGTTTGGGAAGGTTGTTTAAAAAGCCATGTTTAATGTACTGGCTGTTTAGAAATAGTGAGCTGCTTTCCAGTGTGGTGTGGGGCAGCACCTGCGCTTAAAGGAAAACAGGGAAGGAGGGTGGTGGGCACAGATCTGTGGGCCCATCCTCGAGAGGGGCTTCTATAGGACCTCAGAGCTCTTGCAGGCAAAGCTTCCTTACTGTTCTGCACTTTCTCTTGTGCCTTTTAATTTTCCGCTTTAATTACTGCAGACACCCGGGAAATAACCAACCTTAAGAAGGGCCGTGAAGGTCGGAGGGCCATGAAATTCGGAGGGCCTACTCCACAGCTTTGTTACACAGGGAACCAAATCTATCCTCTTGGTCCTGTGAGGAGAAGAGTGTCATCGCACCCATTTTACAGATGTGGACAATGGAGCCCACACTGGCCAGGTGGTTTTGTGCTCAGGGGCCCGTAGGAGAGGATCCA
The DNA here is from genome assembly GCF_002201575.2 of Neomonachus schauinslandi. NCBI lineage: Eukaryota > Metazoa > Chordata > Mammalia > Carnivora > Phocidae > Neomonachus > Neomonachus schauinslandi. The sequence continues at coordinate 190,910,923 of NC_058405.1, read as the reverse complement.
GCTGTTGGTGCCAGGCGCCCGGGCTTTGTGTTCACGGGCAGAACCTGGGTGCCACCCACTGCAGTCCTGACTCCTCAGTCGTTACGCAGAAACCACGGGCCGAAAAGTGTAAGGACAAAAATCCATGCCCTGTCACTGAATGTCGAACAGCAAACTGCTACTCCCCTGGGAGCTCTATTTTTAGAAGGTTAAAATAGAACCCGATACAGTTTGATCACTGTATTTTTAGAAACTAAAGTTTGTGTTGTATAGAAACAGATATAAAAGGAATAATGATAAGGTTTAGTCAGTCTTGATTTGGGGGAAGTAGTGATTCGTAGAGTGTATCTGTATTGCGTATAACAGAAAGGCAATACAGATTTCTACAGACTGTAGACCAGCTTTGTTGGAACGAGGGGTGTGCTGTAGTCTCCTTGAATGAAGTACTAATGACCGAATTATCCTGAAAACAGGCACAGACCTTGAGTGACTGGTGGTCTTGTGCGGTGGCTGTGAGGAGGCCGAGTGAGACCGTGCGCAAGAGGGAGTGCTGGGGGCCGCCGGGGGCCAGGGGTCTGCACAGTGGCTGAAATGCTGACCGCTTGGCATTCGGGGGCTGTGATTTGTGTGTCCCCCTGTTATAAAATTATGTTTTAAATATTTTAGAAGATACAGTTTTTACAACAGTGTGTTCTATATTATTAGGTAGTACAAAACTTGGAGAAAATAAAACTTAACTGAAATGGTTTAAGCTTATTCACAGAAACCACTCCACACATCCCCAGCTCCCCGGCTCCCCAGCTCCTCAGCCTCTCAACCCTGCAGCCCCTCAGTCCCCCAACCACCCAGGCCCCAAGCCCCCCAGCTCCCCAACCCCCCAGCTCCCTAGCCTCCCAGCCCCCCAGCTTCCCAGCTCCCCTGCCTCCTGGCCCCTTAGCCCCCCAGCCCTTCAGCCCCTCAGCCCC
>NC_058405.1:190831568-190904979 GCF_002201575.2 Neomonachus schauinslandi | reverse complement strand
TCAGCCCCTCAGCCCCGCAGCCCTGCAGCCTCCCAGCCTCCCAGCCCCTCAGCCCCACAGCCCCCCAGCTCCCTGGCCCCTCAGCCCCACGGCCTCCTAGCTCCCCAGACCCCCAGCACCCTGGCTCCCCGGCCTCCCAGCCCTAGTGCTGCAGGCTGGCTCAGTGCTGGTGCTCTGAGCTCCAGGCTCTGGAAGGACCAGGTGTTTAAGGCCTTTCTAAGCCGCAGGTGCTGGCCTAATTCATGAGACAGTCCTCCGTTGTCCTCCTTCTGCTGACGCCTCTGGCAGTAGGCCCCTGGAACATGACAGTCCAGTGTCAGGCTCCTGAAAATGACCCTTCCCATCCAGGTTGCTGGCAGGTGGGTGGAGCATGGCCGCTTCTGGGGGAGAGGTTAAGATGTCAGGAGAGCCAGATGTGACGTGTCATGGCTGATAGTGGGGGCCTTCTGGATGCTTCCACACCACTGACCTGCAATTTGGAACAGTATTCTGATTCTGTACCCACTGCTCCAGCCCCAAGACGAGCTGCCAGAGGGAGCTTTGAGCCCATGGCAGCCACCAAGCAGCACCAAGACGAGCTCGAGGAGCCAGAGACACGGAGCTGCCCTCGCTGAGCTGCCGGGGAGGGCAGGTGTTTGGGTCACACTGACGGGAGTTTCTTGTCACCTCGGCTGCTTTCAGCAGGGGCTCTGGGCTCTCCGGGCACGTGTCCAAGGTTGGAGACGTGGGTACTGAGGGTGAAGGGTGTTAGGACTTGCCCCCCCACCCCCCGCAGTGCCCGGTCTGGAGCACTTGGCTCCAAAGAGATGAATGAAATGAAACCAGGGCGTTTGATGTAACCAGAGGACATCTGTGCCCCACAGCGGGAAATATGTGGCAACTGGAAAATGTGACAGGTGCCACCGATGGGGCTGCCATTATGGAAGAGGCCCCCCCCCCCCCCCCCGGCAGCAGGCGGCCGAGGTCTGGTGCTGCACGTGGGGCTGCACTCTGAGGCAGACCTTCCACCTGGGTCATCGTTCCAGTGAGGACAAACTAGATTTTCGTGGGGGAGACATGAGCACCAGTATGAAGCAGTCAGTTAGAAAGATGAAACCTGTTTTCACCACTTAAATGTACTTTATGCCCTTTCTTCCCTGACCCAAGATTCCTGCATGGAGCGAGTATCATTTCATACGAAGTTCCCTCCGTAGAAGAGATTAGCGCGTATTCCAGAAGCCCCACCCAAGAGGCTAGGTGTCTGGATGGCGGGAGTTGGGTGGAGAGCAGCATTAGGGCTTATAAACCAGCTACTTGAGCTCCATGCGCTAAACTAAAACATCAAGTTGCATTTTGACCCGCTGACACAAATCCTGAACAGTTTGGTGCCCCCTTCCCCCTGAAAGTCATAAAGTCATGGTCAGAGGTCATTTAGAAGTTCTCTTTGCTCTTCGGAATGACCAGTAGGTCTCTCAGAATTCAGTCCAGTGCACTCTGTGCTGGGACCTTCCCTCCCAGCAGGCATGACCCCGCCCGCCCACCCGCACCTCTTCCCTTTGTCTCGTTTCTCAGGGAGGTGCTTTGTCTCCTAACACCTGTGTCTGGTCCACTAAAGTCCTGGTGGGTTAACCTGCAAAATATACCTCAAGTCGGACCACGTTTACCGCTGCATGCCCACCAGTCTCTCTAGCTTTGGATCTTAGAAACAGCCTCCTGGGCTCTTCTTGCCGCCTCCGTGCTCCCTCCTCAGGGGCCCTGGTCCTGCTTACTGTTCTACGTGGCAGCTGAAATGAGCCTTGAGGACAAAAGTTAGAACTTGAGTCTCGAGGTGACTTTCGGGACCTGTGGCCTGGCCCCTCTCACTTTGCCCCTGGTCACTTGGCTCCTGCCCAGTGGAACCCACCCAGTTTGTTTCACCTCAGGGCCTTTGCACTCGCTGTTCCCTTGCCTTGGGGGAGATAGTGGACATGGCTCCCTCTTGCATATCACTCAGGGGTCACCCCATCACAAGCCCCTCTTGGATCACTGTATCTAAGAAATAAACTCCAATCACATTCTTCCCATGTGGATTTTGTTTCCAGCACATGATACCGCACCATCTGTTTGTGCGTGTCATTTCTTCTTCATGAGTGGAAGGCTGGGGTACTGGGACTTGATATTGTTGGAGACTGTATCCCCAGCGTTAGGATGGTTGCTCAATAACCAGCTCAGTGCAGTCTGTTCAACACGTGGACGAATGGTGGGGTGCGGACGCTGTGGCTTGAGTGGCCGAGTGGGGAGAGAGAGGGCAGTAGACTTGCTTCCCACCTTCATCAGGGTGGCCTTCGTCATGTGTCCCTCCTAGTGTCTTCATCTCTACAATGGGCACAAAGAAGCGTTCATGCTGTTTCCCTGCTGAGGACCGAAGCAGGTCATGGGAACGCAGCCTGCCCACCGGTGCCTAACCCCTAGTGAGTGCTGGGAATGAGTGTGCGTGGCTTCCAATCAACACTGCAAACTCTACTGTTAGTGTTATTGTGTTCCAGCAAGATTTGGCAAGAACAAGAACTGAGAAGAAGGAGATACGCTTCTGAAGAGCTGAAGCAAATACTGCCCCACAGTGCTAGCGGAGAAGGCCTGCCACACAGGCTCTGCAAGCGTTTGCTGGGTGAGGCCCCCCGGGCCGGCGGTCCCTCCCTCCAGGGCCTGGGGTGTTGAGCGTTACTGGCATCTGCCGCGTGCTCAGTTGCTTCTGAAAGCTTGCATGAAAGGAAGAAGGGCAAAGGACGCTTTTTCTGTGCAAAGAACAAGAGAGGCTTTTGGAAGCCAGTGAGGCTGGGGCAGGGCGAGCGGGGGCCCGGGGCTCCATTTCGCATCTTGCCTGGGTCTCCTGGGCCGTGTCCCTCCGTAGCTGCAGCCCAGCCGCATGGTTCACGTGCCGGAGCGGACTTTCTCCAGTTGGCCATTTTCAGTTTATTGTTAGGAACTCGTGAGTCATTTCTCATGAGCTGCTTATGAATATGTACCTATTTCCCGGCTTGCTGTCACTTAACCACAAACACCCTTCAGCTAATTCTTAATGCCCGGCAGCGTGCAAAGTGCTCTGGGAGAATGGCTTATCCACCCAGTGGTTTTAGCTGCCGACTCACATTTTCAGGAGATGCTCTTGCCCCAGTCGGATGCCTTGGCATGGGCTGCGACGTCTGTCCCACGTGGACACGGGACTGCGCGGTCGCGTCACAGAAGGGCAGGTGAAGTGCCCCATTCTTTACACGTGTTATTTTAGTTACTTCTTGTGGCAGTGTACAGATGGGGAAACTGAGTCTGAGTTTAAATAACATGATTACTGAGGAGGCCGTACAAGGGGTGGAAGCTGGGTCTGACTCTGAATGCCACGGGGCCATGTGACCTGTGGGACCCGGCCTCCTGTTAGTTCAGAAAATAGGCCACCTGCAGAAAAACGCCTGCGGTGGGCTTAACTAGAAGAGGTGTGCCTCCGGGCTTCCACACGCGTGCAGTTGGAGAAAGTGTGCTTGTCTGCAGGCACATAGCGGGGCTGGTTTTCCGTCTCTGCCAATAACCGCGTTACTTTGTGTCCTTACTAATTTAATTAGTAAGGGACCCCGTCTAGAAAACTCGTGCATGAGTCATCGGGACGCGCAGCTTCACCGTGTCCCTGTGTAGTGCTCCCTGTGGCTTCTGTCTGTTATTTCTCATACAGACTCTGGGAAGGCTGCACATCTTATATGCGAGCTCTCCCCCCCACCCCCCACGCCTCCAGCGCTCTTCAGAACAGCTTTGGAATGACTCACCAATTATGTCCTCCCCACAGGGCAGATGGACATCCTCGAGGGAGCCAAGACGGATCTGTTTTCAAAGGCGGGCGAGGACATTTTCTCCTCATTTCCTAAATCACTTCTGGCCGCTCGAGCGGGGCTGGGCCGTGGGGCGGGGGAGCGGCAGAGAGCTGTCCGGGGTGGGCTGCTGCTGTCGGGGGGTCGGAGAGTGGCCAGACCAGTCCCCGGACGGCCGGCCCGACCCGCTGGGAATGCCCGTCCTGGAAGCCTGGTCCCCACCCTGAGAGGGGAGCTGGGCCTGGTCTGGCTTCAAGCACCACGGCGGCCTGCCCTTGGTGCCGGCCACAGAGCTGCCCTCGTGTGCTCACGCCCCGTCCCGCTCTGTCCCTTGCTCGGTCAGTGTTGTCCAGCTCTGGGCTTGAGCCGGACCCATGGGGACGTGGGGATGGGACAGACCCCACTCTGCCGTCGGCAGCTCCCTTCGGGGCACGGACATGCTGCCTTCATTCCCTTTCTTCCCCTCTCGGCCTGGGGTCAGAGCTCGCCCTGCACTCTCTCCTGTTACCAGAGTTTTCTGGCTGTGTGGACCCTGTCCCCCATGGGGCTGGCGGGGTAGTGTGTTTCCACTTCTGAATTCTCTCAAAGAAAACTCCTCTGAGTAGCAGGCTGTGACTCTTCCCTCTGTGGCTCGTCCCATTCACGTCGCGTCAGCCTTTCCTTGAGCTGTCTGGTGCCCGGGCCGAAGCAGAGGGGATGTTTGGTCTCGTCTTCCCTGACTCAGCCCTGGGTGTCAGGGAGGTCACCGGTCTGGGCATGTAGAGAAGCAGAGCGTGACTCCCAGGGAGGCCACAGCCTGTGCCACGGGGGCCCCATGGTGGAGGGCGTGTGCCCCGGGTCCTGGGTGCCGCATTCGGCATCCTGTCGGGTGCCCCATCTCACATGCCCACGACTGCGTGTTGAGTTGTGTGTGAGCCAGGAGGGTTTGCTTGCTCTTGTTTGCACAGCTCAGGGTTGGTAATAACTGAAGACTGTCAGGAATTTTAGCGAGAAAGCTGGTTAGGTGATGTGACCTAGCTGGAGTTAAGCAGGGGCAAATGCTATTAAATACAAAGTGAGGACTTATTTCTATTCTTGGCATCTTTTGAAAATACCATGAAGGGGCGCCTGGGTGGCTCAGTCGTTAAGCGTCTGCCTTCAGCTCAGGTCATGATCCCAGGGTCCTGGGATCGAGTCCCACATCGGGCTCCCTGCTCCGCGGGAAGCCTGCTTCTCCCTCTCCCACTCCCTCTGCTTGTATTCCCTCTTTCGCTGTGTCTCTGTCAAATAAATAAATAAAATCTTTAAAAAAAAAAAAAAAAAAAGAAAATACCATGAAAAAATTCACGCACAGATGAAAAAAGAGAGACCTTAATGTGTGTAGGGAGCCCCCATGCCTCTCTCCAGCCTTCGAAACCTTGTGCTTTCAGACCATACCCACCTTATCAGCCCCCTCCCCAACCCTCATTTTCTGGAGAATTTAAAACAAATCCTGGATGCCACAGCATTTTCCCATAAATACTACAGCATGTATTTCTAACAGATAGAATCCCATTATCACACTCAACAAAATGAATTCCCAAACATCATGTCATGGTTTAGGGTTTACCGGTGGTCTCAGAAAATACCTTTTCACAGTACTTTGTTCAGATCCGGATACTGGGATTGACGACGTGTCTAGAATAGAACCCGAGGCCGCCTGGCCCCTGGAAGGAGCCAGGGTGTCTTCTCATCCCACACTTGACTGGTCTTAGCTCCTGGTGTCTTTTCAGCAGTTCCTTTCAGCTCCTATTTCCTATAAACTGGGAGCTGGAGCTAGTTTTGATTTTTAGATGAGGGAGGAGAATACTTCACAGATGAGCCTTGATGTTTTAAAGGTCTGCCCGATCTTCCTAAAGGAAGAGATATTGCTAAGGAGAAAGATTGCATCTTCCATCTTCATTGTTTTCTGATAAATACACATAAACTAATGTTGGACATGCCTCAGGAATCCACAAGATTTAATGCATTAAAGTTTAATTCACATTAATGGGCAGACACAAGCTTTATTGCAGACCTTTGCTACTTTTCAGGACCGTGCATGGTGGGCCGGGCTGCTGGGGGCTGTCAGCAGGACTCACCGGGGACTGCCTGTTGGGTCTCCCTGAGTTTGTGGGGCATCTGAGTGGTGCCGACTGCCCTGGACTCAGGCATTGCTGGATGTGGTCTGTGGAGGGCGGGCAGGCGGTTCCCAGAGGAGGGCAGGACACTCAGCAAAGGAGGAGGGAGGCTGGCAGGCCAGGTCCTCCTGGGGTGGAGGTTGGAGGCCCTACTGGGGTGGCTCAGGTCAGGCGGAGGGCCTAGGGAGATTTTGAGTATTTTGCTGCCCTCAAGCATCATTTCTGCCTCTGAGGTGGGACATTTCCCTGTAGTGAGCCCCCTTTTATAATTTAAATGAACAAGGGGGTCCAATGTCCAGTGTGGTAATTGTGCAGCTCACTCAGGTTGGGTGCAGGGAAATGGTTGCTTCATGTCAACAGTGTAGGAAGGCACGTTGTCCACTAAATCCAGACCCCAGTGATCCCACCCTGACTTACACTGTATGTGAGGGCTGGTGCGTAGTCGTGCACCTCTCCTGCAGTGTTGTGTGCTGGAGGCCAGAAGTTGTCTTCCTTGCTGCCAGGCCTCCACGCAGACCGGGATTTCCTTCCATCTTCACTCTGGGCACAAGGCAAGCCATCCTTCACCGGGCAAGAGACCCTCCTAAGGTTTGGTCTCCCATACAAAGGCTTACCTATTTCTTCAAAGCGTTTTTCCTGCATTGAGTTTCATACCAGTACACACACACACACACCCCCCAACACAAGTGTCAGGGATGTGACTTTTCTCAGTAAGTTAATTTTTATGGAAACCTGGGCTTCTCTCGTTCAGCATCAGTCCCGGGCCTTCATTCGGTGCCCTTATCCTCCTTTACCCCCACGGCACCAGTCTGTCCTCGAGGCACACGTGCTTCCGGATTCGAGAGGGCAGGAAGAGCACCGGCCGCCTCCTCGGGCTGCGGCCCCGTTCAGAACACGGCGTGTCGCGGCCTCCCGTGGCAGCACGGCTGGCCTGCACCCAGGAAGCAGGGCTGCCTCTCCCCCTGGAGCCTCCTGCTCATCGCGGCGTGCGCAGGAGCAGTAGCGGATGCAGCAGCAGAGCAAAAGCCAACCCTCATCCTGGAGCTCAGGCATTTTCGAGGGAAGAACCCCTTCCCCTGGCATACATTCTAGCATGTTCCCTGTTAGATTTGAGTTCACACCGGATTAGATGATGGGAGGGGACAGAGGAAAGGAAAGGAATACTGTCATTCTCACTGCTAGGAAATCTGCTGACTGCTCACCAGACCCAGGGTGGCCCCTGAGACACAGAATTAATTCTGTGGCCCACATCTCCAGGGTGGGCCTGTTGCTGTTCCTGCCTCAGAGATGCGCCCCGGGTCTGAGAAATGAGATGGAGGAGCGCGGGGTCACGCCTTGGGTACAGGCAGAACGGGCTTTGAACCAAGCTGGTGGTGCCCGGCCCCGCGCACCTCGCTCCTGCCTTCTCCGTGGGGACCCAGAGGCCGGGCTGCCTTCCGTGTCTGGTGCTCCGTGCCGCGTCCCTGGGAGCGTGTCCCTCACCCGGATCCTGGGAAGTGGATGTGGAAGGGTAGCTGATATCATTGTTGGCAGTGCGGGCTACAGAGAGTGGCTTCATTTAAGAGAACGTTGTGTAGACAGGAAATCAAACAAGCACCTTTACAGTGAGGAGGCCTGACAGACACACGCCGGCCAGGGGACCGACGCCAACGACCCCGGCGATGTCACATGATAGGAACATGCAGCCCAGTCCAGTCATGAGGAGAACATCCGACAAGTCCCAGCCCAGGGACATTCAGCAGAGTGCCTGACCTGCACTCCCTCACGTTGTCACTGTCGTTAAGAACAAGGGCAGGAGCCTAAGGAGATGTGACACCTCGGGGTCATGTGAGATCCTGGGTGGGGGGCTGGAACCCGGAATACGCGGGGGGCTTCAGTTAACCAGATCTAGACACGCCATCCTCGTCGAAGATGTCCATCGTGGGGGAAGCGGGTATATGAGAACACTCTGCTATTTTTAATTTTTCTGTAAATCCACAACTGTTCTAAAATAAGTTTGTATGAAAAAATAAAAATGGGTAGGAAAATTGGCTGGAATTTAGACTTGGCATTATTCCTGCTGCCAGAGGCCTCGGACCCCACTACCGAGTGTCTGAAAACCAGCTGTGCCCGAAGATGAGGGGCCACTGCCGTCCAGGAGCTGGGAGGTGGCACAGTGCCCCCTCACCCCGCCCTGCCATGGCGCTTTCCCCCCTACACCAGATGAGCCACCCTAAGCACAGTTTAGGATGCATCACGTTATTTTACCTTCATGAGAGTTTCCTGGCATTCATACTTGTGTCGCCGAGAGCCCTTGGTTTGGGAGGCTTGCACGCACACACAGGGAAACGCAAGGAGGAGGAAGGGGTGAGATCAGAAACAGCGCCAGGTGTCTCTCAGTGTTTCTGTGCAGATGTAGCATCTGTCCTAGCCAACAGGATAAGGCAAGAAGAAGAAAGAAAAGGAGAACCAAACTGTCACTGTCATAGACACATGATCCTGCAGGTGGAAAATCCACTTCAGATAAAGGATCGAATGAATGAGTTCGGCAAGGTGCTGGGATGAAAAACCCACATGCGGTGATTTAAATCTACAGTACTGTGTAGAATATGTTACTTAAAATACCAAACATCTAGGAATAAATCTAAAGATGTTTAATACCTCTGCACTCAGAATTCTAAAACATCTTTGATAGAAATGAAGTGAAGTGATATTCCATGTTCACGGATTAGAAGGTGTAATCTTGCTAAGATTCTGTTCTCCCAATTCTAGGGACCTACGTGGTCCCAGAGAGTTAGTTTGCCCCCTCCCCTCCCCTCCCACTCTTCCCCTCCCCTTCTTTCTTTTTCTTTTTCTTTCTCCTTTTGTCTTTCTGTCTTTTGGAAGACAAGCTGATTCTAGAACTTATATGGTAAAGGACCCACATCACCCAAGATGGTTCTGAAGAAGAAAATAGGGACTCTTGCCTTGCTAGATATTAAGAGTTATTGTAAAATGATACCAGTTAGACAGTATGATTATTTGCCCAGGTATAAACAAATTGGCCAATAGGACAGAGATTTGATGTCTGACAGAACTCGTGTGCTGACCAGCAGTGAAAGTAAGACGTCTTACTAACGTTGATGAGACCTTTGGCTGTTCTCATTGAAAAAACCAAAGACCCCCACCTCACACCATGTACAAGAGTCAAGAGCAGAGAGATGAGATGAGAGACACGTGAAGGGGAAGGCCACAGGACCTGCAGGTGACAGTACGGTAAAATATCTTTGCAGCCTCCAGGTAGGGAAGACTTTCTTCAACCTGACATGAGAAGCAGAAGCTATAAAAGGATTGATGGATGGGACCGTCAAGAAAGGCCGTCTCCGAGATGGTGTCTGTCCCATGTAACTGCCAGAGAATCCATGGTCAGAATTTGTAAAGAATTCCCCTGAATCAGGAGAAAAAAAAACCCTAATTTTTTAAGGGGCACCTGGGTGGCTCAGTCGTTAAGCGTCTGCCTTCGGCTCAGGCCCTGGTCCCAGGGTCCTGGGATCGAGCCCCACATCGGGCTCCCTGCTCAGCGGGACGCCTGCTTCTCCCTCTCCCCCCTGCTTGTGTTCCCTCTCTCGCTGTCTCTCTCTCTCTCTCAAATAAATAAATAAAATCTTAAAAAAAAATTAATAAAATAAAAATATTAAAAGGGGCCCAAGACTTGAATTAAGAACAGCCAGGGGGCGCCTGGGTGGCTCAGTCATTAAGCTTCTGCCTTCAGCTCAGGTCATGATCCCAGAGTCCTGGGGTCGAGTCCCACATCGGGCTCCCTGCTCAGCAGAGAGCCTGCTTCTCCCTTTCCCACTCCGCCTGCTTGTGTTCCCTCTCTCGCTGTCTCTCTGTCAAATAAATAAAATCTTAAAAAAAAAAAAATTTTTAAAAAAGAACAGCCAGTAAGTGTGTGGGCGGGGCGTGGGGGGAGATGCTCAGTGTCACAGACCCTCAGGGAAGGGCAGATTTCACCTTAATGAGCTGCTCTCTGGTCCCCACCAGGTAGGACTGTAGTGTGTGAGGCGGGGACAGGAGGCTCTCCCAGTCCTGTATGCAAGTCCTCCCCTCCCTTCCCCTGTTTTCTCCCCTTCCCTCCCCTCCTCTCCTTTTCCCTTCCCTTCTCTCCCCTGCCCTCCTCCTCTCTCTTCTCTCCTCTCCCTCCTCTGCCCTCTCTTCCTCTCCCCTCCCCTTCCTTCCTCCCCGCCTCCCTCCTGCCCTCCCTTCCTCTTTCCTGCCCTCCCTGCCCTCCCCCTCCCTGCCCCCACTCCTGCCCTCACACTCTCCTCCCCATTTGGTTAGGTAACCTGTGTGTGGATTTTTCATGTAGTATCTTTACTGGTGCAAGAAACATACATTTTTGTGCAGCATTAAAGTGCAGATCCTCTTTAATTTTATATATCAGGGAAGGTGTTGAACCTTTTCATTTAGTGAGGTTTTGGTTTTCTGTGTTATGGATGATGTGGCAGTTGTCACAGAAATTACTTCAGTCTCCACATTGCGCAAGCGCGGGCTGGCCGAGCTCTTTGGGGTGGGGCAGCGGGGGGGCTCCCCTGTCCTGGGGTGGCAGCCGCGCGGGGCTCCTCCGTGTGCCTCACGACCTCTCCCGGGTTCTCCTGGCCCATGTGTCCGGTGCCTGCTTGACCTTCTCAGTGGGTTCCACAGAAGACCCTGTGAATTCAGGGGAGGGGGGGAAGAAAGACATGGACGCCCCTCATAGCCATAGGCCGTGCCCCCCTCCACGCTTCAGGCCCCAGGCCCCAGCGTTTCCAGCCCGCAGAACAAAGTGTGCCCCCATCACACGGCAGCGTGTTCTGGTGGGTCAGCAAGCACGTACCTGTGTGCTGGCCATTCAGTGAGGCTACCCCAGTCCAGCGTCCAGACATTCTGTGCAGGAGCCGACTCAGCAAAGCCATACCTTGATTTAAAACACATGGGCGTGGGCGCCTGGGTGGCTCAGTTGGTTAAGCGACTGCCTTCGGCTCAGGTCGTGATCCTGGAGTCCCGGGATCGAGCCCCGCATCGGGCTCCCTGCTCGGCAGGGAGTCTGCTTCTCCCTCTGACCCTCCCCACTCTCATGTGCTCTCTCTCATTCTCTCTCTCTCTCGCTCTCAAATAAATAAATAAAATCTTTAAAAATAAATAAATAAATAAAACACACGGGCGATACTTTTGCGTACACATAACCACACATCTTTTTAACTTATACTCTGAATTGATTGCACTGAGATTTGATGCATCTTCCCACTTTAGTGTGGATAAAAGTAACGTGTTATGATGCATCATTTATGCATTTGGTTTTGGAGTAATTAGACCTTTGGGGCTTGGGCCAGACATACACAGCTCAATCCCAAACTCGAGGAAAGGTCTTTATATAAGCTAGGATGCTGGCCTGGCGCGGCCACTAACTGCTCCCGGAATTCGGAGTTTCCTCAGGAAACCTTGCTGGCTTCTTGGTTTCTAAACTGTTTCTTGTTCTGGAGCCTTCGCTCAGCTGGAAGCTGAGGTCCTCTTCTGAACCTAGTTGCAGAGCCCCAAATGGGATGGTTTTTCCGAACACCTTGCTCCTGACCCTTGCCCACTGAAAAATAGCAGCTAGATTAGGATTTTCAGAGGGGCCTTCTGAAAGTATTTACAGTGGGATTCAGATTTTTTAGAAAATATACTTTTATGAATCTTGTATTTTTGAAAATGAAATTTTAACTTTATTTATAAACAAAATGAATTTCACTTATTTATTTTCAGGAAAAAAGGTTCCAAAGTGCTTTTCTCTTAGTCTCCAGGTCTCTCTCTCAATGGCAGTGCAGGTGCTCATGCGGCATAGTGATAGGCTTACAGGTCGGCACCTGGGCTGTCGGGGGTGGTCCTGGTCCGTGGCAGAAGCCCTCGTGCACGCAGTCAGGGTGAGTGTTTGGGCCTGGTGTTCACTTCCAGGGTGTAACCCGGCCAGCCGGTCCTCCTCACTCAGGCAGCCTGGACTGTCTTAGCCCCAGAGGTGCCTGGTGATGGCTAGTAACTGCTGGGATACGTGACTGGTTTGGGGAGACGAGTCTCAGATGCCCCGTGGTGGATTCCCCTGAGAAGGCCTCCCACGCCTTTCCCTCACTTCCTTGGGGGTCTTCAGATCTCAAGAGCTCACGTTTGGATCTCCTCCGGCTGATGCTTTTTGTCCTTGGATTATGAACACTTTCAGAGACGCACGGGGGTTGTGTAACACTACATGTGACGGGTGTGCAAGGGGTTACCCATTTTGGGTGAAAAGTGAGGTTCTAGTGCAGTCCGTAGATCTGATGTTATTTGCTTTGTGGTGATTTTAAATTCGGCCTCGGGGAGCTCGTGGCCACTCTGTGAAACCGGCGCTTTCTCCTTCAGTCAGTCACGAGAGTGACCGCCACGTCAGCGTCCTCATGACGCGCCTGTCACTGCAGGCCGGTTTACACCACTTGTCAGGAGCTAATTTTAAACCAAAAGTGTGATTCCTGGAAGTTTTGCCAGAGTTTTCTTTCTTTTCTATCTGAGAGAATATGGAAAATCTCAGGCAGTCTAAAAGCAGCCTGCTCCGGGTTTAGGTGGTGGCCGGCTTCCAGCTCCATCTTTGCACTCAGCCTGGAGAGATAGAAACAGGGCCCGAATCCAGGCAGAAAGTGCATTTAAAGAAATGATTCTTTACATTGTGAGTACCTGGCCAAGTATTCTTCTGAGAGTGTGTTTGGGTGTCTTCGTTTCCTTTGAGCGCCCCCCCCCCCCCCAGGCACCCCCACAGCTGTTTTCGGCTGGGCCTCCCAGGGCTGTTCCTCTTAACACCCCAGGCCGTTTGTCAGCATCTGGGAAGAGGAGGAGTGGCTCTTGTTTTTTGATCCTCTTACTGCTTGTGGTCTCTGCAGAAAAGCCACTCTGACAAACACAATAGGTATAACGTGGCCGCTAAACAGAAGTGAGCCCGAACAGCCAAGCCAGATAGATGTCATAGGCCCAGAATTGCTGTTGGCCATCTTTCACTCGGGGACTATTTTGGTTGTTCTACAAGGGGTTTTTCATTTTCTGATTCAGCAAATAAAAATAATGTGTGATGGCATCAAACCTGTTCTCCTTTAAAAGGACAACACATGCATTTCCATTGTTCGCGAGGAGTCTCCTTACAGACTGAGTGTGAAGTATTTGCATTGAAATGAGAGCCCTTTCTGAAGCCTGGTGCTTTCTGTCCTCCAGATGGACTTTCTGGCCGAGACCAGCCCGTGGAGCTGCTGAACCCTGCCCGCGTGAACCACATGCCCAGCACAGGTAAGTCAGCACGCTCGGCCTGGGGGGCTCGGGCTCACCCGAAGGGCTGTTTGGAGGCCCCACCACACTGGGGGGGTCTGGGGGGAGCAGTGTGGGCCATCAGATCCTCTGACCCCTGTGCTCTGCTCCTGGGGTGAAATAGGCCGTCCATCGTGGAAGTGAATTGGGCATCAGCTTGATGCTCCTGAAGAGGCAGAGAAATGGGGTTCTTTTCTGTCTTGAGCTCCAGAGGGTGTGTTCTTCCCAAAGGTGCCAACTGCTCGTTTGAGATGTAACCCCAGACCTGATCCATAGGAGGATCTGTGGGGAAAAGCTCTGAGCTTGAGCTGCGGCCACACGTTCCCTGCCTGGCGTGGTCAGGCTGCTGGTAGCCCCGGGACGGCGGGCAGGTCACACCTTCGCCTCGGCCCAGGCTTCTCATGGCCGAGGCCTGTCAGTCACGTTGTCTCCCCAGCGCCTTTTCCTTTTTTTTTTTATTAGCAAAAGAACATCAGCTGTGATTATGTTTTTCATTCCATATGCGATTTAAGTAGCATGCTTTAAGCAACGTTTTCCAAATCTAGATGGCCATGGAAACATTTTTTTTTTCTTTTTCTGTAAAACACTTCCCCCTGCCCCCATCTAGTGTCCTCCAGGATGTTAGCTCACAGCCTGGGCACCGTTTGTCCTGTGCAGGCCGCTCGGCCTTATTGAGAGGAGTAGCCCCTCAAGGCCTGGGTGTGAGTGCACCGTAGAGTCCTGAGCCCGCGTTTCAAGACCACACTGCTGGACCCTTGCCTTCACCATGCACCGAGGCCTCTGTCTCGGTGGTCTTGGCTCTGCGGCATCTCCTGGACCCCAGCCTTCCTGGGTTCCACCCTGCCCGCCCCCTCCGCGAGCGCCGGCCAGGATGGGGAGATGGCGGGCCTGGCCCCCATCAGACCGACCCATTGCCTCGCCTTCCCCGGTCCCCTTAAACAGAGGCTGTTAGTGTCAAGGAAGGGAAATCCTTCTTTGCGCAGTGATTCTCCGCGGTCTGCCAAGGCTCGGTCCTGGCGTCTCCCCACACACGAAGCTCCTGTTACTTCTCTGCAAAGGCCCCTGGATGGCGCTCTGGCGCTCCGTGTCCCTGGGGCCGGCGCTCGCCTGGCCGCCCCCCAGGATGCTCACAGCCCGCTCTGTCTTCTGTTTTCATGCCTTTTCTCCACCCTCCTCCCGCACGCCTTGACTTTGACCCCAGGTTCAGGGAAGGAGGCTTCAAAATCGCCTGTGAGACACTCAGGTTTTAATTTCAGCCCATGTAAAGTAAACCGTGCCCATTTTCACTTCCTCCTGAGTTCACTTCGCCAGTGTTACTGTTGCTTAAACACGGAATCCTTGTGTGGTTGGGCATATTAAGGCAGGTTCCTGGTGCTCCCCCAGGTGTGGGGCAGAGGAAGAGACTTTCCAGACAGCCCCATGGGCCATGGAAGTATGTGTTGTTTCCAAGTGGACCAGAAAGAGGTGGGCTCCAGATTAATTTTCTGGCTTGGGAAGGACACACGGCCTGTTGAGACCTGATAAAGGACTCCCCTGGCTTAGTGTGAGACCGCCCGTGGACTTCAGATTCGTACTGAGGCCTGACCTTATTAGGCTGATCGTTCATTTTGTGGATGGGGATAATAATGCCTTCTCTGCAGGATTCTTAAGAGGATCACATATATGTGTCTGATTGTTAGTAGTTCCTGGATAGATGTCATCTCTTCATGTCCCGTTGACAGACACACTGACAATGGCATGTGACTTAACTGTGACAGAGCCGGTTCAGGATCTTGGGATGGTCCTGATGGGCCTCTTCTTTGAGGGGGCCCACCCAACTTGAGAAATGGTGTCTTGGGGAGTGTGTCCCTATGACATTGAAGCAAGTCATTTAACTTCCCGGTCGCCAGATCCCCATTGGTCAGAGTTGGATAATACTGCATTTCCTGCCTCACCTGCGGTCAGCGTCTGCGCTGCTCACGCCCGTGGGCGGCTGGCAAGGAAGGGGGTGCGTGCGTGCTGGTAGGTGTGACGGTCACAAAGCTTGCACGTCGAGGGCTGCTTCAGTGAAGGGCCTTCTTCACCACTCGGTGCTTGGTCATTCCACCCCACCAGAAACTACATCCTACAAGAAAACAGAACTTGAAACTTAATGTGAAAACTTCTTTACAGCCACATCGTCACAATACAGGAGTAGAAACGTTCTTCAACGTACTTTCCTGTCAATCCCAGTTTGCCCTGGGAGATTTCCTCACAATTGAGTTTGACCTTGAGCACCCTCATGACGCTCGGCAGTGTGAGAACAAACCCATACGTGTATGTGATTTGCAGGAATGACTCCAGCCTTCACATGGAGACTCGTACTGTGAGTGGGGAAGGGCACAGACGGCCCTCCCCACTGTTGGTCTAGTCCCACTGCTGGGCCGTTCTGCTTGTGAATGGCACCATCTGATACTGGTTCTCTTTACGTGCAGTCAGTCCTTATGCAGTCTGACGTCAGAGAGAAAGCACTAGTCCTGTCTTTTATTTGTGCACCATCTTTGAATGAGACGTGGAATAATTCATACAAGAATGATGTTTCATGGTAGAAAAGTCTGTATTATAGAAGAAAAAAGCCAAAATGCTATTTAGTTTGGGTTAATTCTGATTTCTTAACCGTCCCCCCCCCGTAACTTCTTCTGTGTAAACAAGCCTTTCCTTCTTTTTGTTTTCTTTTCCTTGTTTTCAAATCTGTAATTGTAAAATAGTTGCATCATAAACGAGAAACCATGCAGCCGTTTTCCCCACCCCTCACACAGAACCGCTCTTGTTACTGTGACGCCCGGTTAGCATCCCATTCCTTTGTTTCTTGAAGAAGTGGAGTAGCAGGGTTATGGATGTGTTACACCTGTTACCCCTTCCTGGAGGCTGTCCTTCTTCCCGGCTGGGGACTTGGGGTGCCGACACAGTGGCTGAGCCGGAGTCCTATGGAAGCCACTTCATCGGCTCAGGTGGGGAGAGATGTTGGAGTTTGAGGGGAGTGAGAAATGCCCCTGGATCATACAGCCACCTGAGCCAGGTGTCTGGGCTATAGGGGACTTGAGAGACATTTAAGGAACTCATTTGTGAATCATTGTCATTTTTCTGAAGTAACAAGACTTTTCCCTCTGATTATAAAAACAATGTGTGTTTATTATGGAAGAGAGACATGGTACCCCACGTGTTGGGAGTTGGCTTCCAGAACTGGAAGCGGAGCTCACTTGGCTCTGCACAGTGTGGACACTCAGCAGCCTTGATTGAGTGAAGGGGTTGGAGAACAGTGCCTCCGTCATCCAGGAGCAAAGTGGAGGGAAACAGGGTGCACAGGACGCCTGGGTGGCTCAGCCAGTGAAGTGTCTGCCTTTGGCTCAGGTCGTGGTCCCAGGGTCCTGGGATCGAGCCCCGCATCGGGCTCCCTGCTCAGTGGGGAGTCTGCTTCTCCCTCTGCTTCTCCCTCTGCTCATGCTCTCTCACTATCTGTGTCGCTATCTCTCTCTCTCTAAAATAAATAAAATCTTTACCAACAAAAGAACAGGATGCACATATTAAACACTTTGACCCGATGGCATGCTCAGGGGCTGCTGTCCATCACGCGTGTACTCATCACGGCAGCAGAGTGTCCTCGTTGCCCTGAGCACCTCCGCCTCACGGAGAGGGGACGGGGATTCTTGAGGCAGGATCGCTCTTTCAGGACACCCAGCATGTAATTATGGGGCAGGACCTCCTCTGCTCTGTACTGCTGGAGGAGAGACCACCGCCAACAGTGCTGTGACCCCCGCGCCCGGGGGGACGTGGCGGCTGACTCTGAGGATGGGAGCTGTGCGCAGGAGAAGCTCCAGCATGTTCCGCGGTATGGGATACAGGCAGCACCGCCCTCCATATGTGTGCCCCTGAAGCATGTGTGGCCCAGTCAGGCAGGTTTCTGTTTGAGGCTATATAACAAAGGTACAGTTTTTAAAGGAAAAATGTGGATTCTTGAAGAAACTACAGGAACTCGAGAGAACTTACCCAAACTAAGAAAAAAGTGAGGTTTAGCTTTAGCCGTGGATTCCCACATCTTAAAAGGTATTTGACCCCCACACTGTCAAGGAGTTCTTGACCATCCTCTTGAATTTTGGAGCAGAAGCTGTGGGAGGCTAGCTGGTGCCAGAAGCTTCTGCTGCCTCCCAGGCATGTTTCTTATACCGTTGTTTAATTTTGGTGAGAGAAAACGCATCTGATGCGGTAGAAGCAAATATGAGACATGCGTGGCCCCTAAGGAGCCCAGGAAAGCGCCAGAAAACCTCCCTGTTGGCACCTGAGGTGATGAGTTACCTTAAGCAGTGGCTCCCCTGGGAACCACGCCCCCGAGGTAATTCTCAGGTGCCGCTCCCCGTGTGCGTGGGATGGGAAGCTGGGCTCTCCGTGCTTGGGATGGGGTGCGGCAAGGGACGGTAAAGGGTCATGCTGCCATGGGTGGCTCCTGCCCAATGCCAGCCGGGGCTGGCAGGACGGACACCACCCTCCTTGGTTTCCTCATCCGGGCGCTACTGTCACTCCCTCAGGCGGGAGGCTGTGCCGCGGGGAACGTGCTCCGTCCTGCCGCGGACGCAGGTGCGTGTGGGGCACCCCGTGCCCATCGGCCACGCTGCATGAGCATGTGCCCCAGCGTCGTGGGGGGCCTGCTGTGCTCCCCCTGCGTGCTCGTTTGCTTTCAGGTTTGGAGGAAAAACGAAATCTGGAACATAAAGATACAAAGTCAAACCCTGCAGTTTGAAAACTCGAGGGCCGAAAATCCCACAGTTCGACCCGCTCAGCCTAAACAGATGTTGAGAAGTCTCCCACTTCCCTCCCTCCACCAGGTTCGCCCGAGAACCTGTGTGAGCAGCCTTGACGTAAGGTTAGGCCCGCTTTAGGAGCCTGTGGCCCATGTAGCCTCGACCCCCAAGGGTGACTGCAGCTGCGTCCACGTGCGCTTGTGCGGTGTGCAATAGGAGCTGTTCGCAGGGGCCTCGGAGTCACTTTTGGGAAGTCGTTCTGGACAGAAGGATGCTGCCTTGTGCCGTCCAGCTTCCGTCACTGCCTTCTTCCCTAGACGTGCTGCCGAGGAACCCTCAAATTCCACTTTCCCCTCTGTGGCCAAAGGTCCTCACCAGTCAGAATTGTGGAAAGCTGTTACTTCCAAGGCCTGCCCACCCCGAGTACCTCCTTTCTCAGTCCTTTCTGGGCTCCCAGCCCATCTCCCTGCAACTGGCCAGAGCAGCCTGGCTCTCTGCATGCTGTGTGCTCCTCCCCACCCTTTAATCAGGTCTGTGCCCTCCTGGGGGCAGTCCGGGCATGGGAACACCACTGTACCAGGAGCAGCATCTCCTGGGGCACAAGCACAGAGTGTCCATTTGTCCTGCTCCTTCCCTTCCTTGCTCCACTCCTGTGCCCCCACTTTGCATTCCAGACTGAAAGAAGTGAGTGCAGAGTCAGGCCTGGGGCCCAGCAGCTCTGCAGGTCTGCCTGACTCGGGCTGTGCGGCCTCAAGCAGCGGCTGGGCCTCTGAGCCTGGGTGGCCTCTGGCGTCACATGACCGCTCAGCCTGGCAGGGTTGTCCCTCGGCTCTCCAGCGTCTTCTGCTCCGTACCCTCTTGTCAGCGGTAGCCAGGCTCTCGTCTGCTCTGCTCCCCCAGGGTGACCACCTCCCTCTCCCCCAGCCCAGAAGCCTTTGTGATGGCAACCCTGGGACTCCTGTTTGAAAGGCAGCAAAACCAGCCCATGCAGGGAACCTGACATCGAAATGCTTTGAATTATGTGGAGAATGTCTCCTGTGAGGGTTCCGGTCTACTTGGGCTTTAGCTCTGTGTTTTATAAAGTTGGAGCCGTGTCTGCTTTCTCCTGCATCAGGTACCCAAACCTACTCAATGGTGAATGGGGTGGGCCCCGGAGGAGGACTCACAGAGCCGTGAATCAGCGGGCTTGTGCCGACTGCCATGCACAAGAACCTCAGGGGCTTCACCTGAAGTGAAGAGTGTGGCAGCGCGAGTCCCCAGGGGCCCCAGGGACACAGGCTCCCAGCGTGCTCACAGGAGCTATCCCTCTGCCCAGGGGCCTGAGCGTTAGGGAGAAGAGGGACAAAGGCTCTTCAGATCACGGACCACAGCGCCCGGCCAGTTCCTACACACACCTCCCCAAGTTACCCACCAGCCCTGCTGCTTTTCTCGGAGTCCGATGAATTCACTGGTGGGTGGAATTTACAGAAGAGAAGATGGATTATTTCCTGAGTATGGTCCTTTATGGTGTAAAGTTTTGGATTTTGTGCTTCTGTGCCTCAGGCCTCGCTCTATTGTGTCTGCTTCCTGTCCCGTGAACCCAGCCCCTCTCCCTCCACTGCGCCCATGGCACTCACTGACATTGGCCTTCGTAGGTGATGGAGTGTGGGCCGCACCCCCCAGCACTGGGGGCCCAGCAGGATGGGAGCTTGCAGCCTGGACTGTCCGTGTCCCAGAGCTGTGAGCCGTCGGGGGACACACGGCGCTGTGGCTGACACAGGGCGCTGGCGCTTCTCAGATTCTCTGGCCGCAGGCCCCGCGTGGGCAGGAGAGAGAACAGGCACCCTCGGTCCCCATCACTCACCACCTGACCCCTTCTTCCTCTCTCGTCTTCTTGCTTGTGCTTCCCTGTATGTGCACTCGAACCTCCCCAGACAGGCTCTCAGGGATGCCGTTGGAATGCTGGGAAACTCTGGAGAGAGGGACATGCGTTGAGGTTTTCAGTGCCGAATGTGGCAGAAGTCCCCGTTCATTGCTGCCCACCTGGGCGTGGGACCTGGCCCAGCGGCCTCCTCCTGTCATGCCACTGTCCTCAAGGACAGAGCCGGCAGAGGAGCCGAGGCACAGCTGCGAAGGAAGTGACATTTGCCCTCAGAGTGACGATGTGGTCTACCGTCTGCCTTGTGGATTTGGGCTTTGGAAACAGTTGTCTATCTGCTTGGGCTCTGCCTTGCAAGGGGATAGTTTTCTGGGCGGTCCCGTGACCCACTATCTGCTCGTCTTTGGGAGAGGGCACCCGGGGGGGGGAACCCTCCAGGGTGTGGCTGGTCCTGGCAGCTGGGGGCTCCGCTGCCCCGCATGGGCCACATCATCCATCAGTCCTGCCAGCCTCACTGGGAGGGTGCGGGCCTGGGCTGCCACATCCTGGGGTAGACCACCAGGCCACCCCTGTGCAGCCCACCATGTCCATGCTCTCAGCCGCTCGTCCACACGAGCCCAGATGTGGTGATGGCTGCAGTGACCCTAGGATCTGCGTGGACGCAGAAAGTGGGGAACATCCCTCACTGTCCTCCTGGATATTTGAAGGAGATTATTAGGTAGAAGGAAGGGTTTTTCCCAAGGCCGACTTTTGTGGTGTTTGTGATCAGAAGCGTCACCCATCGCAGACACGTGCCCAGGACTGGCCGAGCCGTCTGACGTTTGTGCTTTTGTGTTTTCTCACCAGCTTTGTGTCCCGCACATCCAGGCAGCGGTGGGGAGGGACACGAGCCCAGAGAGTCTGCAGAGCCTTCACGGGGGTCTTCGGGACCTTCAGCCAGGGTCAGGCAGGCGGCCTTGCCAACCTTCCCCAGCCTTGCGCACGTTCTGCCTGGGACAGGATTTCGTTTCCAGTGGTCCTGTTTACTTCGCATTTCAGTCATGCCGCAGCCACCGTCTTTGATGGAGAAGTGCCCAGTGGGGAGCCTCACAGCAGTGCCGGCTGCCCGGGGTGCTGTCGACCCAAACCCAGACCATCTGCATCTCCAGGCGGCTCCCGAGCGGCCCAGGGGAGCCGGGCAGGAGCGGGAGGCCAGGCGGCAGGTGGGGACCGCTGCTGTTGTCTGGAGCCATCGTGGAACGGGCTGGTGCTCCTCTCGGGCTGCGGATGCCTCAGGGAAGCCTTGTGTGTGGCTGTCCGCGTGGCAGGCCCACCGAGGGGACCCGGGTGTCCGCGTGGCTGTCCTGCCTCAGCTCCCGGGCCAGCCCCACAGCACGGGTGGCTCTGCAGGGAGCCAGGGTCTAGACGTTTTCAGGAGGAACACGGGGGTCGGGTGGGCGTGGTGGTGTTGGAGTCAAGGGCACGCTGCGTGTCCTGTGAGCTGCGTGTGTTTACCGCCCGTCAAAGACCCAGCTTCTGCCTCTGCCGTCCTCTGACACACAGTCAGTTCCTGGCCTGTTGACGCCCAGTCTTATAACTCTGTTCTGCTCCTTGGGGGCGTCATTCGGATATTCGTGTTCTAAACCCCCAGGTTGAACGTGGGACACGTTAATTTTTAACCTTTGTTCCTTCGGATGTCAGCGTACATGTTTACACACTTTTCTGCGGGCACAAGGGCTAAGTTCTCATTTGAAGTATTTAATTTGTATCCTCCTTAAATTTTGTTTGATGGTTCTGTTTTCTTGGAAGAAATGAGATACTTAGAAGTGTATTTCATTGAAGGTATGAAGTTTTTGAAGCTATCCTTCCATTACTGATTCCTCACCTAGTGTATCTTGGTTGGAAATGACCATGCC
Organism: Neomonachus schauinslandi; assembly: GCF_002201575.2. Taxonomy (NCBI): domain Eukaryota; kingdom Metazoa; phylum Chordata; class Mammalia; order Carnivora; family Phocidae; genus Neomonachus; species Neomonachus schauinslandi. Next base: position 190,883,226 of record NC_058405.1, on the reverse strand, counting down.
TGTGAAGCTGGTTAGGTTTGCTTTCTGGTCCGTTTTTGCGAGTCTTCAGGATGGACTTGAGGAGAGCTGTCTTCTCTAGTGCTGGGCCCTGGACTCCGAATGTGCCCACCGAATCAAGCTCGGTGGCACTGAGTTACGTGGAGCATTGGGATGTTAGAAGTGCTGCAGAGGGAAAAGCAGGAAGGACGGATGGCATTCTTGGCTGTGGGTTTCTACAATTGCCCATGACGTGGCCCAGGAAGGCCTTGCTGTCCTGGCGCAGGGCTCATCCTTTCGCTCACTCGTGCACCCATTCGTAGTGATGGGGCCGTCTAGGTGCCAGGTTCTGCCCTTGGCACTCGGGATGCATATGCTTAGGAATGAAACAAGGATCCCTCCTATTTGCAGAGCTCATCCTGGGGGAGAGGGCAGCCAATCCACACGCACGGTGAATGAACTACAGCCAGGAAGCAGGGCAGGGGCAGGAGCTCAGAGATGCGGACATTTTCATCAGGGGCAGAGGGTAGGCAGGTCAGGACTTGCTGGTGCCGAGTGGCCTGGTGCAGAGGCCGGAGTGGGTGTGCCTGGGGCGAGAGGGGGGCAGGAGAAGAGGAGTGTTCTTGGCAAGAGCTGGGGCGGTTGTGGGGCCGCGAGGACTTGCAGCCATCCTGCAAGGTAGCGCTTTGTCCTCGAGAGAGTGGAGAGCCCCTGGAGGTTCCGAGTGGAGGGGTGACACCCCTGCCTCGTGCTACAGACAGTGACGGACATGTGGGGTGGGCGAGGGGCAGGGCCCTGGCTCTGGCAGGGTAGAGGCAGCGAGCATGGGGAACATGGTTTAGAGTCTAGAAATACTGGACGCAGGGGGCGCAGGCGTGCCCTGGAGGAAGCGGAAGAGGTGAGAATGACCCCGCGGTCTGGGCTCTGAGCACGTGCATGGCGGAGTTGCCGTGAATTGAGTGGGAACACGGATGAAGCCACTCTTGGGGGGACTGTTGAAAAGTCATGCCCCATTGGCGGTGTTGAGAAGGCGGGTGTGGACATGAGCCCCAACACGGGGGGCAGCTGAGGCTGGGGCCCTAACATCAGGAGTCATCGGCATACAGACGGTATGGAAATGAAATCTCCGTGTGATGTCTGTAAAGTAGACATTGTTCATAGTTGTTTAGTAGACGCTGTTTGCTGAGAGTTACCGGTGCATTTTCTCCCAGATCGTACTTTGTAGTGTCTGCAGGCTAGAAGCAGGCTTACGCCTCGGCACGGGATCGCCAGCCCTTACAGCAGGCCTGGTGATCATGGCAGCAGCGGGTGCTGTCCCCACCTGTCCCCTGCCGTCCTGCTAGGATTACATGCTGCGGGGCCTTTCACCCCACCATGAGAACGGCAAGAAGCCGCCGCCCATCAGGACCCCAGGTTACACGGCATTTAAGAGGCTGAGTGTAGTTCAAGTCTGAACCTTAACCCCCGCTTCTTCCCCCACCCCAACACACACTAAAGCCCCGCATTTCCAGCCTCCTATTGGGTGGTCCCCCCCCGCCCGTGACCCACAGAGCTCTTGGAACGATGCTGCATTCCCTCTTGAATACTTGGGGTGGGGCAGGGTGCCTCCGGTCCAGAAAGCCCTGATGGAGTGCATGTCGCTGCCCCGGGGGCTCCTGCTGGAAGGGGCTGGCTCACCCCAAGAAGTGCAACCCCGCAGCCTGCTCACTGCCCTCTTCTTCTGCCAAGTGGAAGAAACACCTTCTATTTTTAAATATTTCAACTGTCAGTGTTAGGTAATACGGGCATGCTGCTTCCTAGCTGTTAGGTGAAACACATAAGCCGACGTCCGGAGGTCGCTAAGGAGGGAGCTCTGAAAGGCCTTCTTCTTCATGCTCCGTGACCTTGACCCTATGTAACTGCAACGGGCAGTGACGGTCACAGAGATTTGGGGCCTTCTTCGACCACTGGAACGATTTCCCACTTTCAAATGGTGTATTTTTATCCACTGAATTTAGGGTAATCAGGATGGCTTTCCAAGAATAACTTGTGATCTGTGCCAGTGTGAGCCCAGCGGAGGCCCGGGGTGTGGGGCCAGTAAGGGAGGCGGGGACGATGGGGTGGGAGCAGGGGGCCTGGGACTGGCTGGGCGACCTCGGCAAGGTGCTAAGGGCTGTGCAGGAATGCCTCCCCCCAGGACGGGGGCAGGGGGAGGAAGGGGGTCCCAACGGCACAGCCCTCGGGGTGAGTCCTCTGTGCTCAACCTCAGTTCCCATTTTCCTGCCTTTCCATTGTGAGCGTGGGATCCTAGAGTGCTGGTCCAGCAACACCTTGTTTATAAAATAGTGATCGCAAACTCTTAGATGGATTGCTCCATCTATCACTTACTTCTGCAAGTCTTGTTTGTCTTTAATAGCTGCATTTATATATGAGAACTTAAAGGACATTTCACCATTTTTTGCGGGGGGCGCAGCCTGGTTCTATTTATAGTTTCCCGGAAGTACATTTGTGCACTTCTTGAAAGCCAAGCTCCCAACTATATGCCAGGTTTTTATTTACAGCTCTTGCTCAATTTGAGCTTGCAAATATTTCCAAAAAACAGTTTTTCTTCCTGCAGGATACAGAAAAATTAGAAACATTAAAAGCGTTTTCTAAAGAGCTTTAAGGATAGTTCTGAAATAGGGAGTGGGGGAGAATCTAACACTTGCTTCATCGTTAACTCACAGAGCAGAGGAGTACAGATGGTTTTGCTCCCTTCAGATAGAACCCTCGCCGGGACAGCCAGCTCACGGGAACTTATGCACACAAGATTCCATTAAAATAACATCACGGCTGTTGTGAAGGCCAGGAAAATCGAAGTGAGAAGTTGCATGTGTTTCTGCACTAGGATTCCTCGTGGCCAGGTGGTGTCCCTCTACTACCTTGCAGAGGAGGGGTCCCTGGAGCCCCCCGATGGCAGCCTGTGTGGAGACCCGCTTGCACTGAAGTCATTTTATGTCCTGTAGAGTCAGATTTGGAACACGTGTTTGAGTAGAGCTTCCGGCATGACGGACACAGCTATTACTCTGAAGAAAACACCATTTAAGCCATCTGTTACAAAAGGGTCAGTTCTTCAGGGTCCACAAGAACTTCAGGGGTTTTAGCTTGTCACGTAATAGGACTTTTTGGAAAAAATACTCAGCAGAAGAGAGTGTAGCCAAGTTGTATGGGCAGTCTAGAGATGGCTCCCCACCAATGTGGAGTTTGGCTGCAAACGAGATTTTGAAGTTTATCATGCGTTTCCAGCAACCCTTGATGGTATCGACAGATGTGGAACTAGCCGTTCTCTCGTGTGAAGTTTTCACGTGGCTGGTTCTCGGCGCACGCCAGCACCAGCTACAGGAGGACCTGGTGAAAGGGGACCTGGGACCTAGCCATGCGATCTTTGCAAGCTTGGTGAATATCATTTTTAAAATTCATAATCTTAATGAGAAGAAACTTCTAAAAAACTGTATGACTCAACCGGTTTCCATCTTTTACCATTTTAAAGTTGAGATATTTTATTCCATGGAATTGCAAAAAATGGATATTAATAGATGAAACAAAATGGCAAATACTGATAATTGTTCAAGCTGCACGCGTGAACACCATTGAAGGTTTTCATAATCAAAGTGTTATTTGTTTGTTTTGTTTTGTTAAAATGCTGAGACTAGTTCCTGAAAGCCTTCTTCAGCTGCACTGCTCTCCATCCCCCTCCCCGAAAAGCACCTGGGCTGTCCAGGGCTGTCCACACTGCCAAATGGTCCCGGACCCCCAGCCACTTTTATCAGTTTCTCGAGTTTCGGGGCCCCGACTTAGTAATTCCTTTAATTTCTGTAATCTGTGATCTTCTTCCTCTTTTTCCTTGAACAGCATATGGTTTAATTTTCCGGTTCTTAGTCTAACTTTTTGAGTCCAGTGCTTAATTTATTTGTTTCGATTCCTTTTTTTTTTAATTACTTAAGTGCGTAAGACTATGAATTACTTTCTGAACTTGACTTCAGGCAGTCCCTGCAATTCTCGATACACGATGCATTCATTTTCTTTATTCTATGCACTTTCCTCGTTTTCGTGTTGGGTTTTTGAACACTTAAGAGAAAGGTGTTTGGTAGTTTTGTTTCTGCATGTTTTGTTAATGCCTCGTTCCATCGCAGTGTGCTCAGGGGATACTGTCTGTACTGGGTGGGGTTTTATATGTGTTTGGAAATTTTCTGTGTTCTCCATGTGGTATTGATTTTGGTGAATGTTCCATAGGGACTTGAGGAGAAAGCATAAATTCTTTCATGATACACAGTTTGAAGCGTATCGTACCTAAGTGTTCGTTCTGTTATTCTGGTCTTCTGTGTGTTCGTGCTTCCTGTCGCGATGCCCTCCGTGCATGGGAGCGAGCCCACATCTCCAGCCAGTTTGGTCTTTCTGTCCCCTTCTGCCTGGGTTCCTGCGTGTCCTCTGTTTGCACACTTCTCTATGACGGCCGTATTCTCGTGATAAATCGTATACCTTAGACTAATGACATGGCCCTGTACCTTATTTTGCATTAGATTTGGACTAAATCTTCCGATGCTGGTATTTTGACGTTAGATTTCTTTCTCTTACTATTTGCGTCTTGTGCCCTTTTTTTTCTGTTCAGTTTGAGTCTCGTAGCTCTGGCTCCTTTCTCTGTACATAATATATGGTTTTTTACCCAATCTGATCATTTTCATGGGAACATACCCCATTTACATTTGGGGACACAATGAATGTATTTGGTTCTGTTTTTCATCCAATTTTATGTTCTGTTTTCTGAATTAAATGCTTCTGTTTTTTTGGCTTCTTACACATGGGCTTTCTCTGGCCTTTTCTCTGGTTCGGTGTGTGTAGTTGTGTCGTCCTTCTGGCCATTTGTAAGGCTGTGTCCTCTTTTAGATCCTATTATGGGTCCATTTGTAAGTTCGTATGTTTAGATAAACAGCTCTTCCTTGACACGGCCGCTTTAAGCGGTATTTGTTGATGCCACAGAGATTAGATAATTTGCACACTAAGCTGTCTCCGGCCCCTTTCCTTCACTTTCTGATTTTGTTAATGGTAGTCTTGTTTTTAGTTCTGGTCATTCTCTTCAGAACGTGTAATTAATGCATTCATCACTACCACTGATTGACTTATGACCCTTGGACGGTATTGCTTTATACCGAGAATGGGGAGAAAATGAAGGTATTGTGTTTCTTCCCCCACATCGTGGTTTGTTTGATTACCCTTTCCTTTTCAAATGCAAGGAATTTTAAGTTGACCTAAAGGTTCCCAAAAGTTGGGTCTAGAGATCCAGTCAGTTTGGTCATCATTAAGGGGAGAAGAGGGCCCCGTGCTCTTCAGGTTTCTGGAAACCTCCTCGTGCTGTGCTGTGCTGTGTGTGCAGGGCCCTGTGGAGCCAGGCGGAAGCAGGTACCCACTCCGAGGCCCAGGGACCCTAGCTGAGGACGCCCCGGTCTCTGCTGCTGCCTTGGGCCATAGGATATCTAGTGGTTGCCCCCAGATGTTCTGTCCTTGGGGCAGCCAAGGGGGTTCTGTTTTCATGAGGAGAGCTTTTTAGTGAGCCACTTGTGGAGATTCTGTGCCAGCAGGAGGGGGAAATGTCATGAAACGGGATACTCGTTTAAACATATCTTCTGCTGCGTACTTCTGTTCTGTCGAACCAGGGGTTGAGGCATTTAGAAATTCTGAAGAATGTGGGGTGCCCAGGAAGAGCCTTCTTCACGTGCAGGTGCTGCACCTGCTGGGAACGCCGCGAGTGAGGCCGGCGGAGGGCAGAGTGCCGCTAATATCAGGAGATGATGCTTCTCTGCGGGACAGTGCTGTCCCGGTTCTGAGCCCCCATGTGGGATGGTCACCCCGCAGGGTCTGGTGCCGGACCCCTGCACGCCACTTCCTGAGTGGGGGCCGCCACAATGCAGCCCTCCCTGACCTGGCCCCTGGCAGGAGCACATCACCCTAAGGGGGAAGGAGTTTAAGGGCAGAGGGAGGGTGGGTGTCACCCTGGTGGAGAGAGCGGCGCCGCACAGAGGGGACCCTCAGACACTGTGTTTTGTAAAGGCCATTGTGTTCAAAGACAAACCACTGAGTGCTCACCCAGGAGCGTTCAGCACAGCATTAACATTCACTAGATGAAGCAAGCCGTCACTTCCTCGGAAGGTTCCGGTTGGCCGCGGTCCACAGCAGATGTGGGCATTAGACCGCCTCGCACGGCGTGACCCAGTGCGCTGTTCCCTCAGGCACCCAGCTCCCCACGTGGCTGTGTCACTGAAGGGTCATTGCCATGGCCTGCTTATTCATGTCATTCCTGTTCTTGACTGGAATGTTCAATGTGAACGTATATGTGTGTGTAGGGCAAGAAGCATAAACGTGGTGTAGAAATTATTCACTGCGATTACCAGCGGGGAAGCTAGCCCGGGTGGTCTGAACTAAATGCGTAAACTGTGTGAACGATGAACACATGTATAGCCATAAACACTTGAGACTCTATGTTTCACTTTTTAAACAAATTAAGGTTTAATGTATTAAAAATAAAATTTAAAAATAAATTTGGGTGCACGATACAGATACGGCACAGCTTTTCTGAGTTGGGTCAGGGCATAGGTATTAATCGATTGGGGATTTTAATTCACATTCCGAAATTGCCATCCAGAGGGGCTCTTGTCTGTTCCTGCTGGTTTCTGATGGACCTAGACCGTGCTGGGCTGGTACAGCCCGCAGTGTGGCTGCCTCCGTGAGCACCCCGTGCTGGGCACTGGTTCGGCCACCTGGCCAGTCTGCACTCTCTCGCTGCTGCTGGAGGCAGGGCGGGTTTGGAGCTTTTTTCTCGGTTCTGTGTGGGTTGGTGGGAGTGGGGTGGAGATCTGGAGAGAGTTCCAGCATTTGCGGTAGGGGTGTCTTCCGGTGTCCCTGCCCTTGGGGTTGTTGGTCTAGAAAGACTGAGGCGAGGTGTTGGTACTTCAGCTTCCTGCCTCTTGAGCCCGTACCTGCTGCAGATTCTGAGGCTGGCATTGGTTTTGATGCTGCCTGTGGCTCATCTGCAAGTGAGACGAGCTCGTGCGGTGTGGCTGTGCCCCCCACCCCCCGCCACCCCGAGGGGCTGCAGCATCTCACAGATAATCCAGTTTTCCCCTGGTTTCCAGCACAGGGCCCTATATTCACTGATGACTTCTTGTTGCCAAATCCCAGAAGGCCACGTTCTAGCCCTCTTCTTGCATGGCCTCCTCCGTATTGACCTCTTCTTCTAGAAGAACCTTGTCCCAGAACCACATGCTCCTCTTACCTGTCCACTGCCCTGGCCACTCCTCCTCCAGCCCCCGGGCAGATTTTATCTCATCTCTCCTGGGTCTCAGCCTTGGGGTGTCCCCACATTCCCTTGGTGATCTCAATAGTCCTGTCCCATCCATTCATAACCCAGAACACCGGCTTGGTTCTGCTGCCATTCAGATTTCTAGCTCCAGCTGGGATCTTACCTTATTCCAGATGCGAGAGCCAGCTGCTTGTTTGGGGTCCTTGCCCAAACATCTCAGACTTGAGTGTCTGAAACTGGTTGTCCTGTGCCAGTCCCATGGACTCAGTATTGCCTCCATCCTCTGAAGCCCCCGATTCGCCCTTGAAATCCTGTCTTATATCCCACATTCAGCCAACTAGCAAGTGCCATCAGCTGCCCCTCAAAACATGTGCACAAGGAGGAGTCGCATCTGAGTGATGAAAATGTTCCAACATGGGTTCATGGTGCTGCTTGCACATTGTGGTAAATTTACTAGAAGATCACTGACTTGTGCATTTTAAAAGGGTAAAATGCAGGGTGCTCAGGAAGGTTATTAGGTCTGTGTAGAGCCTGGCTACCCCCCCTTTCCATCATTAACGATGGCAGCCTAACCACCACTGGCTCGCACCTGGAACCTACAGGTGTCTCCCCACCTATTCCTTGCTTCTGTCCTAGCCCTCCTTTCTGATCTCAGCCTAGAAGCCAGAGTCTGGTGGACAGAATAGTGCCCCCCCCCCCCAAAAAAGGTCCACACTTTAATTCGAAATCTGTGAGTATGTGAACTTATGTGGCAGAAGGGACCCTGCAGGTGTGATTAAGGGTCTTGAGATGGATGATGCTCTTGAATTATCTGGGTGGGCCCATTGGAATCACAAGGGTCCTTCCAGAGGGGAGGCAGGAGGGTCAGGATGGCAGAAGGAACTGGGAGGGAGCAGTAGAGGTCAGACTGGTGTGAGTAATGGCTTTGAAGATAGAGGGGGACCAGGAGCCAAGGTGCCCCTGGGTGCTGGGGAAGGCCAGGAGCAGATTCTCCCCTAGAGTCTCTGGAAGGAACTCAGCCTGCCGATGCCTTGCTTTTAGCTCCTAAAACCCACTCCCACTTCCGGCCTCCAGAACTCCAGGATAATCATGTGTTGCTTGGAGCCACTGAGTTTGTGGGAACCTGTTACATACAGCGGTCACAGGAGGCTAGAGCTCACGATGACCTTGTGAACACTTACATGGGGCCGGGCTCAGCTTTTCTGCTTCCTGTCGCTGTGACCTGCGCAGAGTTCTTTGCTTCTCTGTCCCTTATTTTCCACATCTGTTAAATGGGAATTAGAAGGTGCTTAGCGGTGTCTGCCTATCCTGCTTGCCACGAGCTTCATGTCATCATTTCCTCCGTGGTTGCCTCCCCTTCTAGACTGCGCGTTCCGTGGAGGGCGGTCTGAGGCTCGTGTGTGTGCACCGTGGACTCTCCGCAGAGGCTCCAGCAGGCTGGGCTCCGCCGCATCAGCCAACACTCGTGTGCTGTCTGCACCCCGCACGTGAGCCCATGGGCTGTCCCAGGCCTGGGTCTCCGGTGGGAGCACAGCCAGTGTTTTGTCACTGGAGCTGGGAAGACAGTTCTGGTCACTTGGCAGAGCTGAAGAGACACTCACCTGGTGTGAACGTGTGGACCAGGAGGTAGATGGGTCCCCAGAACCCGGGAGCACGTGGGTGCGGTGGCAGTCCCAGGGTGAACCCGCCTGCAGGACTTCCTCCTGAAGGGTCTGGGCCCGAGGGGGGCACGTTTCCGTAGCCGTCTGCACAGAGCCCGCGGGAGGCCCACCTCAAGTGTACCTGGCCATGGCCCTTGACTGGGGTTTTTGGTGGAGTGTGTTCTTTTTAAACTCGCACCGAGGAGGAGTCTGCGGCACTTTGGCCAAGCGAGCAGCCCCCGTCCATGTTGCTGTAGGTGCTTAGGTCCCTCTTCTGCCCTGGTCCCAGCTTCGCAGGAAGTTCTCAGGCGGGTTCGGGGCTGGGGAGCAGAGCCAGGCCCTCCCTTCTCCTCCTCCGCCAGCATCGGGGCCACCTTCGTGGTCCCTGCCCCGTTCTGGGTTCTGGGGGCCCAGAGAGAGCAACAGGGACACACAGCCATCTCCTGACCCTTGCATTTTCAGGGTGAGGGCCGCAGACAGTGCACTCCTGAGGGCTATGCAGAGGGTGCTCGTTTTGATTTGCTTTTTTGTTTTTCACAGTAGAGGCTTTCCTAAATGTTCAGCCCGTATCTAAGGGTGAGTCTCTAACAAGCTGGGTGGGTGTGTTGACTGGTCCTGTCCTCTGGCCAGTTGCTGGGCAGGGGTCTGGTCCTTCCCTCGGGGCCCCAGATGCCATGACCTGGTCCTTCCCTTTTGGGCTAATGCTTATCCCAGAGATCACCCTCTCAGCTCCTTCCTGGGGTGCAGGCCTGGCTCCGCATTCCAGCCTGCAGTGTATCAGCTGTCCCTGTTCCTGTCTTAGGCCAGGAACTCCGGCCTCTGCTCGGCGCTGCTCTGGGAGTCCCTGCTTGTGGGGGACAGGAGGCCTGGGGTGAGTCAAAGGCTGATGATAGCGTGGCCTTCCCAGCCCAGAGGTCCCTCCCTGGCCGTCCTGGCTTCCGGGCCAGTGTCATTTCTTCCCTCTGCTCCGTGGGCCCCTTCCCAGCTCCCAGAATTCTGTGGCTCTTATCTCCTTGCATGATCTGCTTTTTGGAAAGGTTGGGGTCTCTTTGTTATCCCCAGAGTGGAGTTTTCCGGGCGGGGGGTGTCATCAGCCTGTGTTCTTTATAAGCCATTCTTCGGGTGTCAAGAATGAACCCTCCTCGGCTCAGCCAGGAGGCAGTTGGGTGTAAAGACCTTTTAAACTTGTGTTTTCACAGTATAAGTTAGAGATTAATTGGATTCTCAATAATCCTGCAGAAATTTTAAATGTCTCCGTTCTCATTCCCTTTTTTCATTCCTTTTTAAAAACCCTGTCACTGGACTTCAAAATTGAAATCTGCATGGAACAGATAACTGTCCTCCCCACCCCTTCCTGAGTCACTTGAGGAACTTCCAGAAGTCTTTAGGAGCATTTTTCATTTGTAAAGGAGATTATATTCAAAATGATCCTGCAGTCCGTGAAATGACTTCTTTGACACAGGAGGCTGAGGAGAAGGGAGGGCTTTCACCGTCAGACCAGAGTCTGAACTCGGTGCCCACCTGCTCCCCGAGAGGCTTCTCGCCGGGGCGTGTCACCACCACCACCTTTTGTTTGGGGGCTGTTTGCTTGTATTTTCAAGAAATGGCCTGAGCAGCGCGCCGTATGAGTCTGGGGAGGTACTTGAACGTGCTGGATTCTGGGGAGTGTGGCAAGTCCCTGCTGGGATGGAAAGCTATTTTTGCAGCCCTAGCTGCGGATCATCCAAGTCAGTGACCACAGTCTTTCCTTCAGACAAAGCCCCTAGCCTCCTGCCGCTGGCTGCCGACCACCACATTCAAGTTAAGTGGTGAAACTTGAAATGTTTTCAAATGCAGGGGTCACTGAAGTGACTTTCCGTGACGGTCAAACTGCGTGCTGTTGGTTTCCTCCTCCACATGCACAGCTGGTCCGGGGGCGTGGGGGCCCTGGCCTTTCCCGGGGGACTGTCCCTCTTGGCAGTCGGGCTCTCAACACTCTCGGAGAGGTGGCGAAGCTGGGCCCTCGGGGAAGACAGAGCGTTCTGTCTTTTTAGCTTTCTGGAAGCTGGATTTCATGCTGCTTAGTGATTTTGTATTACAAGAAGCACCAATTCTGTGTTTCTACTATGAAAAGAAACAAGACAGAAGAAACAGCACATTTCCTTCTGTCAAAAGTTATCATTTAAAATGGATTCGTGCAGGTCAATTTAAATGGAATTTAAAATGAAATTTTCTGTGAGGAAGGGACTGCGGGTGAGTCAAGCGAGGCGATTTGGCCGTGCAGGAGTGCTGTGTAGCCTGAAGATTCCTTCGCCTCACCTGTCAAGAAATAGGTCCTCACAAGCCAACGTCTGCCCCCTTTGGGTGACATTTTTCAGTATGAAAGACCCCGCGTTTGTGGAGTGTGGTTTACGGGTGGTGGGGTGGGATGCGTGCAGTAGGCAGTCTGGGACCAGGCTGGGGAAGGGTCACGGCCTTTCTTGTTCCTCCTTCCTGGTGTGGGGGGCCAGCACTAGCTTCCACAGGGGTGGTCTCGCTCCCTTGCCTGGCCTCCTTCCAGATGCGCATCCCATATTGGCCGTGTGTAAATGTTCTGCTGCGCATTAAACACACTCTGTTCCTAAGAAGTGTGGAGGGTAGAATTTTGAAATGTCATCCCGTCCTTTATCATCAGAAGACCTTATAACCCCAAATGAGTCACACCTGGTGCAGAGTGGAGCGAGCCATTTCCCCGGGCTGCTTTCTGCATGGCTCATCTCCCCCATGGGAACCCCCTCAACCCTTCCGCTCAGAGGCCAGTAACAAATGCAGGAGTTGAAGTCAGCCACACACCGAATAAACCCTATTCTCACTTTGGTGTGTGCTACTGACTTGCTTTCTTTGAAGAACTAGTTTTGCCACGTGCGTATGCTTCCTCAGACAGCATGCTGTTTAAAAGTGCTATCATGATAGCGTCTCCCACGGCGGGTTTTCCTCTTGCTCCGGGTTGTTTCTGAGATCCATTTATGGCATTCTGTGTAGCTGTTCCTCGCTCCTTCTCACTGCTAAGTACGGAGACACCCTCTTGATATCCCACTACTGATGTGTTGGTGACCGACTGTGCGGCTCCCGTAAGTCCTGCTCTCCGTAAGCGTGAGTCCCGCCCTGTTCTCGCACACGCGCGGGCATTTCCCAAGTGTGGATACATCAGGAGTGGAATTCCTGGGTCCTAGAGCCAAGATTCAGCTTCCTAAGGGCAAGCCGATGATTCTCCTGAAGGCCCATCCTCACGTATGCTGCCAGGAGCTCAGGGTATCTCGAGGGCACTCCTTAGGCTTTTGTCTGCCATTAGGGGCCCTTCTTCCTTGAAAAGCCTTTTTTTTTGCCGTTTTCCTTGGGACTTTTTCACATAGATTTGTAGGAGCCCCTCACACGTTATAGAGACCAGCCCTCGGTGCCTTCGTATAGCGCCGGCCAGCCTCGCCGGGGCCCGGCCTCCCACATCTACACAGGGTCTGAGGAGCAGAAAATCGGACTCTCAGTGGAGCCACACTGATCAGTTTTGTCTGGTGCTAAGCACTTCTTGCATCATGAGTTTTTCTTGAGTTTTGCCTTTCACATTTGAGTCTTAATTCCTGTGGAATTAACTTTGGCCTGAACGGGGGCGACTTCCGTCTTGCTGGCGTCTGTGTTCAGCGCTGTCTCTGCTGTCGCTCTCCACGGGGGACGGGCTACTGCCTTTTGCAGGAGCACCTTGACTGCTCCTGGGTCTGTTTTGCCCCATAGTCTGACATCCCTTTGTCCCGTTCCTGGAAGCCTGTGTGTTGGATCCACAGCTCAGTCTGGAGAGAATGGGCATCTCTGTGATAGGAAGTCTTCTCGTCCCTATATTGGTCCACCGCTCCATGTCCTTCAGTTGTGCAAAATATTTAACAGTATTTATAATTTTCAGCCATAAAATTTTTGGTACTATGTTTTTCTTTAAATATTATTAGGCCTTCTTTCTTGCTGTATTATGTTGAAATGCAGTTGGCTTTTCCATGTCGATCTTCCCTAGCACCTTGTTTCATTTAATGTCCTTGTAAGTTCTACTAACTTCTCTGTAATTCATTTTTGGGGGTGGGGTGGGGGAGGCGTTCTGTACTGACAATCCTAAGAGTCTGTGAATCATGATGGTTTTGTCTCTTCCCTTTCTGTTTATGTTATTATTCCATCCGCTTTCTCTGGCTGGAATCTTGTCTTGTTCAAGGTTCGTCGTTAAAAGCAGTATTTGCTGTGGGTTTTTTTTTTTTATAGATACCCTTTTCCAGACTAAAGAAATTCTCTTTTATTCTTAGTCTGTTAAGAGCTTTTATAATGTGAATCCTTGTTGGATTTTATAATGTGCTTATTTTCATTATTAAGATGATCATTATTAGTGTGGTGAATTGCATTTACAGATGTTCTGTATAGATGTTGCATTTCTCATTTTAAAATACCACTTATTTTGGTCGATTATCTTTTTTGTAGACTGCTAGATTAAGCTTGCTAATAATTTTTTGGGGATTTTTGAGGCTGTGTTCATGACGGAGACTATCATTTTTCTTCTTTATGCTGTCTTTGCCTGGTTTCTGTAACAAGGTTTCTTCTTAGCCTTATAGTATGAGCTCAGGGTGCTCTTTATTTTTCTGTTCCTTGGAAGTTTTCTTTAAAACTGAATGATCAGTTAGTCGAAAGGTTGGGAATACCGTCTCTAATATGATCCTTGTGGGAAGATTTCAAAGTATTGGTTCAGTTTAGTTTGTGGTTATAGGGTTACTCTATTTTCTATTTTTTATCAATTTGGGAAAGTTTTATTTTTCTACAAGTGTGTCTGTTTTATGTAGGTTTTAAAACTGATAGGCCTGAAGTTATTCATTGTATTTCGTTTTATTTTCAGTCTCTGCCATACCTACAGTTAATTTGTGCCTTTCTCTCATTTTCTAAACCACTCTCAACCAGAAGTTTGCCTATTTTCTTGGTCTTTTAAGAACCAGTTTTGTGTTGTGTTGGTATACATGAATGCATATATGTATTCTAGTGTTTTTTCTAACTTCTTAGAGCTATATCTAGCTTTTTGGGTTGTATGCTTATTATTGTCAGACGTGACTATGTAAGGCTGTCAGTTTTCCTCTGAGTACAGTAAGAGTAGAAGTTTGCAACTTATTCTAGGTCCTTTTTTCATTATGTTTCCCTCTTAATTATTTTTAAATGGCTCTTATGATCTCTTCTTTGACCCATATTTAGAAATGTAATTTTAAAAAATGAACTTTGGGGCGCCTGGGTGGCTCAGTTGGTTAAGCGACTGCCTTCGGCTCAGGTCATGATCCCGGGGTCCTGGGATCGAGCCCCGCATCAGGATCCCTGCTCAGCCGGGAGTCTGCTTCTCCCTCTCCCACTCCCCGTGCTTGTGTTCCCTCTCTCGCTGTGTCTCTCTCTGTCAAATAAATAAATAAAATCTTTAAAAAAAATAAATAAATAAAATAAAAAAATAAAAAATGAACTTTGTATCACAGAAAATTTTAGATACATTCGAAAGTACAGGAAATCCTAGAAGGAACCCCGCTGTTCCTGTCAACCAAGCCGGATGGAGCCCGGGGACGCCCAGTTGTGTCTTATCCGTGTCCTGACTTACTCACCACCTCTGCCCTCCTGACCATTTTGAATGAAATCCCACTCACCGCGTCGCCCCATCTGCAGCCACAGCAGGGCCTAAAAAGACAGGGACTGTGGTTTAAACCGAAGGACAATGCCATTTTCCTGTTTAGACAAGATTAACAGTTACCTGATTTTATCAGATACTCAACCAGTGTTTATATGTCTCCGGTGGTGTTTAAAATATATGTGTATTTTTAGTTAATTGTTTGCCTCGGGGTCCAGTGAACACTCCCACGTGGTGACGGGTGTGTCCCCTGCAGTCTCCTGCTAATCCATCCGTTCTCCTCCCTCCCTCTTTTGTCTGTTTGGTTTTGACCCTTGCAGTTCATCTTTGAAGATACTAGGTGGCTTGTCTTGTGGAGTTTTCCTGTGTTTTACAGTTGCTTAATTTCACCCGTCTCCCGTCTTGTCATTTAAAGTAAAAGTCTGTTGCCTGTTTCCTGTAAATTAGTAGTTACATCTAGAGGTTTGATCAGATTCAAGTGTGATTATTTTTGGCAAGACTTTAGAGATGCCGTGTGCTCTTCCATCAGGAGATACCCAGCTGTGTGTGCGTGCACATGCTTGCATACGTGTGGTGTGTGTGCACTTGTGTATGCTAACCACAAGTTAGCAGCCACATTTCTTTTCTCTCCTTAAAGTTCTCTCTGATTGATTGTGGGCCCCCACTGCCTCGGAAGTTCTGCAGTTTCTAGCAGTTCAGTGTGAAGCATGACTATGAATGTCCAGTGCCTAAAGTCACTGTTTTCTGCCCCAACCTGCTCAGCTGCGGAAGCGTCTAGAACACTAATTAACTCTTGCCACCCCTCCGTCTCAGCCCCTGACCCAGGATTTTCATTGTCGTTGAGTCCGATGCCACAGGTGGGTGTCGTGCTTGTTGCTGTCTGGCTCAGGCCGTGATTGCTTGGGTCCGTCTTTATCATCATCTTCATGTCTGTTTCTCTGCTCACCTTGTCCCGTAACCGGAGGCATCTCGGCGAGTTCCCAAACCGTCTTCGTTTCTAACCAGACGTACATCTGTAGCATTCCATGCTTGCTCTTGACGGTTCCCTAAGCGCATCATTCTAGCTGGGCGTTGCCTCTCTCCACACTCGGGTGGGTCGCTGTCTCCTGGCCGTCACCTCACCCCCTCGTAGGACACCTGCACTTCTCTTTCATGGTCTTGGGGCTTTTTCTTTGGTATTTGCAGTTCCCCCTTGAAATTACCTTGATTTATTTTTTGTTCTCTCCTGCTTTGGTTGTGTTTCTGCGTCTGCGGATTCATGTCTTCCACAAGTTCTGGAACATTCTCAGCCAGCTGTGTTCCAGTATTGCCTCTGCAGGGTTCTGACCTAAATGGAGGCTCGCGGTTAGGAGCCCACTCTGCAACAGGACATCCGGGACGGAAGCAGGCTGTGCCCCGGCCTGGCCGGGAGGTAGGAATGCCAGGCAGCAGGACCACTGCCCCCATGCCGTCGGTGACCCGTGGGCGGGAGAGGGGCCTGGAGTGGGCAGTCTGCGCCGTCAGTGGGGCCGCTGGTGGGGGTGAGGAACGGAGCAGCAACATCACGGACTTCGGGTTCGTATGGAGATGTTAAGAGAGCCTGAATTCTGCTCCATTGTCTTCATTCTCTTCCCTTCACCCCCCTGCGCCACGGGAGCCTTATAATTCTTTCCCAGGGGAGGAGAGAGGGTGGGCTGGAGGGAGAGAGGCCTGGTCTAACCCGGGGCTGCCGCTGCGGGATCACCACCCGGCTCTGAGGGTGTGCGGGAGGCTGACTAGCTTTCTCCCTCTGCCTTAGAAAGTCCATGCGCTCTCCTCTGTCTGGGGCCCCATCAAGCCCCGGGGCTTCGGGCCCCTGTTCCTATCACCCGAGTTCTGGGCCCGTGAGTACCGGGACCCCTCACCTGTGCAGCTGTGAAAACCCGTGCGGAGCAGGAGGCCCAGGCAAGGGCAGGGCCTGCTGCGGGAGGCGGCCTTGGCCAGTAGGTGGGCCGTTCCACTCAGGATTTGCTTGCACTCCCGGGCCGTGAGGTGACACGCGGTTTGGGGTCACGCTGGCGTGTGGCGGGTGGTCGATAGTGTGAGGACGGGCGGCTGTCTGTGTCCCTGCGTGCATCTCTGCCTCTCTCCCCCACGCTGTGACCACACCACTTCTAACGAAGATGGTCCTGGGATGGCCAACCCCCATCTATTTGTTTCTAAAACCCCACGTCTGTTTCACTAACAGGGTTTCCAGCCTGAAAAATGAACAACTGGTACTGATGGATAAATCTAGGAGAAGAGAAGACGCTGCCATAGTCCCTTTTTTGGGGTCCTGAAAGCGTAATCCATCATGGTGACCTTTCCAATCACACTTCTTCACTGCTGGTTAAAGTACAGAATGGAATTTTCCAAAATCTGTGCATGGTCACTAAGTTTTTATCCTTTACAGTTGATTTTGCTACAAATAACTTGATTATAAAAACGGAGGTCCCCGCGTGCATGAGGAGAGTTGTCCCCCTTAGGGAGTCCCTGTGCCCCTTAGCCGGCCGCTGGACACGCCAGGACAGTGCTTGCCAGCGAGGTTCAGAGAGTGGCTGGCGCCAGTGAGCAGTTGAGGACAGGCCTGCGTCTGGATTACTGGAGTCGGGGCCGCGGGCCACCCTTCTCCTTGCACTCCCCCACAGACTCTGCCTTCGGTTGTGCGGGTCAGGCATGCACACACCTGGCGCTGAACTGGCCCCCTTCTGGGACTCGCTCCTGGCCTGCTGACTGCCCCGTTTCATCTTGTGGTGAAAAGGCACCTTCTGGGCCCACGTTTTATGGAGCAGGTTCAGGAGCACGTGAGGCAGGTTGGGCCCGGCCCTGCACACCTCTCCCAGACGCCCATTCCTCACTTTGGCTGCCAGCCTCAGCGGCATGGCCCCCATGATGGGGGGCCGGTTTGGGGGGCGTCCTGCCCTGGCATGGACAGCACCAGCCGTGTGTCCGCGCTTCTCACATTGGCCCACGTTGCCCAGCAAGGAGCAGATGGCCTGTTGTTAGCCGGGGGCTCTTCCCAGGCCACCCAGCCCCAGAGTTCGTGCCATCACCACGGCCCCCGTCTGCGTAGGCTAGCTCTGACCCACCCGTGGACACTTGGAGAGCCCAGGTCTCCCTACTCGGTGTCCTGCGAGCTGACATCCCAGCGGCCCTGGCGTAGAGCTCCCTCTGAGCTTTACTTGGAAGTGCTACCCTGTTCTTGGGACTGCAGACCACAGAGCTGATTCTCAGAAATAGCCTCATCTCCCGCCCTGATGTCTCCCACAGTGGTTTGCTGGGATGCAGCTAGGAAGGGTGTGTGTTTGCGAACCTTTCCCGCAACTCCACAGGCTTGCCTGTCCTGCCAGAATGTTCTCTCTGGTGCCAGCAGACAACAGAGAAGCCAGGGGGGGCCTTGCCAGAGGGAGCCAGGCCATGGGGAGCCCCTGGCCAGTGGTGGGGACACCCCCTCCAGGGTGGCAGAGGCTGTGGCCCAGAGTCCATGCCGTATTGGTGCACTGGTGGATCTCGTACCTTCTGCCAGGGAAAGACTGTGGAAACATCTAGTCTGGGGAGGCAGTGAGAAGAGAGAAAGCCAAATTAGGGGAATAAAGAGACAGTGGAGTGAAACACACCCCTGGTGTTAACTGTAGCTTTTTGTCTTTTGCGCTGAAGATAGTATATCAGAGGTTTTCTTCCGTCTCTGTGCTCAGCAGGGGCGTGTGGCTCTGCGGCGCTTTTAAACCTGTCTTCCTGGTGCTGGTCGGGAGGCTGTGCTTTGGGGGCCCTTGTCTCAGCCTTGAGCAGAGCCTCGTGGGGCTGACCCCATGGCAGACCCAGCACCAGGAGCTTTTCAGGAACAGGAGTTTGTTCATGGAGAGCCCTGAACGGCAGAGCGCTCGAGCCAGCCAGGAATTACCGGGAAGACCGGCCGTGGTCGTGACCAAGACCCAGGCTGGAGCCACAGGGCAAGGCGGGGCTCGGGCACCTCCCTGGCGGCGGGAGGCGCTTTTGTGGGCGTTCACACAAAGCTCCAGAGCGGGGTTCTCGGGCTTCAGGGTGCCGATCAGCTGGGCACTGAGTCCCAGAGCTGTGGCCACCCCCCCCAGCCTGGGAGCCACCCAGGGTGGCCTGCAGCCGTCGGCCCCGCTCCACCCCGCGGTTTCGATGCCCGGCTCCGGTACTGCATTTGCCGTATCTGCCTAGGCTGTCTGTACTTCAGGTTCCCCAACTGCCCAACGGAGACAGTACCCAGGGAGTTGCTTACTTTACACATTACATGACTTAGCATGCCCAGCCTCCGGGCGGGGTCAGCCCACAGGACCTGCGATCCCCTGGTGGTGAGGGTGGAAGCGGGAGGCTTGCCCACCAGGACGTCCTATCCCGCCTCCAGTGGGGGCAGATACTGATTTCTCATTGACTTGGAAGAGTAAACTCCCCTCTTGGCTGGAAGGCAGAAGCAGGGGGTAAGCCAGGCCCCCAGCAGTGTATGCTGCTCCCAGCTTGATTTCTAGAACCCTGCAAGGAAATCACAGGCACAAAAATACAATTCAAAGGGTTACCTTTAATATGATCTGCATAGGATGCCTATCTCTCCCTGCCCCCCACCAGAGTAGAAAATCTTCCCATAGATATGCATCTGTAAAAATCCATAAATACCTCCATATATTATATTTATTTTGATGTCAGTTGAAAACAAAACAATATAAAACAAAACTGCCTCTTCTCGGGCCATAATCATTTAATTTTTATTTTTCAAGCATTATTTAACTTACAGTATATTGTTAACATAAGTTTATTTCTTTGGCATTGCATATATACATCTAAATGAGGCACAGAGAAATAACCTATATGTTTAGTTACATATGAAGCTAAGGTAGGAGCTTATGCTATATGCATTCCCTACAGAATATTTTTAAATCTTCACATTTAAGATCTTGACTTCTACACCTCATCTCTCCCCTTTACACACAACCCCACAATACAGTGTTAAATAGAATAGTTGTAATTCAGTTAAGAACATTTTGGGGAAGGGCGCCCAGGTGGCTCAGTCATTAAGCGTCTGCCTTTGGCTCAGGTCATGATCCCAGGGTCCTGGGATCGAGCCCCACATCGGGCTCCTGGCCCAGTGGGGAGCCTGCTTCTCCCTCTCCCTCTGCTTCTCTCCCTGCTCATGCTCTCTCTCTCTCTCTCTCTCTCTGTGTCTCAAATGAATAATAAAATCTTAAAAAAAAATAATCAATATGTTTAAAAAAAAAGAACACTTTGGGGGAAAGTGATAATCCATATAAATTAGTATTTTGAATGGAACTTGATTATGTGTATTCGGTCCTTTTGAATGATATTTTTAATAGGTTATGCATTCTGAAGTTGCACAGCAAGATGGCAGGTTGAACACACGTATCTAATTTTGCTCCCTCCTGAAATTCACAAGAACCCCAGGGAAGACACATATTGGCCCCAAGCAGAACTCGCCTGGACAGGACACAGACAACACACATGTTGTGGTCTCAAACACTGCTTCCTACTAAAGGGACCCACTTCTCCTCAGAGAAACATCTGATTCCACAGAGGGATCAAGAAATGTGTGAGGATTTCCTGGCCCACCTCGTCACTGCAGAACGAGGGCTGTGGCGGGCTTCGGAGCAGCCCGTGGGCCACGCTGGAGGGCCCTCGCTGGTCAAGGAGGGGTCTACCTTTAGAGCGCAGTTCGAGCTGAACTGCATTGGGCTCTGTTTATTTGATCTTGAAGAACAGAACCCGTCCTCATCGCTAACACATGGAGGATGCTGGGGATCCACCCATTATTTTTAAAAATTGGCTGATAAAGGAAGAGAATCAGGCACAATTTTTTAAAAATTGGCTGATAAAGGAAGAGAATCAGTACCCTGCCTTACTTTTAAAAACTGTCAGGGTGAGAAGATGATTGGTTCGGGGTCCTTCCTCATTACAGAAATCAGCAGCAAATCAAGAGGCCAGGGTTGCGCTGGGCAGGCACGCGCCCCAGTGAGCTGGCCTCAGCAGTGGTCGGTGCCCAAGAGCCATGGGCAGCTCCTTGAGCAACCGGGGAACCTCTGCGCAGAGGCGGTCGTGCCGGGAGATCAGACTGCGTCTGCCCACGCCTCCGGACCCCACTTCCAGATCACGGGGTGTGCAGGCCAGGGAGCCATGGTAACCTGCAGCCCAGGTGGGCCCACCAAGTCCAGAGCAGACTCCACGGGGCAGATGAGAGTGTTTGCAGCCCGTAAGTTGGAGAGGGTGCCGGAGGGAGAAGAAGGGGTAACCTTTGGAGTAAAAGGAATTTAAGGCATGCATTAGCCAACACAATGTATGGACCTTATTTGGGTCTTGATTTGAATAAAGTTTAAAAAACATGCATGAAATTCTCTAAAACATGGAAACGCTTTGTGGCTATTTGATAATATCATGGAATAGTTGTTAATTTACGTGGGTATATGAATGGTATTTGATTGTGTTTTTTAATAGAGTTCGTTCAGAGATATTTTTTTTTTTTTAAGATTTTATTTATTCATTTGAGACACAGGGATACAGAGAGAGAGAGAGAGAGAGAGAGAGCACAAGCCGGGGGAGAGGCAGAGGAAGAAGCAGGCTCCCTGCTGAGCCAGGAGCCGGACATGGGGCTCAATCCCAGGACCCTGGGATCATGACCCAAGCCGAAGGCAGATGCTTAACCATCTGAGCCACCCAGGCGCCCCCAGAGATATTTTCTGAAGTGTTATAGAGAAAAACACCGTGATGGCTGGTCTACCCCAGTGTGTTCCAGAGAAAGGCCATAGGCCCCAAGCCTGGGTGAACAGAAGAGAAGAGGGAAAGCAGTAGTGGCCTGTGATGGGAGTCAGAAAGCAGGTGCATCCATCACAGCCGCTTTGGCAGACCCGGGAAAGCCAGCCGCCCTCCCCAGGGTGCACCGTGCACCCACCTCCAGAGCAGCGTTTCTCCCTCTGGGGCGGGGGTGAGAGGGAGGTCGAGGCAGACATGTGAGACTCGTGGACGTTCTCCCCGCGGTGCTCAGGGGGCAAGCCCGCCACCAGGGGGTGGCCAGCTGGAGGCCCTGGTGTGGAGACACAAGTGAGTTGAGGACATGGACACTCTAACAAGAGCAGGGGCATAAACTCCTGTGTTCATGATGAGTGCTGAGTGCAGAGACCCTCACTCCGTACCCTGAAGGCCTGGCTTTCACCCTCCACGCCGAGATGGGAAGGCTCCCCCCTGGGGAAATATGGCCAGCCGATGCAGGAAATCTCACGGGTGTGAGTCCCAGTGAATGCCAGTTACACGCACCCTCTAGTGAGGCTCAGCCCTGAGAGCCCCACTCTGCTGGCCACTCCGGCGAAGGTCCGTGCCTCTGCTCCTACTTGGGGGGTATCCCGGCGGCCGGGAAGATAAAAGCAAAGCAAACAGAGTGCATGGCTATCTTTGCCGTCCTCAGAGACCAGAAAAGCTGACTTGTCCGCGAGGTCAGAGCAGGATGGCTTGTAAGATAGGATATTCAGGGATCATTGTTCTCTGAATGTGGCCCTGTGTGTGATCCATTGAAAATATCATAGCAGAAATTATGGGGGCGATTGATTCTTCCTGAGGTGGTGGACGTGGCTGTCTTCAGCTCATCACTCTCGCTCTCCCCTGGCATCTGTGTTCTTCAGCATGTGTGATATGGGCCATGTAAAACACTGAAAACACTTGAAATAAGTTACACGTCCCCAAAACGCCCCCTCCTTCTGCCCCCCCCATGCCATCTCCATCCCCCTCCCCCGTCACATGTGGACAGAATGTCGGAGTAAGAGGAGATCATAGTTACATGGTTGAAATAGCTATTCTTTTCCCCTAGATGTGAATGAATCATTCTTTACTTGAACAGACCCTAAACTTTGGCCGCGTTTCCTAGAGAATGGTGCTTGTATTTATTTCGTATCTGTATGGTGGCATGAAGTGGCGCTAAGGAAAGAGGATCTAACCCACGTAATGGAAAATTACAGTGTCCTTTTTTATGGTCATTTATTTAAAAACAGACTAACAGATTTTTTTCTGTTTCTGATTGAGAGCTTGTAATTCACAGCACAGGCTTGCCGTTTGGTATTGAACTGTTGAATATAGTCTTTGTGCTTTTACTAACGTCATGAGTCTGATTGTATTAATATGTTTCTCAAGGCACAACCTATAAAAGCAATTTTCTAGTCCACATAAAATATTCATGAGAATACAGGCTTTTTTGTTTTGATGCTGCATTCTTTAAGTAGAGAAGGTTGTATTGTTTTCTTCAGGGCGCTTTGGGTCAGAAGCACTAGCAGCTTCTGTTGAGAATTCATGGCATTTCAAATAGTTTTTGATACCGAAATAGTACGAGTCCTGTTTGACGCACCCGCCAGCGCCGGGGATGAATGGGGATTGTGGCCGTGATCCCCCCCACTCCGCTGGCGTGCTCTCCTCCGGCCGCCTCCCCCGCCCCCTGGCCGCCTGACTGCGGGGCTCCAGGAGCCAGGAGGCGGCATTTCTCAGGAGGCCTCGGGAGGGTCTCCTTGTCCTGCGGCAGGTCCGGGGTTTGCTTTGGTGTCTACCTGTAAATGCAGTGTTGTTTTCCAACGGGAGGAAATGGCAGGAGCCGACAGTGGTGTAGCCGACGTGGGTCATGACTGGCTATCCATTCTGTCTGCTCTGTTTTTCACTGTCTGTAGCAGAAGAGTGAAGTTTTAGGTGAGACCTCAGAATGGTAAACTGAAGCAGTACACCCTCCCTTTCTGAGAACTGGGGAATACAGCTGCTGACCTGAGCACGTGCCCCAGCTCTTCACCCTCTGCACCCACCAACGCCCCCTCCCCGTTGTCTGCCGGCCCCTCGCCGCCCCAGCATCCTCTAACTTCCACCATGCCGAAGGACTAGCAGGGGCTGCCACGGAGTGTTTCCCCGGAATATTCCCCGTGATTCCAGACTCCGAAGAATCTGGGAAAAGTTTGAGGAAACAGAGTGAAGCTCAGCTTGCATGTTTTGGGTATGCACAGCCCGCAACGCCCCGTCACTGAGAAGGGACCATGGGAACAGCCTGTCCTGCCCCCTGAGCGCTGCTTCTGCCTGCCATGCCCTCCCCTGCCCCCGGCTCTTCCCTGCGGCCCACGGCCGACCCCTCTGCGTCAGCGGCCCGGCCTGTCCCAGCACGGCACCCCCGCCCAGCCCTGCCCTCGGACCCGCTCACCCTATGTCCCCACGACCCTCCATGTATGCCCTGACCCCTGGGCCCTTGCTCACGCCCTGCCGTGAGGCTCATGGAGACACAGCCCCTGTGTGGACCGTCCCCCAGCCGTGCCGTCGGCCCACCGCCCTCCCTGCTCTGCTTTCTCACTGCGGCCCCACGTCCGGCACGGAGCAGGAGGCCCCACACGCCTCCTCAACAAAAGTTCGGCCTGTCATATTTTTGAAGTTAATAAAAAGGCCCCCTTAAAAGGTGTTTTATGTTGAGCATCAGATGGTCCCCAGACCCTGTCTATGAACAATTAGAATGAGGAGAGGAGAAGCCAGAGTGAGCAGCAGATGGGGCTTCTGCCCAGCACGTCAGGGACGGCCTTGTTAGAGGGAAGATCTTCTGTCACCTCGGCCCATCTTGCAGCGGGGGTCACACCTGACCTGCCCCGCCACAGGGGCCGATGAAGCAATGCAGTTTACCACGTGCAGGGCAGCGGGCTTATTTTGTGAACTCTCTGTGGTTCCTTCCTTAAGCTGAAACATGGCAGCTCAACCAGGCCAGAAGAGTGGGAGAGATTAGGGGCTGTGTTTACCTGTAGAGGTGGAGTCTCGTGTTCTCCCTCCAGCAGTCGCAGGCCGTGTGGCTCAGCGCCCCTGGGGTGTGTGTAACCCAGAAACACCGAGTCAGGCTTGTCCTCAGAAAGCAGAGGCTGACTAGGTGGGGGGCAGCGGCATGCCCTCTGGCTCCCCTGTGTCTGCGAGGCCAGCCTCCTGATCACAGCCTCCTGACCACTGTGGATGCGCAAGGGCGAAGCCCAATAGCCGGCCCCAGACCTGATGTTTTAGGAGGCGTCCAGCCCCGTCACACGTGTGGACGAGGAATGATACGCCCCTTTGGGAAAGAAGAGCGCGGGCCAAATTCCTGTAAGAAGCCGAGTCCTGTTTCCTTTACTCTGCGTGTGCTCACTGAGCTGCCCTCCCTGCCCTTAAAAGAAAGTCTGAAGCAAGGGGGGGGAAATATGGAGGTTTTATAAAACTGAAGCTATTTATATGGTTTTCCTGTTTTTCTGTATTTCATACTAAAAATGATCAAGAAAATAAAGGAAATTGACAAAATCCAGTCTTTACCAGCTCATGTGTGGTGGATGGGTGGGCTGCCACTGCAGCTCCTGAGGGGATTTCTTGAGCAGAGCCCGAGGGGCCGTTCGTCAGCACGTCTGAGGAGCGCCATCCGGCGTCTCTGGGCAGGGCCTTCCTGCATGCCTGTGCGCTCAGACGTGAAGCTGCGTGGAAGGAGCATCCTCCGCAGCCTCTTCCAGGATGGCCGTAATTTCAAACTTTCTGCGTGCTTTTCCTCGCTGTAATTGGCTATTGATTTGTAAGCATTAAGATTGATTTAGCTTCTGTTTCTTTTTTTTTTTTTTAAAGATTTTTTATTTATTTATTTGAGAGAGAGAGCACATGAGAGGGGGGAGGGTCAGAGGGAGAAGCAGGCTCCCTGCCGAGCAGGGAGCCCGATGCGGGACTCGATCCCGGGACTCCAGGATCATGACCTGAGCCGAAGGCAGTCGCTTAACCGACTGAGCCACCCAGGCGCCCCTAGCTTCTGTTTCTAATCAAAATCACTTGAGCTTTTTTTCAGCAGTGCAGTAGTCCCGGGAAGAAAATCCATTTCTCTGGTCCTTGTAGAGAAGCACATAGCCTGATGAGCATGCTTGTGCAGGCGAGCCGGGGGAGCGGTTATCGGCTGCGGTTGGTAAACACGTTCTCCATGGAAACGTGCTGGCCGCCGAGCCTCTATCTGGAGCACTTCAGGGGCGCACGCTGTCCTGTGGTTCCTGCACACAGTCCTCAGTAGCTTCGTGAGAAAGACGGAGAAAAGCACAGGCCAGGCTGCCCCTCCCCTCACTGGCATTCGGCTCTCTTTAGAGCCATTTTCTTTCGTTCTCTCTCTGTTGACTTTCAGAAATGACGTCAGGATGGCCGTGGGGCCCGAGTAGGGGCCTCTCGTGGCGGAGGGCGGGGTGGGCCGTGTGTCTGTGTGAGCGTGTATCCTGGCCTGACCTGCCCCTCGGTTTTGCGATCTCTGCACTTGAGGAATGGAAGGCCTCCGAGGCCCCCCGGGTCCTGCGTTTTGAGCCCGTCAAGCAAGACGGGGAAGAGGCGTCCTGAGTGCCCCCCATGCTCGAGTGCACGGCACCCCTTGACAGAGGCCGGTGGCGTGGGGGAGGGCGGGGGCGGGGGCCTGGGGACGCCATGCCGCTGCAGTGACCGGCGCTTCTGTGCTGTGCTCTCTCCCGCAGTGGATGTGGCCTCCGCACTGCCTCTGCAGGTCGCTCCCCCGGCGGCGCCCATGGACCTCCGCCTGGACCACCAGTTTGCGCTGCCCGTGGCGGAGCCCACCCTCCGGGAGCAGCAGCTGCAACAAGAGCTGCTGGCCCTCAAGCAGAAGCAGCAGCTCCAGAGGCAGATCCTCATCGCCGAGTTCCAGAGGCAGCACGAGCAGCTCTCCCGGCAGCACGAGGCCCAGCTGCACGAGCACATAAAAGTAAGTCAGTTGGCGGGGCCCCTGCCCCCTCGGGAGCCTTCCAAACGCCAGGCTCCCTGTGGCGTGGGAGAACTGCTACCGAGGCGTGCTCCCACACCGTGACACACGGTGACACACGGACTCCTCGCCGTGCCGAGGCCAAACTGCCAGGCGCCCGCGAGTCCAGCAGCAGCAGCTGGTCGGCTAAATTATGGCATGGGCGGCGCGTCGTGGGAAAGTCACTGGCGCAGGAGCAGACCTAAGAGAGGGGATGTGCTTGTCGTCTGCCTTCATCCAAAAATACAAGCTGCGTTCCCAAATAGACAAATTAGCAGCGAGAAGGAGCACCAGAATATTAGCAGTGATCACCTCTGAGTGGTGTATTTACAAAGCGTTTTTATTTTCTTCTTGGGATTTGTCTTGTCTTACTTTCTCCCATTGATCCTTTATAACTGGAAAAAGATATTAATATTTTCTTTGCATTTAAACTTATTAAGAAACAAACAGATCTTTTTTTGGTATGTAGTCTCTGTAAATATGCAGTCTGATCCCAGGGTTAAAATTAAATGCGTTGGAAAGAACCATGTGTTGGTGACGTGTAGCAGAGTTGTATTTGTTGTTGACAGACCACCTGTGAGGGTGATACGCTCCACTGTGTTTAAAACCATGTAGAGCAACACCGTCCTGTAGATACAGGCAGGCAGATTAGAAGTCCAAAGGTGATCTTACACTCTCCAGTAGCCACCCTAAAACGGAGCAGAAAACCCCAGGTTGTATAAGTAATCTGTTGCTGTGTGACAAAATACCCCAAACTGAGGCCGTTTAAAACAAAACAAACACATGCATTATCTCATAGTTTCTGTGGCCTGAACGAGGGTCTTCCTAGCCGGTGGCCGTGACTCGGGGTCCCTCGTGAGGCCACGGTCAGGCCTGTGGGACCCACTTGCAGGCTCACCCACGTGGTCATGGGCAGGAGGCTCAGGCCTCGTCCCCAACAAAGCCCCCCACGGTGAGCAGCCCGAGTGTCCAACATGGAAGCTCCAAGGTCTCCTGTGGCCTGGACTTGGAAGTGATCTATTCGCTGCCCTGCCTTATTCTACTGGTCGCGCAAACCAACCGTAGCACATCCTGGGAGGGGCCTAGACGAGGGGCAATACCAGGAGGCAGGGATCAGTGCGGACCACTGGGAGTCTGGCTACCAAAAGGTAAAATTAATCTCAATATATCTTATTTAACCTCACATTTCTGAGATATTTCAATGTGTAATCAATATTGAAAATGTTGTCCACACTGAGTCTTGGGAGACCATTGTAGATCATCCACGTAGAGCACGTCTCCATCTGGCCCAGCTGAGTTTCACGCCCTCTGTGGCCACATGCGCTCGGTGGCTTCTGTGGTTCAGCATGCCTGTGGAGGATTAAGAGCCCACACGCAGCGCTACCGGATGCTTCCAGGACGCCCTTCCAATGGAGATCTGTACGGCCCGTGGGCGGACGTTGCTCAGCTGAGCCTTGGCTTTTTCGGGCTTTAGCTGGTGCCATGCAGAATCTGCATGGTGCATCTGTCTGTTTCTGCTTCCAGCCAGTGATTCCTTCCATCCCAGGGTCTCAGCCTCCCCTCCTTGTATACGCCCAGTAGCGCGCAGAGTATTTGTTTAATAGTCACTGTTGAGAAGGTGAGGGAAAGGTCAGTGTGCCCGGGCCAGTGGTGTCGGTTCTGTGTGTGGGCTTGCCGGCGGACCCGCTGGGTGAGGCCGCCCAGCAGTGTCACCTGGCTCGGTGGGCTGCGTCACAGGCCCGGGGTGCCCCTGAGCTGGCCCCCTCCTCGGGCCCCGAGCCATGTGTGAGCACTTTCAAAGGCACGTCTCCAAAGCTCTGTCCTCGGGCCTCATGGGAGCTGCGTGTGCGGGCCAGCTGCACGGCAGGCCCCGGGTCTTGGGAGTTCTGACCGCTGCTTTGGTGTTTGGGGTGTGGGTTTGCGCTTGCTGCGTCTGCTGCTTTCCCCCTGACTAGGCCGGCCTCCTCAGGTCGGCTCAGGACAAGCCTAGGCCAGGGTGGGTCCCTGAGCTGCTGGACGTCCAGGCTGTGTGGTTTTGACGGTAGAATTCCGAGCAGCCCGGGGGTCCTGTGTCACAGGTGGGCGCAGCCGTGTGCCCCCCGTGTCCGGGGCCGGGACAGGAGTCTGTGTGAGCCTGGCCTCAGGAGATGGTCGCTTGCCAGCCGGAAGTCACGGTGGTTGGAGTTCTTCCTCGTGGCCACCTGTAGCCGATGTAGTGGCCTCCATCCCTCTCTGCGAGCCCTAAAAGCAGGCTCCTGGCTCTCCTGTAGCTAGCACATGCTGCCCACCCGCCCAGCCCGGGCCACCCCTTTCATGGCCACGGCCCCGTGTGCCCCCGGAGGTCCTTTATCTGGCGTGCCCCCCACGCCTGCGCTGTGAGGCCCCTCCCACGCACGGCCTCACGTCTGGCCCTGGCTGCCCTGCGGGCCCAGTCCCCGCCTGGCTGGGGGAAGAACTCGGGAGCTGCGTTCTGCCCTGCACACAGCGTGCGGCTGGGCGACCATACCCCAGCTGGCGGCGGTGGCCTTCTGTGGCGACTGGGATTTGAGGAAGACGTATGTGTGTGCCGGCTGAATTTGCAGCTTTGACTAGAAAGTGAGAAATTGAGACAAGGCCCACCCATGTATGAGGGGGATCATCGGGTCGACGAGGAAGCAAGAACCATGAAGACCCTTGGGAGGGGTCAGTGCCGCCACTTCAGGGCAAGGCCAGGCTGCCCCCCTGCCGGGGGCCTCTGCCTGGAGTGGGGCTGGCCTCCCTGACACCCTGTGTCCCCACCTGGGGCTTCAGGACTTCATGTCACTGCTCTGGAGATGGAAGAGTCTCCTTCCTGAGTCCTCACCTCAGCACCTGCAAGCTCCAGAGCAGGTCCCACCCGGCCATGCAGGAGCACCTGGCTGTCGGGGTGCTCCTCATGCCAGGGGTCCGCAAGAGCTCCCCTCACCCACAGGCCTGGATGCTCGAAGAGGTGTTGGAGCCCCCTACACGTGGCTCTCACACGTGTGGCCCCCCAGATTTGCCCCCTTCCACAGATGTGGCCCCTACACCAATTTGGCCTCCCCACAGATGTGGCTCTAGGCCTGGTTTTCAAAAACACAGGGAGAATCTCAAGTTTACATGTTCTCTGCATTTTAATCATTTTTAAAATTTTTTTTAAGATTTTACTTATTTTTGTGAGGGGGGGAGAGAACAAGTGGGGGGAGGGGCAGAGGGAGAGGCAGAATCCCCCCTGGGCAAGGAGCATGAAACAAGGCTCGATCGCAGGACCCCGGGATTGTGACCTGAGCCAAAGGCAGAAGCTTAACCGCCTGAGCCACCCAGGCGTCCACATTTGTTTTACTTTTTCATGTAAAATGGAGATTGTAAAAGCCGTCTAACCTCTGTGATTGTGTTATTACGTCAGTTGGCTTCTGTTTGGATGATTGAAACTCTCTTCGTAAGCCTTCATGTTGTGGGTGATATTTGGCGGTGGTGTTTGTCAGATTCCTTGAACATACAATCTGATTCCTGTCATTAAATCATCAGTGAACTGCATAGGATTTTATGATTAAAAAGGGAATAGTTTTTAAACTATAACTTAAATTGCTGACTTCGGGTAAATAGATCCTTTGTAAGTTTCAGCGCTCAAGGTCGCACTTGTCTGTGATGCAGTTTCTTTGCTGGTCGTGGCTAATTCGGGCACCGTGTCCATTTCTGTCCTGGACAGTCAGTTCTCTGCACAAAGGGGTCCCAAGGGAGTGGCATCACCGAGGCAGAGGAGAGTGTGAGTTTGGGGGTGGTGAGTGTTTGTGCCCAGAAAACCATTAACTATTTCATCAACCGGAATTGCATACATGATTAAAAGACCATTATCCAGATTTGCCGTTTGGGGAGTTAGTTGTGTTATTTTTAATTTTTAAAAATGTTATCAAAGAAATACATGTTTTTAATGTTTTAAGTCAAAAAATACTGTAGCATTACCTAATCAAGCCTGCCTGTCCCTGCCTCCCTCTGGGATCCCAGGCCTGAGGTCTGTTCTGTGCCCCGTCCCCACGTGGCCAGCTGTGCCCTTCCAGGAGAGATCCCATGTGGTGATGTCCCCCTTGCAGGACTGACGTGGCTCTGCTCCCCTGCAGACACTGCCACTTTGGGGCCCTCCAGGTACTCGGGCTGCTGTCTGAAGAAAGAACTCTGCAGGCTCTCCATGCTTGTGTCCATGGGTGTGTGCTGCTTATACATACCACACAGTGACTCCGTGGCCTGTGGTTCAGCTCTTGGCTCTTCCTCCCCTTCCCGTCGGCTGGGTCCCCGTGTCCCTGATGCAAATCCCTGTGGGCAGACACCAGTGGTCACGTCAGGGCTCCCAGTCCTGCGGGTCTTGTGCTGCACGCATGTTATTTTTAAGTGTAACGATGCCATACGTGATTTTTATGTTTTAAGGTATCTGAAATCTGAATGTGGTACATCTTTAGGCCAGGATCAGTGATTTAGGCATTCATTTTATGCAAAAGGGGCATAAGCCAGCACAAGGCCCTTCCTGCTATGCAAAAGGGGCAATAGTTGCATCCTATAAGCCAGCACAAGGCCCTTCCTGCTTGAGGGGTGACGGCTGCCATTTCAGAGGGACCTTGAAGACCGCTGTGTAGTGTCTTAGTTAGCTTTTGCTGCATAACAAACCGCCCAGACACAGAGCTTAGCACAGCCTGCGTTTTGTCTGCTGAGGGTCTTTGGAGCTGTTCTGCGGGTGTGGGCTCTCTCATGCTCCCGTGGTCAGCTTTGGCCAGCTGGTGGCTGGGTGACCTGGAATGGCCTCACTCTCTGGTCTGCTGGGTGGCAGGCAGTTAGGGGCCAGTGGGTTATCTGCTGCTTTCAGAGTTCCAAGCTCACGGGAGGGCAAGTATGTTTTAAGCAGAATCTCAAATCATAGATGCTGTTGCCCACTGGCCAAGGCACGTCTCGAGGCCAAGGTGAGAATTCATATGGAAATATGCCCAAGGCAATGGACGTTGGGAGGCCTGCAACAAACGGGGGCCCAAAGTGCAATAGTCTTCTCCAGGGGCACCCCCCAACCAGGTTCAGAGGCGACTGGGCACCGGGACAGCACTCACTGACTGAGTCGGGAGCACCATGAAGAGTAGGTGGGACATGGCTGTGGGCCGGGACGCTGGAAACCCCCAGCACCAGCCAGAGTCACCGTCTTGGCCGTGGTTCTGGGTTCGGACATGCATCCCGTCACCTCCATCCACGGGCAGTGATATTTTATAAATGTATTTTTTTTTCATTTTTTGCAAATATATTTTTGTTTGGGGAACTCGTTAGCATTCATCCTCACCGACGGGACGTTGTGAGCACTAATGGGGGGGTTGCCCCCGACACACAAGGCCGCAGCTGCCAGTGCGGAACCAAGGTGACAGCCACCCAGACGCTGACCTCCTCTTTAAGGGTCCCTTAGAGAGTCGTCCCCGCAGACCTTCCTGTGCGGCCTGTCGAGGGGCAAGCCCTCTGCACCCTGGGAGGCCCCAGTGTCCCTGGGCCCCGGGAACCCTGGGTCGTGTGTGTGGAAGCAGGGCCTCTGGTGACGTCCGGGCACTGCCGTTTCACAAGGGATGTTTGCACATGAAAATCTCTCTCTGATCGTGTACGTTGTTACCGTTAATTATTGAATAATTGGAGATTACAAAGAGGAAAATGTTACTCCAGCGCTGGGAGCTAGGGAAGCTCTGACGTTTGAAGTGAGTCCCTGTCATCTGGGGGGTGTGTGTGTGTGTGGACTTCTATGGGATTGGGATCGTACTCTGACGTGTGTTCTGTTTATTGCTAACATTTCTCTCTATTGTTGCTTATACTTCAAAAATATGATTTTAATGGTTTATTGTAGTCTCACAATGAACCATAATGAATTTAAATAAGCAAAAATACTTGAGTACTTGACCATTAAGGTCCTTTCCAGTTTCTCGCATGTTTTTAGCATCCTCATGTGTGCATCATGCCCTCGTCCAGACAGAGTAGAAATGGAATTGCCGACCCACCCCTGCTGTTCGTTACCTGGTGCCATGTACAACCCACACCAGTCCCGAGTGAGCATGTGTCTGTCTGTCTAGCTCTGTCTCCCCCCCGACCCCCAGCACCACTTGCTGATTCCACAGGCAAGATAGGAAAGCTGTAGGAACCAGGACAGGCGGCAACCCCCCCCCCCCCCCAGGCCCCCGCCAGTCTTCCCTCTCCCACCAGTGGGGAGGGTGCAGCCGTGCAGGGACTGCACCTCCCCGGGGGCGCGGGGCCCCGACTCAGCCCGTGGTCTCACGCATTGCGGGCACTTCTCCACGTTCAGTTTCCAACCTGTCTCACATCCTGTGTGTGTTTCCTCGATTGTGGGCAGCCATATTTCTATATGTTTATTGACTTTTTTCATTTTTTGCTACTAATTATCATTTTCTTTGCTGTTTTTCTATTATCGTGCTGTTTCTTTTTGGTATATGAGTATTCTCTATAAGTTAAGGGCACTATTTCAGTGTCCATCCGATGCTGTCATTTGGCTGTTCATTCTGTTTGTAATCAAGTAGGTATCTACGTGAACCACGGGTTTTTCTAAATGGTTGAAATGGCGCCTCACTTCCTTGCCAATTCAGGATGCTCTCCTGATGCTGGTCAGGCAGGATGGAGCGCGTAACGGGGACCGAGGCTCTGCCTTTCTGTGCTTCATTCCCATGAACTGCCCCAGTGCTTCTGTCCGGGCTCCGTGAGCGCGTCCAAGAGCAGAGCAGGCCACGGCATGCCAGTGGGGAGAAGGACGTTTCCCCATACGAAACATCTTGTTCAGGTTTTTTCCTTCTCTTTTATGGAAAATACTTATTTTTTTCCTCATTCCTTTTTTTTATTGTGGTAAAGTTCACATAACACAAAATTTATGATTTACCATTTTGAGGTGTGCAGTTTAGTACATTTACAATATTGTACGACCATCACCACGATATAGTTCCAAAATATTTTCACCACCCCCAGAAGAAACCCTGCGTTCATTAGGCAGGTACTCCCCGTCCCCCTGGCCCCGGCCACACTGATGTCCTTTCTGGGTCTGAGTTCACCAGCTCTGGTCGGGCCACGTGCACGGAGTCACGCCGCGTGTGGCTATGTTGGCTTCTTTCACTCAGCGCAAGACTCTCAGGGCTCGTCTGTGTCGTAGCTGCTTCAGTGCGTCCTTTTTAAGGCTGAATGGTACTCGGCGTGTCTGTTCCGCAGTCTGTGTATCCATCCATCCGTCAGTGGATGGACGGTCGGGCTGTTGGTGCTTTCGGGTGGTGGTGAGTCGTGTTGCTGTGAACGTCTGTGCACGCGCTTCTGTTGGAGCATCTGCGTTGAGTTCTTCGGGGGAGATACCTGGTTTTGGGATTGCCAAGTTACATGGCAGCTCGGTAAAGCCGGCTCACTTTTGTATTACAGGAAAATATACAGTCCATAGAATTCACCACTCTTGCATCTTTGCGTTGCAGTCCGTGGCGTTAAGGGTTAAGGATGCTCATACTGTCCTGCAGCTGTCAGCGCCGTCCACCCCCAGAACTTGCTCATCTCCCCAAACAGAAACACTGACCGCCTCTGCCCCCGCCTGGGAGCCACCCTTCTAGCCCATGAGTTGGACTCCTCTAGGCGCCTCCTGTTAGTAGCACTGTACGATATTTGTCTGGAACGAATGATAAATGTCAAGCGTCTGGGTATTCAGGGTTGTGTGCCGCCAGCAAGGTACCTAAAATAGGCCATGTTACCAGCAGGCGAGGTCGGTGCCCCGTGGCTCTGCTTTCGGACCCCGCATATGCACACCTGAGGGCTTCCTAGCGGGCACCTGGGCACAAGGGTAGGACACAAGTGTCTGGGGCCGGGGGCTCCTCGCCACTGTCCTTCCCCATGGCCAGCCCCACAGTGGAACTGGGGACCCCCCAAACTCAGACAGTCTTCTTAGTTACATAGCTGATTTACATATATACATAAAGTTCTCGAATGAAAACCAGTCAAATGGATAAAAGTGGATAAAAGTCAAGACCACCCTGTCTTTGTAGGACTATTACGTACCACATGTCGGATAATGCCACTGAGGTAGAGAAATAAAATGAGCTCCAGGGGCGCCTGGGTGGCTCAGTCGTTAAGCGTCTGCCTTCGGCTCAGGTCCTGATCCCAGGGTCCTGGGATCGAGCCTCGCGTCAGGCTCCCTGCTCAGCGGGAAGCCTGCCTCTCCCACTCCCCCTGCTTGTGTTCCCTCTCTCGCTGTCTCTCTCTGTCAAATAAATAAATAAAATCTTAAAAAAAAATTTTTTTTTAAAAATAAAATGAGCTCCATTTAATTCCCTAACGTTTGCAGGTGTTCAGGCGAGTGAGCAGCAATCTGTCCTTGGGCTTTTCTAAGAATAGGGACCTTTGGGGTTGGATCTTGATAAGTAAACTGATGGTTAAATATGAACTCAGAAGTAACTGACCTCTGATTTAACTATCAGTCATTCTGTTGCGTTTCTAATAAGAAAGGCAGAGTGAGCTGGAGCCGTGAACTGCGTCCAAACCTCCAACAGACAGAACAGGGCAGGGCGGGGCGAGCCGCAAGCACTGTGGGGGATGCAAACCCCGTCCCCGGCCTGAGGATAGCCTGGGCGACAGATGGAAGGAGGTGTTGGCTGGGACCCCTCTATCCCGGGTGGAGTCATTTTTCTGCTTTCCAAGTGGTCTGGGCTCAAGGGTACCCAGGGCCAGCTTATGGCAGGTCTTGGAAATGGACAGCTGCTAGTGGCACTCCATGCTTCTGGAAGCTTCTCTCCTGCATTTTGGCCTTAATGCCCCTGGGAAGGGTATGAAGAGGGAGAATGCAAACGTGTGTTGAGAGGGTCTCATGAGTATTAGTAATGCCCCGTGTAGGGCTGAACCCCCGGCCCCCCCCAGCACACACCTGGGGCATGCCTGATACATAGCTATACGATGAAAACTTTTGAGAGCCAAAACGGTGTAAAGCAAGGAAACAATCACCACTAATTTACATGGAAACCTTTTTGAGTGTTCCCAGGTCTAGAAAATCACCTCTCTTAGGCTTTTCGGGTACTCAGGACACAACTTGCTAACAGGTGCACAAAATCAATGGAGATGAAGCCCAGACGCTCCCAGACACAGCTCAGAGCTCGGCGGCTGGACGCCAACATGCCAAGAGAGGCTCCCGGGAAGGAGCTGGCGGGGGGGTGGGTGCTGCTGCCCCCGGGACGGCTCGCTGCAGAACCGATGCTTTCCACATACGTGTTCTTTTCACCTTTTCTCATAAAGGTGAAAATCCTCTTCAGGTTTCTTTTGAAAATAGGTACTAATGTAGGTCTTTCTTAAAAGCAAAGTGATGTAACGCAAAAGGAAGGGGGGGACACCTGTGCTTCCTCTAAAGATGCATTCAGAGGCCTCTCGATCCCCAGCCTCAAAGGGTATTTCCAGTCTAATAGGTGAAAAATAAAAATCATCCCCACACTCTTTGAATTTGCTTGTCCTTTTTTACTTGCAAGGCCGAACTTTTATGCGTGTGTGTATGTAGATATGAAATCTGTGAGTGTGATTTGTGCTGTTTCCACGGGTAGGAGAGAGTCCTAAGAGCCATTTAGTTGAGAGCGTGAGTCTTCTCCTTGCAGGGAGAGCGATCACATTGAAAGGAGACCTGGCTTTATGGCCCTGGGAGCCCAGGCGTGCTGTTTACTCTCATTAATACCTGTCCCAGGTGGCTGAAGAGACATTGCCCCAGACCCCCGGGTTCCAGGTCACCTGAGGCAATGGTTAATGGGTTGTTGCAAGCCGGGTTCCTGGGAAAGCTCGCCCTGTGTGCTACCCAAAGTCCTGCGTCATCCCTGAACCTGCCTGCACCCGGTCAGTGTGCTGATGGAAGGAACCGCTTCTAAACCAGCCGCTTCGGTTTCTAGGCGGTCATTACAGGCAGGTGGATGGCCTTGCTTGACCCGCTGCCCCGAGGGCTCTTGACGACATTCCAGCTCCAGGCTGGGCCCGGCTTTTCCTTTGCTACCAGGCATTTGTGGCCCATAACACTAGCAGGCATCACCTGTCATCGTGCCTTCTAGAGTGTAGCGGAACTTTCTGTGTATTCCCAAAGGTGGCATGGGAGAACTTTACGCGCTACAGAGAAAACCTTGTCCCATGCTGCGCAGAAGAGACTTGCAGCGTGCTCGCATCGGCTCCCCTCTCTGGTCTCTTGCTCCTCAACACGCTGCCTTGGATCGGGTCTGTGACCCTCCCAGGCTCCCTCGCCTGCTATGGCCTAGGATGCCAGTCTGCAGCAGCAAAGGGGGAAGGGGGTCAGTCACAGGTGGAGGCTTTACACAGCCTGGAGCCCTCACGGGAAGTGACTCTGGGGAGGGGGGAGGGGAGGAAGCCAAGACGGGAAGGAGCCAAGATTGCCACCAGTGGGACCAGACACAGGTCTCAGGACGAGGTGCTTCTGAGGCCGAGCCTTGACAGAGAGCCTAGAGTTCTAGCAACGGAGACCTGATGGGTGAGGGTGGAAGGTGTGCAGGCCAGCCAGGCTTGCACCGGCCCTGCCCTCGGTGCCCCCCCTCCGCCCCTGCGCTCCCTTCTCCTCCTGGCTCCTCCTCCCCCCACGGCGCACCTGGCCTGGGCCCCAGGGCTGGGCGCTTGTGATGCACACCTTCCTCGTGGGGACTGTCGTGCCGCGGGCCGACGCTGGTTGTCTCTGTGACATCTGAGTGTCCAGCTGTGGGTGGGAGCTCTGGACCCCACTGCTGGTGGTGCCATGAGGCAAGACGGGAGAATGGTTTTGAACTTACTGAACGCACCCTTTTGATTTGAACCAGGAAACCCAGTGAGCTAAAGATGGAAAGGGCCCCATTTCTGAGGACCCCGTGGGGAACAACGCCTCAGTCCCAAATGCTCAATAAAACCCACGGCCGAACAGCACGTGTTTCTGGAGGCCAGCAGCCAGCGCCCACGTTGCGAGGAGACTCCCCATTTATGTTCCTCTCGATAAACCTTGTGTTCTGGCCGATGGGGGTCACTGGGCCTGGCCTGTGCTCGCCCAGAAAGTGAGCGGGAGGCTGTGTGAGAAGCCCCCGGAGCATCTTGACCAAAGTCAGAGGACACGCTTCCCGCGCTGTAGCTTGCGGAGCCTCCGGTTCCGGTTCTAGAGGGAAATGGGCTCACACCTGCGGTCCGGCACTTCACAGCGGGCTCCTCTGAGCGCTGAGCATGCCAGGCCTTTACAGTGTTGAAGAATGCACTTAAAGTCTGTGTTTCATTTTTGACTTAACCTTTTCCAAGTTACACGGGGAAGTAGATGACAAGGGCAATTACTCGTGTCCGTCTGTCTCTCCTTCTGTTTCGTGATGGCAGATACCAGGCCTTGGGGACAGGCAACCTCGCTGTCCCCTTCCTTTCAAAAGCATCTGTCTGTGAGGAAGGCCGGGGGGACGTGCTTAGGGAGAAGTACAGGCCCACGTTGGCCTCGTGCGGACGTGAGAACAGGGGTCCCTGCCCTGGGCACCAGCCAGCCGTCTGTGAAGCCTGGTCAGCTCTTCCTTCCTCCTGGCCCATTGCCCTGGGTTTAGGTATGCCATCCCCCCAGCCCGGGCTGCCGGCGAAGGAGGAAGAGAAACAGAAGTGGGAGGCAGCTGTCTTCAGCGGTCGGGGGCCGTGCGGAGCGCCGGGGAATGAGCCCCGGGAGCAGGCGCGCAGCTGAGGCTGGCTGGTGGGTCCCCACGTGCCCCCTTCACCGCGGGCCCCGGGACGCATCATTTCTGTGGGCCTAGCATCAATGGTAGGGACAGACTGGCGCAAAGCATGTTGGACCCTGAGTGGTTAAAGTCCAGCTCGAGGATATTTCTGTGGAGGCCAGTTAACATCAGGGAGATGGGAAAACGCTCATGGTTGGTTGGCTAGTTGGTTGGTTTTTGTCTGAAGCCAGGATTTAGTGGTGTGACTGGGCTGACGGGAACCCCAGACATCGATCCATATCTTTTGAGAGGTCGGGTTGGGATAGTTTTCCTTATTGTGCTGCTTTTCACATTGGCCACAGGAGTCTCCATGTACATTTAAAATCAGGAGGGTACCCTCGACTTTAAAAAGAAGCCCACTGCTAATTCCTGGGGCCTAATTCCACACTCCCTGAGTGTGTGGCCATGTGACGTCCTTGGGACCCTGAGCAGGCTGTGGCCCTGGGCCTGTCCCCCCACCCTGGTGCCTGCGTGGCCCACGGTCACCCTGATGGGCTGCTGCAGAGCATGCCTGTGACGCAGGGCACTTTGGGGCCCAGGGAACGTGGCTTCATAAACGGCCCCGGTGTCGGTATTAAGTATTTCGCAGAACCGCGGGGCCAGGGAGGTTGGATTTTGAGCAGCACTGTGAGCAGTGCCCACGCTAATGGACTTAGGTGGTGTTGACACACTTTCCTGGAGGCTGACTTGCCACCGCGTGGGCCGGTTGTT
Organism: Neomonachus schauinslandi; assembly: GCF_002201575.2. NCBI lineage: Eukaryota > Metazoa > Chordata > Mammalia > Carnivora > Phocidae > Neomonachus > Neomonachus schauinslandi. The sequence goes on along the minus strand of NC_058405.1, from coordinate 190,844,465 downwards.
GTCACCGGCCGTGAGGAGAGCGATGCTCTGGGCCGAACAGGAGCCAGCTCGCTGGGCCCCAGAGGCACCCTCTCCTCGGCCGGAGTGCCGCGTGAGGACTTGTCGCCATTCTGTCCTTCGGTGGAGCAGGGCTCTGTTTCAGTTCACCTTTTTTTTTTTTTAAGATTTTTATTTATTTATTTGAGAGAGAGAATGAGAGACAGATAGCAAGAGAGGGAAGAGGGTCAGAGGGAGAAGCAGACCCCCCGCCGAGCAGGGAGCCCGATGCGGGACTCGATCCTGGGACTCCAGGATCATGACCTGAGCTGAAGGCAGTCGCCTAACCAACTGAGCCACCCAGGCGCCCTCAGTTCACCTTTAAAAGTTAAAATCTGTTTGGGTTTCCACTTCAGTGTGGTCGTTAAACTCCAAAGTCAGAGTCAAAGAAACTGAATTCTCAGGATCTAATTTTTATCCTGAGCTCAATGTCGGCTTAAACAGGAATTCAGTATTAAACTCTGGTCAGAGTAATGGCATCTGTTGTTACTGGTTTTTTCCTTTGGAAAAATTAGGTGGTGCACATCTTAGTTTAATTTGCTCATAATAGTTTCAATCTGCAAAAAAACACCTTCTCAACACTTCTCCCCCGCCCGTAGAATAGTCTGATCTTCACCTCTGTTAGTGAGATACTGGCTGTAAATGACCATGTGCGTTTATCAGCATCTCTCCGAGTCCTATTTTTCACAGCCTGAAGGCTGCACTCGTGGGGCACATTTGTCCCTTCCCCGGGGAGGGAGGGTATGGAGGACCCCCCCCCCCGGGGGGGGGCCTGGCCGCCCTGCCGCGCTGGAAGCGGGTACAGGAAAGTGAGCGGGCATCCCTCACCTCGTACCTCTTCCTCATTTCCCAGAAGCTGGGCGCACAGAGCATCTCTGTGTCACAAGATCTGGGGACGGGCCTGACGTATGGCGACACCGTGGATGACAGGTGCCACAGTCTGGCTTGTTCTCAGGGCCTTCGGTTTAGGGGCTTCCCGTACACGTTCCTGCCCCCTTTATCTGATAACGCAGAGCGCCTCTCCGAACGCAGCGGAATGGAGACCTGCAGGGTAGCTGTGGGGCATTTTGGGGGAATCAAGTCCTAATTTGTAATTGCTACTTTCATGAAAACTCCATGACAGTATTGTTTTTCTGGGATTTCGATCATCCTGTGAATTTTAATCACCAGTATCTGGTGATGGTTATTTCAGTGTTTTGTAATAATAATGGAAAAGATCTTGCTTTCCTTCTAGGTTCTGGCTGAAAAGTAAATATTTTGAGACTATATTCAGTGAATTTCTGCCTGTTCCTCATTTGCACATTAAATGAGTACCAAGCAGTTGGAAGGGAACCCAGGGCTTGTGTGTGGGCAGTTTGGGGGTGTGGTGATACCAGGAGAGGGGGCACACTTGATTATAAGATCTGTTGTTCAAAACACCGTTGTGTGGGTTTCTCAGCCAGAGCCGCACCGGGCTGCCCTCCGGGTTGTGCGTGTCTGGAGATTGCCGACACCAAGGAGCCCCCCAGCTGCTGTCTGCGGCCTGCTGCAGCCGGGGTTGTGGGGTGCCTTCACCTCTGCACACAGCTGTGTGGCCCTCCGGCAGGATCCCTTCTCCCAAGCCCTGTGGATTCGCCTAGCGCCCCCGCAAGTGCTCCGGAAGCCACGGCCGGGAAAGTACTGGCTCATTTCTGATAGTCTCACTGTCTGCAGTTCATGTAAGGTGCCTGTTTGGACTGTGATTTTTTTCGTAGGAAAGCTCTGAAAAGTGTTGGTGTCCATGCCATGGACCCCACGGGTGGGCACTGAGCAGGACCCCTTCCTCACAGCCCTGCCCTCACACACCGCGGCCTGATTGGCTGCCAGCCCTCGTCCTCACACCTGGGCTCCACCTGCCTTCCGCGAGCTGCGTCCCCCATGGGAAGGGCGCACTGTTGTGTGGGGTCTGCACACCTCTCCCCTTCCTCCTCCCTCCTGCACTGGTTTTGGGCCTAGCTACCCCTGCCTCTCTGCTCTTCTATCCCTGTGTTCCTGGCTGGAAATGAGTCCCTTTCCCCTTTGTAGAAGGTAGGGCGTGGCCGGGTTTGTGCCCAGTTTGTGGGTCCGCTGCAGTGAGAAATACCACCCAGTTGCTGCGACTGACTGCACTGTGTGTGTGACCAGACAGGCCTGGCTTGAGCTCAGACCCCGCTGACGTGTCCCGCCCTGGCTCTGAGTCCCGTGCGGCTTGGCCATTAGGCCACTTCCCCAGCAGCAGGGCCAGGAGGCCGGGAGGCTGGCTGTCCGGGGCCACCGTGGGGTGTGTCTGCGGAAGCTGGGCAGAGAGCCTCCTGCAGCAGTGTCTGGGGGGGTATGGCCGGAAGGTCTGACCGGCACGTTGCCCTTAGGCCGGCGCATGGGCCAGGCATCCCGCACCCGCTCCTGCTTGCACGGTCCGCGTTTATAAGTCGGTGGTTTGTTCCTTTTGCTCATCAGTTGTTAGTGCTAGCTTCGGCTGAGGTTTTGGTGAATGTCCTTTTTATTGGCCAGCATGCATGCTCCCACTCCTGGGTTGTAGGCTTTCTTTGGAGAATGAGTGAGAATTTTCATTTTATAAATTTCTATAATGATGTTCTTTTTCTTTAACATTTTTGGTGTAATATGATTTGAACCTCACAGAAGCCACAGACATGGTGGGTGACATATTACATCTTCACAGAAAAGAGCTCTAAGCAATCTGAAATCCTGGTTTCTTAATTTACAAGTTTCTCTGGTTGGTAACAGAAACTGGGTAATTCTGTGCTCTGGCGATGGCATCGTGGGAAATGGGCCCAGGGAGCCGGCCGGGGCCCCTGGTGGTGGCACCTCTCCCTCATTCCCTGCGGCCTCTGGTGGGAAAATGCTTGACCTGTGCACTCTCTGCTGCCTGGACCCTCCTCCCTGGCTGCACGGGGGCTCCCAGTGCCCGCTCCCCCAGAGCTGGCAGGGGTGGGCGCAGTACGCACAGGAGCACTGAGCTGGCTGGTAAGGGACCAGCAGGAATCCGGGTGTCCCGGGATTCACAGTGCCTGCTCCCCGCAGCAGCCAGACGTCACCGTGAGGGTGGTGCCCACGGAGAAGGCGGCTCCATCACACACATTCACGCACACGCTCACACCCAGGGCTGGTTCACATGTCTCCTTGTTGACGACTTTTCTTGGGAACAGGGACAGTTGAGCAGAAAGCTGCGTGGCCTCCCTGCTCCCCTGCCCTCCGACCCTCCAGCACGTCGCGGGGGCCTGGGCAGCAATGCTGGGGACAAAGTCCTTTAGGCCCCACTCCATCCTGGTCACCCCTGCCTGCACCTCTAACCCCCAGGGTTTGCTCCTCACAGGAGCCTGTCCGTTTCCTTCTGTTGTAACGTGTTGTTCTGAGTGTAAAGTGCCTTCCTTACAGAACAGCACATCCTGCCCTCATGGCCACCACCCAGTCCTGCTCACTGCACATTCCCCGTCCTCTGCCTTTCTGTCACCAAGCGTCGTGCTCCAGGCCCGGCCTGCTGGCTTCCATGTGCCTTGACATTCCTGGCCGGTCACCTGGATGGGCACCATAGTCCCTGGGAACAGCCAGAGGGATGTGCTGATCTGTCCCTGTCTTAGACACTTGATGGCTTGGATCTGGGAGGACACGTGTGTTTGATTTCCTTGCTAGAAAGTTCCGGGGCTGCTGGGCTGCCAGTGCCGCCCCCACCCTGCCCAGGGAGCAGGACGGCTGCCCACCCAGGAGGGGCTGCAAACATGTGCGTGTTGCTTGTTGACAGCCCATCCGTATTTCTCTCTCATTGCTGGGTGGGTTTCCAGCGAACGGGCGCACGGTTGGCCCCCGTCTGGGGCGCGTCCAGCCGGGCTGTCGCGAGCAAGCCGCCGTGCCCTTCTCGTCCAGGCCTGTGTGTAGACGTGTCCCCATGGCCAGGGACAGGGTTGCTGGCTCCTGGGGCAGATGTGCTTCTAACCTGGTGAGGAGGTTTCCCCAATTTTCCAAGGCAGCCATGCCACATCCTGCTCCATCATGTCGCTCTCCAAGAACCATTCCCAACTCAGGAGATCACCCGGATCTTCGTGGGTATTTTCTCCTAGCAGCTCAGTGGTTTTTACTTTCGTTTTTACCACTTAAAGAGTCAGCAGCCGTACTTTGTGTGTGGAACGGGCAGAGCCGCGGGCCTCGGGTCAGAGGTGCTGACTGTGCAGAGGGCCGCCTCGCTCCAGGCCGGCACCGCGTGGGGACGCATGGCGCGTGTGTGCCCCGCCCCTCCTGGGAGCAAGGCCCTGACCGTCTTTGTGTCCCCCTTCCCTGCCCGCAGCATCAGCAGGAGCTGCTGGCCATGAAGCATCAGCAGGAGCTGCTGGAGCACCAGCGGAAGCTGGAACGGCACCGCCGGGAGCAGGACCTGGAGAAGCAGCACCGGGAGCAGAAGCTGCAGCAGCTCAAGAACAAGGAGAAAGGCAAAGAGAGTAAGTGTGCGGGCAAGGTCCCGGGCGGGCGCTGGGGCCTCGCCGGGGCGGCTCTTCCCGCGGGCCTCATGCTCCGGGCCCCATAAGCAGCGGCCCCCGGGCGGAGCTCGCCGTGTCACCCGCAGCTTCGGCCACGTGGAGTCCGTATCTGTGTCCTCATTCAGGGTGGGCAGCACCACCTTTGGCTTGATGGAAGCATACTCCGCAGGTGCAGACTGGCTTCACCTGTGAGTTCAGTCCCAAACGTTTCAAAGTTCTTTTCTCTTGCAAGCATTTTGTGAGCCCCTTAGAACCAGGCCTGGCTTGTGGCGTAGCCCAGGGGCTGAGTGGGGACGCGGTGGCCCACTGCCTATTTTCACATTTGCTCTCTTGACTCCAACGTTTGCTTTTTCTAGTGACTGTGCTTGGGTGTCTGAAGACCAGTATGGTCTGTTATCTTCCAGGAAAGGAGATGATTCTATGTGCCGTTCTCCCTTTGGAAGATTATGGGGGACGGTTTCCCATGTCCTTGGGGAGGAACCGCAGCCCCCTGCTGCATGCCTAGCCACTGCACCAAGGGTGCCTCCCGTGGGCTCAGCAAGGACCAGGGTTTGTGAGGCCTGGTGTGTGCTCCACACGGGCTGCATCCCCGCAGACTGAGGCTGAAGCCATTTGTCCCACACGCGCATCCGTGCCTCCTTCTTTGGGTAGCTTATTTCCAGTGACACACCCAGAACCTAGACAGGAGAGTGAGTGGGTCACACATTCCCAGGCTCTGTTCATTTCCACCCGAGACTTGGTGCTCCGCTGAACTTGTTTGATCCCTGGTGATACTGAATAGAAGCCAAGACGTGCATTTCTCTCCTGTATCGGGTTTCGGTGTGGGGACTGTAGGGTGACTGACTCTTCCAGTGCTTGTGAGCAGAAATAGTGGTTCTTGCGTACTTGTGTGTTACTTCGGTAACACACGTGAACCTGAGAAATCCGTTATCTTCAACTACTGAAAATGGTTAGCCATCTAGACAAACCATCTTAACAGCCTGTTGTTTAGATTTTAATCTGCATTCTCACAACAGCATGAGGTGTGTTAAAGCATTCTTGTAAAGTCTGTTATTTGAAATTATCTAAGAATCTGTCATATTGGTGTACGATACATACAGAAAAAGTACACGCCCTCCAATATATAGGGAACTGTTTGTAAGCTCGCCTCCCAGTAAAGCTCCCAGACCAGGAAAGGAGCAGCATCTGGGCCCCTGTGCCCTCCAGTCCCTGCCCCTGCCTCCTTCCCCAAGGAACTCCTCCCTGGCACTTCACACCCAAGGCACTTTGGCCTGCTTTTGAGGTTTATATAAATGGACTCATTAATACGTAGGCCCTTGTGTTTTGCTTCTCTCACACCGTCACGCTTGTGCAGTGTGTCCTCATTGTCCTGTGTAGCAAGAGCTCACTGATGTTGGTTGCTGCCTGCTGCCCATCTCACGGGCACACCACTGTGGCCCATCCTGCGCTTTGTAGGTTTCCTGGGTTTCCTAACCAGAGCTGTAACACGTGATGCCAATACGCGTGTCCTTGGACACGTCACCTGGTGCAGACGGGCAGGTGCGAAGTGGCTAGAGCTGAAGTTTAGGGAATGCACGGGCCCACCGTTCACAGTGAGGCCCAGCTGTTTCTCAATCACTGTCCCAGCTGCGCAGGGCAGCGCCCACTGCTCGCATCCCCGCCAACACTTGTTGCCGTCAGCCACTCTGGGCTTGGCTGTGAGCGCTCATCCCGCTGGCTTCAGCCGCATGGTCTGATTACCAGCGAGGCTCAGCACGTTCTCCTGTCCCGTGTCAAGTGCCTGCCTGTTCAAGCCTGTCCCTCATTTTTGTGGTGGTTGTCGCCCTTTTTCTTGGCTTGGGTGGTTCTGTTCACGTTCTGGCCCTGAGCCCCCTGCCGATGTTCTGTGTTACACACACCTTCCGCCATGCTACTGTGTGTCCTCGGTCTGGTGGCCCCCGCTCCCAGTGCGGCCTGACCCACCGGTCTTCTCCAGACCCGAATCAGGACACAGTGCCTGCAGTATCGTATATGTTCGCGTACACATTCTCTTTCAAAAAGGCTGCTGTTTTTTCCTAACGTATGCAGCCAATGTGTTTTTTTCGTGTTCACTTTGTGTTTCCAATTTAACTATTTGTAAGTTTTTAGTAATTGGTTTTATACATAAAAGTACCAACTTTTATGATCATTAGTTACTACAGCGTATTTTACTCTTGAAATAATATGCTTTAAATGTATTTTTATTTTAATGGTCGGTAGAGTTTCAACGTAGAAAGCATATCAGGAGAATTTTTATTCCGCGTGAGATCTAATTTTTGTACCGATATTTGAAAGTAATTACTAGAACTGAGGGGTGTACCTCATTATATCACACGAGTCAGATGAGGTGGGAGCTTACAGGCTGTGATCGCCCACAGTCTAGATTCCAGGCACAAGGATAAAAGGCCATCAGGGAAAACTAAATTGCAGATTTGGGTTGGCAATAGACACCCTTGGTCTTTGAGTGCAGACTTGTATCAGCGGCGGGCTGACGGGGCAGATGGGGTGGTCACACGCATCACGCTCACCGCCCAGCGTGCCAGCTCGATGACACTCTCCTCTGTCCACAGCCCCGTGCTGGCCCAACCACTGCGTGTATTGTGTGCGTGGACTCCTTTGTGTCAAGGGACCTTCCTGGCCGAGGTGTGGCCAGGGCGCTGGCCACCTGTGAGTGGTGGCATGTGGTGTCGGGAAAATCCCCTGATGTGCTGGTACACTGGTCTGGAGTGGAGGGTGGGCTTCAGCACTGTCATTTCTAGAACTCCATGGATCATTCTGGTGTGCAGCCGGGGTTGAGAACCGTGCATCTAGGTGAGTCCTCTCGCTCTGTGTTGGAATCTGGCTACCACAAGGGCTCCATGGCCTTCCGTTGGAGGCAGCCTTCTGTTCTGGAACCCAGCCCCATAGATGACGGCACCCCGTCCTTATCGGAGCCCTGTGAGAGGACCTTCGGCTGGGGGGGCCAAAGCCACGGCGGGGCTGCACACACCCGTGCCCCTGCCTTGGGTCCTGACCCCTTTTCCAGTCTCCTGTGCTTTGCTTGGGCCTCACTTGTGTATCCTACTTGATGTGTTTTGCTTTGGAGGAGGGAAGTCGTTGTTTATCAAAGGATGGAAGTTAAACTGTAAGTATCAGCTAGTTGGTGTGTACCACCACTAACCAACAAATACCAGGTTTCCAGATTGCTAAAAAGCAGCTCAGGCTAAGTTAGTTCCTCGTAGTTTACCTGAATCTTCCAATAAAAATAACATCTTAAGCCTCACAAAATGTGAGAAGATTTGACTTCAGAAGACATTTTAGATCTGTTTACACGTCAAAAACAATTTCTTCACTACCTACTAGACATCTTCCCCGCCCCAGCTGGAGCATTGGAATTTTCTCTGCTTCCCTCCACGCTCATCACTAGCAGCAGCCCTGGTGGTTTTTGATTTGTGGATTTGGGTGGTCAGGTTTTATTATTAATAATAAACTGTGTACAGTTTGGGTATTTGGCACGCTCGTGTAGGCTTTGCAGCCCTGAGTGTGGCCTTGTGAGGAGGCAGGCCTGGCAGGCCGCTGTGGTGGACACCACTCGGGGGCTCTTAATGTGAGCGGGGCCGCGGGCGGGCTCCGCACCCATGAAGGAGAGCCTTGTTCGCACCAGCTAAAAGGGCATTTGTGGGGGAATGCAAATGGCCTGGGGCGTCTCCCATTTGTAAGCATTTGAAAATGCAGTGCAAGGCATCTGTGTAGTTTCTTGGGGTTTTTTAAAAGTGAATTTCCTGTTGAATTTTTAATTAAAGTTTTGTTACATTTGTAAACATTTACAGTATTTTTAATTTTAAATAATTCTGCAGTTTTCTTTTACTTATTGATACCAGTTAACGCTATTAGCTCTAAGGAACAGTGAATTCTTAGAATTTGTGGCATTTCATCTCATTCGGCATGAACACATGCTCTTTAGTCAGGTAAGTTTTACTTAGATTAACTACATTTAGGAATCGAAGACACACGGACTCAAAGGGAGAATCCAATAGAAGGCAAGTCTTTGTTTTCTGAGCAGTCTGGAGCGAACACAGTGACATTTCTGTTCGCTGCTATTTACAAGCACAGCCCCATCATTCACTTTGTTTAAAAAAAAAAAAAAATGGCTCAAAGGGCTGGAGTTAAAAGATCCAACACCTGATCCAGAAAGTAATTCTCTGTCCCATTTGTGAGGTTGGGCCTTCCTCAAGGGCCAGTGGGGCAGGAGAAAAATGAGTCAGTCGTGATGGGTGGTGTCTAGAAGCACCTTCTCCTCCGCCTGGGCCCCCGGGTACTTGGGCAGGTGCTCCACACCATCAGCTCGGCCCCTCGTGCCGCCTGGTCTGTACTTACCAGCCTGTTCCTTACATCCCTCCTCCTGTGTGGAGGGGGCTTTGTCTCTTTTATTGACATCTCTTTCCCCATCGACCAGACCAGACTCTGGCATGTAGTTAGGTCTCTATGAACCCTGTCGAATGAATGATAGCCTGAATTAATTTTTTTTAAAAAGTGAAAATTAGAGATGTTTGGTATTTGTGTACTAAATGTATTTTATTGGTTCTGTAACTCTGGTTTAACGTGGAGGGATCTGGATGAGCCCAGGATGATGTATGGAAGTGTGGAATCACCATGCACTGGAAACTAATATAACACAATGTAAACTAGCTGGAATTCAAATACAAACTTTAAAAAAGAAGGAGAGGAGAAAACAATTTTTTTACTCCATCGGTATTTCCTAAGTGTCAGAAGAACTGCTCTGTGAGGCGTGTCGGGTTAGAATTGAGGATACTAATAAGAGCGCCAAGATTTCAATATACACGAAGAGAATAAGCAATAGCCTGCAGATGAGAACACATAAAGGGGCAGAATCCGTTGAGAGATGAGTAAACAACTAGAAGGATGATGGCTCTTCTTTGAATTCTCTCCTGTAAAGCATGACGAAGGAAAGAAGGTCCCTCTGCGGTACGCAGAGCTGAGTATGTGTGGCTCCGTGTTACTTGGGTTTGCTCTGCCACGCCTGTGTGCAAGTGTGAGGACGTGTACCCCAGTCGTGCCTGCCGCCCCTGGGGGGAGGGGCCGGGAGGGCCACGGGGGGTCCGCCCTTGTGACCAGGTCATCATCTGCCCCCTCTTGTAATGTGGTCTTGGCCAGACATGTCAGGGAAGTGCCATGGCGTCCCTGTAGTCTATTCATGCCAGAAGGAACCCTCCTGAGTTCAGGGAGGTGGGCTTGTCTTGATTGGATCCAGGAGGGCCCGTAAGGTGCTTTCTCCCACCCTGAGCGGACAGAGGGACCACGTGTCAGTCGTGCGACCTACCTCTTCCTGTGAGGACACAGGTGACAGCTCAGAATACAAGGGCTGATGGGGCCAGTGTCCCCTCCAGGTGGGGCAGCTGCCCCTTGCCACGTCTTGCTGTACTTGCCTGTCCCTGGGATTTATCTCATGCTCTCCCTGCTGGGATGGAGCATTGATTCTTTGCGCTTCTTTGAGTTCTGGAGCCTGTGATGCCAGCCAGGGGTATGGCTGAAGCAGGGAGAGTCAGAGGCTCCCGAAGCATGATCCTTGGGATCAGCCTGTCCCTAGAGTGCTCGCAGGGGACTCACAAGCATGTCTCCCGTGGAGGAAAAGTGGGTCCACATTGACAGGTATTTTTTGAGAAGATAAGGCCAGCTAATGCCCAGGTTTGATTTGCTGGGAAACTTCCAGGAATGTCCTTACTCCACGTACTGAGACACTCTGCTGCTTGTCCTGCTCCGCATTGTCCACTCTCCTGCAACCACAGTTGTGAAGGACCAGGGGGCCATCTCCTCCTCCATCTGGGTCTTCCTCCTCCTCCTCCTCCTCCCCCACCCCCTCCTCATCATCAGGCAGTCTGATCACTTCACTGTGAGGCCCGCAGCACCGAGAAGTGGAAAAAAACCCAAAGTTCCTCATTTCACTGTGGTTTCTTTTATCAGCTGGGTACACTTAGATATTACTAGCAAATTTGCATTTCCCCCTGTAAATGGTCCTCTGTGCCCTCTGCTCTTCCATGCCCCCCAGTGCCCCCCCCCCATCACCTCTTGCTCCTGGTTGCAAGGCACGCTGTGTCCTGACATGGTTAACCCTTGGCGAATTCCCCAGCCGTCCTCTGGTGCTGATGCGCTGTTTGGAATGCCAGGTGACTGCATATCCGGGCACGTTACACACAGATCTCCATGTCTGTGTGATTTTCACACAGGCTCTGAATGTTCTGAACTGGTGTTCAGTCTGACACTCACTATGTTTGGAGGGCACCGAGCAGCGATGCTCAGAAGCAGGTGTGACTTCATGCCTTTGGTCACCTCCCATGGCCTTGCCTGTGTCCATCCTCCCGTGTGCGCTGGTGGGGTCATTTCCTTGGACCCTGGGAAGGCCCGGGACAAAAGCCCATGTGTCGTGATGGAAGCTCCTGAAGGTGCTTTGGAATCGGCTTAGCGAATTTTCTGTGTGTTTCCCTTGGATGAGCTCATTCAGGCCCCACTGCAGCTGCAGAGGACCCGCTCCCCAGGGGTCTGTGCTGTCTGACGGCCGCCCACCACACACAGAGGCCCTCTGTGACTAACTGCAGGGGCACGCTGCCTTCGAGAATGCAGACACACCTACAGCCAGACAAAAAGTCAGTTTGTGAATGACAGCGTGTACTGGGGGTGTGAAAACAGTGGCAGGAGAGACGGTTTCTCTAATGATACTAACAATTTATGAGCAATTTGTCAAAATATCTGTAGAGTCTCATACACCAAAACCCATTTCATGTGTATCAGAGAGAAAACTAGCAACAGCGAGCAGTTCAGTGGAAAACCCAGCACCAGAGAACCAAGGATAAAATAAAACTGGTTATTTACCGAACCAGCGAAAGCAAGATTGATCTCAACGCTTCCAGGAAATGGAAAAAACCGCAACAAGGAAACTAGGGCAGACTACGTAAAAACAAGCATTTGAATTTTAAACGAGGAAAGCACCCAGAGTTTCCTCCCTTTGTTGGGGGAAACCTGGTCCTTTCCTCCTGTGTTTGTCCTTTACTTTTACACGGAGCCACACTCGCCTGGAAAGCCTCATTTCCAACAGTGCTGGTCGCCGCCTGCTTGGGGTCTCCCACCAAGCGCTGCTTGGCCACCACCAGCTGTCCTGCCGTGTAGCCAGTCCTGACACGGTGGGGGTTCAGTCGCACGAGTCTGCCGCCTGCTTCGGATGCCAGCTGCAAATCCAGGTTGCAGGTCAGACGTGTCCACAACCCCCTCCTTGGGCTCCTTTAATTTGCCAGAACAGCACACAGAACTCAGGGAAGTTCTCACATAGGTTTACTGGCTTATTAAATGATGTGACAGAGGACACAGATGGGCAGCCAGATGACATGGTGCATACAGACGAGGTCCGGGCAGGTCCTGAGTGCCAGAGTTTCTGTCCCCATGCAGTTGGTGTGCATCACCTTCGCAGTATGTGGATGGGTTTGCCAACACGGAAAGCTCTCTGAACCCCATCCTATTGGGACTTTATGGGGGCTTCCTCATGATAAATTATTATCTCCATTTCCAGACCTTCTCCCTTCTTGATGGGGCTGAAAATTCCAAGCTTCTAATCATGGCTTGGTCTTTCAGTGACCAGCCCCATCCAGGAGCCTCTCAAGAGTGCAGTCATCACATCAGCTGAAGAGTTTACAAGGGTTTTAGGAGCTCGGTGCCAGGAGCCGGGGGCGGGTGTGTGTGTGTGTACATACATGTATATACATTGCACATACACACCTATGTACATATACACATTATCTCACAAAATTAGAATATCCTCCAAGTTGTAAAAGGAAACGAGACCAAGGCGGAGGCTTGCACACAAAAGTGGAGGAGAAGTGAGAGCTGGGGCCAGGGAACCAGCTGCTTTGGTTTGACCCTGCCGCTGAGTGCCGCCCCTGAGGTTTCCCCGGACCACATGGGGCTGATGATCCCACTTACAGTGCTCATGTGAACTTTAAACATGTGAGGCCTAGAATGTAGGAGGCTCACAATAGATTCATCGCTATAAATCATACAGCTCAAATGGATAAACATTTAAAACGTACACACACAGACCCACAGCACCACCACCAAACATACCACATGAAGACTGTGAAAGAAAAATAAACCAAGGACATAAAGATGTATCACAAGACTGAAAGATAACTGCTTGCTCGGGTAGTTATCGGGGACCACAGTGAAATACCAGCTACCCTTCCCATTTGCAGCAAGTGACAGTCGCCAGTACTGATGAAGACAGAGTCACATGGTGATCCCGAGTACTGATGGACAGAGGCACAGGGTCATCCTGAGTACTGATAGAGATGCAGGGTCAGGTCGTGGTCCT
>NC_058405.1:190738117-190831558 GCF_002201575.2 Neomonachus schauinslandi | reverse complement strand
TACTGATGGAGGCTTGGGGTCACGTGGTGATCCTGAGTACTGATGGAGGTGTGGGATCAGGTGGGGATCCCAAGTACTGATGGACAGAGGCACAGGGTGATCCTGAGTACTGATAGAGACGTGAGGTCAGGTAGTGATCCTGAGTACTCATGAAGATGCAGGGTGCTTGCCCATCGTTGACACATGATGGTCAGTGTATGAGGCATTTTGGAAAGCAGTTAGAAGATGCTTTGAGGGCTCTAATATTACTTTTGTTAGATGTATTGATTTTGTTGATCTTTCCTAAGCAAATCCTCAGTACGAACGATGTCTACTCATAAATGTTCACGGCAGTACGGCTTCTAACAACAACAAGGATAATCTAGAAGTGCCTTCTAGTCAGAACATGGTTTTGTAAAATGTAAACTGTGCTTTGCTCATCTCCTGAAGTGTTTCTCCACCAATAAAAATACTGGTTGGACTCTGTACAACAGGAAATATGTTTGCTGCTCACAAGTGGAGGGATGGGTGCGAGAGTGCTGTGTAGTCCGAGCATGGCCCCGAGGAGCGCGGATTAGATGCGCACGGGCCTTGTGATCGGGTGGTGGGTCTGGACTTTTCTTTGTGCATCTGTTTCTCAAACTTGCCTGTTTTCTCTACGGGGCTGTGAATAACCACCACACGAGAAGACCACAGAGCACATGATTCTGCCTTTAGTACAGCCTGGTGAACGTGCTCGAAGTAAGTAGCTGATGAGCTAGAAGGAACAGAAGCTTCCTCTGACACGAGTGGAAAGCAGGCCGCTGCCTTGTACACGAGCATTGCAGGGTGCCCGCCGAGGGAGCGCACTCCATCCCTCTCGCCAGCAGGCGGTGGGTGCGCACAAAACCTCTCTGAGATTCAGCTGCTTTTGCTCTAGTGAGAACGAAATCACCAGGCTGCCAGCACCTACTTCAGAATGTTCTTTTATGTAACATTATTAAACTTCCCTCTGTGGTGGTTTTGTGTTAGGTAACAATAAGTCTTTATGCTGATTACTTCTGCATTTTAGATGGAATGCAATTATGTAAAATCTTCATGGGAAGAAGCCCTCTTATTAAACTTCTCCTGTCCTTCTCCCTTCTTTGAGAAGCCTTCATGGCATCAGCAACATCCCGAATTAGAGGCCCTGGCCTGTCTGCGTGTCTTTGCTCCCTGTCCGGCACGGAGCTCCGCAGCCTCCCCCTGCCCCCTGGGCCAGAGCCTCCAGTCGGTCACCTGTCTGCTTCCTTCTGCACCAGGTGCAGTGGCCAGCACAGAAGTGAAGATGAAGTTGCAAGAGTTTGTCCTCAATAAAAAGAAGGCGCTGGCCCACCGGAACCTCAACCACTGCATTTCCAGCGACCCTCGCTACTGGTATGGGTAAGTGGGGGCCTGAGCGGCACGCGATCGTCAGCACCTGCTTCTTCGCCCGGCGAGGCAGCGGGAGGGGTGGTGGTGGGTGCACTGAGAAGCTCTGTGAGTGCAGCCGCAAACACGGGGTAGCAGGAGAGGTCTGGAGGTTAACGCGTGGGGCGGTCATCCCGACAGAGGGGCCCGTTTGTAGCTGAATGGACTGCTGCGTGTGGATCCGGTGCCTGCCCATTGCTCCTCTCACCATATATTTTGGCCACAAAAGGAGCCACTTAAACTGTAACTCTGATCTAAATTGTCCGAATGCACCTACTGAATTTCTGTGCAGTGTTTTATTAGCTGCTGGGTGAGCCCTTGGCATGTGTGGTCTATTTTACTTTCACACTAGGAACCCTTTGCCAGAGCTGCATAATGGACAGAGGCCACCAGAGAGCCTTGTTCATGCTAACAGCTGAAGGAAGCTGGTGTGCTGTTGCAGAAAGGTCGGGGACAGTGCCCGCGTGCAGAGGGATGTCCTGTGAGCACGAGCTCGCTGCAGAGACGCTGGCCATGGCCCAGGCCACGTGTGGAATGGAGGGGCCAGATTACGTGGCTTTAAACAATGATCAAGGGGGCTTCACAGGCTTTGCTTTGAAATACAGTTTTCCCCTGTTTTCAAGAGTAATTTCATTTCTCACAGAAAACCATAGGGTTGTTCTCATAAATCAAAATATGGTTATTCATTTTATTGGGGAAAAACCTATCTATTCTCAAGCTCCCAAATGGGCAACTATTTGACTAAATCCAACACCGCCACATCCCACTGGGATGATCCCCCGTATCCTGGCAGATGACGCCATTATCAGTACAACCGAAAAGGACTTTTATTCCAGGGCAGAGAAGGCTGCCCTTACGCCGTACACACTGCCTGGTCCAGAAAGCTGCGCTCACTCCTGTCCGCCGTGCTGTTGGCGTGCACGCCTCCAGCCAGTGACAGGACTCCCGCCGCAGAACAGAGGCGGCGGCGGCCGTGAGAAGCCACGAGGGAGGCCACGAGCCCACAGCCACCACGTGAAACTCCGATAGCAGCGCGCGGGGGCCCCACGTCTGGGGCCCCAGCCACCCGGGCCTGCTGTGGGAGAGCCGCACCGTCCCCTGAGGGGGGGGTGGCAGCCAGGCGATGGCCCAGGGAAAGCAGTTTGGGGTGCCGTTGAGATGGTATGCATGGGGTTCGTACTGAGGACCGCAGGAGAAGGAGTGGGGCGCAGGGGCTCAGACTGGGAGGCACTGGGGGGACCTGGGACAACAGGCCTGTGGAGGCGGCAAGACGGCAGAGGCGCTCTGGGACCTGCTGGGAGGGAGCATTTAGCAGCGGTGGTCGGCAGGCAGGGAGGCCCCAGGGGCCCTTTGGGAGGAGGGTCAGTCCGTGACGCGACTGGGGAGGTCAGGCTGGCTGGGAGCCCGCAGGAGTTCGTGTGGTGGCGCGCAGGAGTCGTGGGTTGACCATGTCGGAGTTCTTGGGTGGCGGCCCCAGTGGTGGAAGAAGGTTCGTGCCGGGCTCCCCTGTGAGCGGGCAGGAGGCTGGGGCAGGAGACCACTGGCCGGAACAGAGGCCGCAGTGACGGTTTGAATGTGACAGGAGAGTGTGTTTGCCTCCAGTCCTGGAGGCTGCAGGGCGAAGGGGGGGTAGAAAGGGAGCACCGAGGAGAGAGGCTGGAACGGAGGGAGGGCTTTCTAGGGAGGAGCTCCCAGGAGCAGGGAAGGGGGAGATATGGAGGGCAGGTGGCTTTTAATCCTGGGCTATTGGGGGATTGAAGTGGCTGCTCCCTGGTGAGCAGGGCTCTCGAGGTCGGGCCTGACCAAGACACAGCTCACCTGCCCTGGGTTCAGCTCTCTCAGAGGGATTTAGGGCACACGGGCTGGAGTGGGAAAGTCAGCCAGGGGACAGGTTTGTTTGCACTGAATGTGGCAGCTGTCGTGTTTAGTCACTCTAAACCCAACGTCATGGAGTGACTGTCACATTCACTTGCTGTGTGATGGCAGGTACTCGGTCAGAAAACTGGGTCTTTGTGGAGGAAGAACTGAACTCTGACCCTAGCTTCACTCCACACACAGTGATTAGCACAAATATAAACCCAAACACAAAAGCTAAAACTCCTAGGAGAAAACATAGGAGAAGTTTTCACAACCCGGGGGTAGAGGTGGACAGCGTTCTTAGGACACCACAGTCATCGAGTGTAAACCAAAAACTCCAACAATAGACTTTGTGACAATTAAAAACTGTGCTCTTTCAAAGGCACCATTAAGAAAATAAAAAGGCAAGCCACAGACTGGAAGAAAATATTCACAATGCCTGTAGCTGACAGAGTGCTTGTATCCAAAATATATAAAGAGCTCCCACAACTCAATAATAAAAAGACGAGGGATCTACTGAAAAAATACAAGCGAAAGATTTGAACTAATACCTCAGAAGATAAGATCTACCGATAGCCAGTCAGTCCATGAAAAGATCGTTAGCTGTCAGGAAAATGCAGATCACAGCCATAGGGAGGCACCATCTCACACCCATCGGGGTGGCTGACGTTTAGCAGACCTGGCGTTGGTGAAGGTGTGGAGCCCGTGGACTTCGGCAGCGGAGTGGTGCGGCCAGCTGCAAACAGTCCAGCAGTTTCTTATAAAGGCTTATGTGCCCCGACCCCATGACGCTGCCCTGCTAGTATCTGCCCAAGAGGAAGAAAAACTTCTGCCCACATACACTTGGGTTCTGGTGGTCATAGCCGCATCATTCATTTCCTGCCAAAGAACAGAAGCAGCCTGAACGCCCACCAGCCGGAGGACACAGGAGACGCAGGCCCAGACACGTGACACTCAGACAGAGAAGCCACCCGGAGCCCTGCTCGGGGACTTAGGCAGATGAAGCTCTGCAGTCAGCACGATGAATCCAGCAACGAAGCCGGCCGGCAACTGGGCTGGGGGACCGGGCTCGCCTGCGGAATGGCGCAGGGTTCTGTCCGTGGAGATGACCCTGCTGTGTCCCTCCTGCAGCGGTGGCCCCCCCCACGTGTCTCTGAGCACAGAGACGAGGATGCTCTGACTGAGATGCGCTGCGGGCACCAGACACACCGGACTGCAGGGCCTTGGCACGAAGGGAAGGATGTGAACTATTTCACGGGTCATTTTTATATTGATTGCACATTGGGCTATATTGGGTTAAAGAGCATACTGAAGTCAATTTAACCATTTTTATTCATTGTAACGGGGCTGCTGTAACATTTAAATTGCACGTGTGACTCACATCCTACTTGGGCTGGACGGCACTGGCTAAGCGAGTACACTTCTGTTTAGGGCACTTGCGCAAGTCTGATACAGCGGGAAAGGCCACTTGTGGAGCGCTGAAATGGCTGGATGCGTGTGGAGCTTTATTCCGTGGTAGCCTAAGGAGGGTTGACAAAGCAAAGGCAGCGGCCCTGGTTTCTCTGCCCCCGTCAGCACTGCTTGAAGATCAAGAGTCACCGACCGTTTGCCCAGATGTGCCGCCGAGCGCCTCCCGCCAGGCTGTGATGAGGGGCTGGAGCTGGGGACCTGGTTTGTGGGCAGGCCCGAGCCTCATGGAAGGAGCTGCCCTCGAGTTCTGCTCCCCTGTGCAAGGGGGTGGGTGTGGTGGGTGTGCACGTGGGAGTGTGTGTGAGGGTCTGTGCATGGGGTGAGTGCACTGAGTGTGTGTGAGTGTGGGTGGGGTGTGAGTGTGAGCATGTCAGTGTGCAGCGTGGGGTACGTGTGAGTGTGAGAGCGTGTCCGTGTGCGGGGTGGGGTGTGTGTGTGTAACAGTGGGGTGCGATGCCGCAGGGGTGTGTGAGACCGTGAGGGTGAGAGCGGGTCAGCGTGAGGTGTGCGTGCAGCCTGGGGCACACGTGCTCGGTCCCAGGGGCGGGGGTGACGGCAGCTTTTCCCTGGAGCAGCCCGCTCAGCCCTGCGGGGGTCCCCTGGGGATGAGCTCTTGTCCCGCGGTCTGCAGGGTTCCTGGAAGCTGGGCTGTGGTGACGTGAGTCACTCCCTCGAAGTCTCTGGACTCGGCCGTGACTGCACCAGGGGGGGTCAGTGCAGCCGTCTGAGCGCCGGCCCAGACCCGTGTCCTGGGGCGATGCAGGAGCGCTCTGCGCCCAGCGCGGCCGGCCTCGTGCTGCGTCCCCGAAGGCCTGAGGAGGGAGTGAGGGTTTTCACCCCAACAACATCTCCAGCAGTCAAGCCCGAAGAGAAAATCTATGACATCTTGAACAAATACAGCTTTTCCAACTTCTGGCTTCATTATAAACAGCGTACAATTAAAGTCGAACAACAGTACTTATTATTTGTAATAATATTCTACCAATAATTATTCATACTTTCGGGTCACAAAATGCACACACAGGTCTTTCCATGCGTCTCATGAAAGAGAAAGCAAATTCTTTCCTAGATTGTGACTTAGTACTGAGAAGTTTGAAACTGGCCAAGGCTGCGTTCCCCAAAGGACACCTCAGAAGACGTGATTTGGTACAGAGATAGTGTTGCCCTCAGACCTTTTTTTTTTTTAAGATTTATTTATTTGGGGGAGCCTGGGTGGCTCAGTCGTTAAGCGTCTGCCTTCCGCTCAGGTCATGATCCCAGGGTCCTGAGGTTGAGCCCCACATCGGGCTCCCTGTTCGGCGGGAAGCCTGCTTCTCCCTCTCCCACTCCCCCTGCTTGTGTTCCTGCTCTCGCTATCTCTCTCTCTGTCAGATAAATAAATAAAATCTTGAAAAAAAAAAAAAGATTTATTTGACAGAGAGATAGCACAAGTAGGCAGAGCAGCGCGTAGAGGGAGAAGGAGAAGCAGGCTTCCCGCGGAGCAGGGAGCCTGATGTGGGGCTCGATCTCAGGACCCCGGGATCATGACCTGAGCCGAAGGCAGCTGCTTAACTGGGAGGGAGCACCCAGGCAACCTGCCCTCAGACCTTTAATGAGATTGTCAGAGAATGTTCCCCCGAGGTGAGGCCAGGGTTGTCTCAATGGAACCACAAGTTAAAAGGAGGGCTTCCTGCCTGAGGAGGTGACCCCGTGATGCAGGTACAGGCGTGTGGGGGCAGCTGTCCCCGGGAATGTGAGCTCTTTCCTGCTACACAGCCTGGCTGGGCCCCACAGCCCAGATGTCCAGGCTGTGCTCATTGGACGGGTCTCTGTGATCAGCCCATTCTCTGCACAAGTTTGCTCTCAAATATTTAAATTATACACCTGTAAGCATTTAAGAGCTCCTGTTCTTAATTCAAATAACACCAGGTGCATGGATATGGAGTACTGTGTATTCAAATAAATAGTCTAACAAATTCCAAATAAGTAAGTTGGCAAATTTGCTTCAAGTCATTAAGCAGATTACACAGTTTAAAGACTCAACAGAATTCATTACACCTAGGGTGGTGCTTCCAGGAAGCCGAGGATGGTCTTCCCGAGGGTCGTCGGCTCCCCATTCCCAAGCCCTGAGTCCCCTCCCGCCCGCCAGAGCCTCCTCCTGGAGCCGGATACTGTCTCGAAATTTTAAAGGATGTGGAGTGGTGCCTGGCTGGTCGTCGGAGGCAGTAAACGTCATAGACCCACTTCCAGGCACAAGGTGTTGGTCACTGCCACCTACCGTCCCCAAGGAAGCAGGGTGATGGGGCGGATTTTATTCCTCTGAAGGTGCAGCTGAACGCTGGGTATTGTCTGCTGAAGGGAGGCCCCCTCAGGGACCCCAGACTTGACCACTGCTGTTCTGAATGCACCCCACCGATCGCAGCTGCCTCCCACCGTGCCTTTGGTCCTGTGCGCGTGTGGTGGCCGTCGCCCGAGGACAGGCCCTTCTGCGGCCAGGGAGCAGCCGAGAGCGGCAGGACGACGGCCGGCACTGCTCCTCCTGGCACGGGGTGCGGCTTCGGAGGCCCTGCCCAGTCTTGGTTCGCAAGGTCACCTTGCTTTTGTCTCATTTCAGCCTGGCCCCACACAGGGGCCCGTCTCCTTGGTCGGAGCTGATCCGGGGCTGACGTGTCAGGCGGGCTCCCGCCCCTCGCTAACTCCTCCGTCTGTCTTTGCCTCTTCTGTCCAGGAAAACACAGCACAGTTCGCTTGACCAGAGCTCCCCGCCCCAGAGCGGGGTGTCGGCCTCCTACAACCACCCGGTCCTGGGAATGTACGACAGCAAAGATGACTTCCCGCTCAGAAAAACAGGTCAGTGCCCAGGGCCCAGGGCCTGGGGGCGGGGCTCTCAACCGGCCCCTCCCACACGCCCACAGGGGGCGGGGCTCCTGACCGCCCCCACACACACCCACAGGGGCGGGGCTCTCACCCGGCCCCGCCCATAGGCCCCATAGGGGGCGGGGATCTTGACCATCCCCGCCCACACACCCCCACAGGGGCGGGGCTCTTGACCGCCCCACCCACACACCCCATAGGGGGCGGGGCTCTTGACCGCCCCTCCCACACACCCCGTAGGGGGCGGGGCCCTTGACCGCCCCCTCCCACACGTCCACAGGGTTGGGGCTATCAACCGACCCCTCCCACTGGGGGGTGGGGGAATATCAACGGACTCCGCCCACATGCCTGCAGGGGGTGGGGCTCCCAACCGGCCCCTCCCACAGACCCCACAGGGGGCGGGGCTCTCAACTGGCCCTCCCACATGCCCTACAGGCGGAGTCAGAGGGAATCTCGGCTTGTGCTTAAGTATTTGCTTTTTTGTATTAGAACTTCATTCTAAAACGATGTCCTTAAGCACTGCCTTATGAGTCATACCAAAAGCCATGCACCTCATGTATGCACACCTACGTTTTAAACCTCAGACTTGTTTTTGAACAACACCAAAGCTTACTCTGCTCCTGGGGGTGTGCTGCGCTTTGTCACAGCCCCGAGCATCCCCTGCCGGGCCCAGGGACACAGCCGCTCTTGCTGACCGATGGGAGGCCTTGCAGGAGCAGGCCAGCCAGCGTTTGGCCCTCGCGGCTGACTAGGCAGGGCCTGGGCAGCAGGGGTGGCCGGAGGTCCCAGAGTGGGAGGAAGTCTGTTCGAGAAAGAAACCCATTGTGTCCTGCAAGGACATCTCCGAAGGACGCCTCGGGGTGTGCGTGGCCCTGCCACAGACCAGAAGAAGAAGGGTATTCACACTCCAACAGACTCCCTTGGACTTTCTCCAGCGGTGATGGTTTAAGTGGGCGTCGGCTTGTAAGAAAGATCAGAGTGGCCGAAGCCAGTGCATGAGGGTGGCCGGAAGGGCAGGGGCCAGAGGAGGAGCATCTTGCAGAGCCTTTGTCCGCCGCGAGGTGAGGGCAGGCTGGGGCAGGCTGTGGAGGATCGGGGGCCCTGGCCGCAGACACAGCACGTGGAGCCCGCGGTTGTGGGGCATTGTGGGAAGTTCCTACTTAGTGGAAGTGAGTCCCGTGTGGCACAGCTTTTTCTTTGTAAACACAAATTTTGTTTTATCCAGAGGATATTGGTTGATTTTAGACAGATACACTTTAAGGCGGTCAGACTCCAGCATCTTCACCCGAGTGATGAGGTATTAGGGAATGGGGCTGGGGGCTCATCTGCCACCCCGTCCTAACGACGGAAGACCTGGAGCCTCTCAATAGGCAGAGCTGGGCCCCAGAGGATTCGGTGCGGCACGCAGGGAGCAGAGCCTGAATCCAGAGCCAGAAATTGCAGGGAGGCCCCTCGGTAGTGCTTGACTGACTCCCAGGTGTGTGAGATGGAGTGACCCCATCAGGACGGCCATGGGCCAAGGACCTCAGAGACCTTGACGAGGATGGGAGAGGGGTCGGCGGAGCCCCTCCGAGTCAGTGGTGAGGACCCTGCAGGTATGGGCAGGGCTTCCCGTCAGCTGTAAACCCTCCCCTGGTGAAAGTGAAGGTGCCACTCTGTCCTTTTCCTCGGTGTGTGTGGTTCTCACTCGTCCACCGAGGACAGCCAGGGGTTTCACCCAGAGAGAGCCCATGCACTCGACAGGAAGGTCTTGTCAGGAGCTGGGGCCAGGGCTCCCAAGGTGGCTCCCATGCCCCCTTCTGGAACCTCGTGCTGTACTGAACCAAACTCAGATCAGCAGAACGGGAGGTCACGGAGCAGCGGGCTCTGTGCTGGGAGAGAGGAAGACTGCCTGCCCCAGGCACCCTGGCCCAGGAAAGAGAGTGAGCAGCAGGGAGTCTCCCTCACCCTAAGGGCATGAGGGTGGGTCAGGTGGACAGAGGTTATGGGCTCCACCAGCAGCTCGGGAAGGATCTTTCCACTGGTTTTGTAGCTCTGTGTGCCCTGCGATGGATTCCTTAGGTTCCCCTGGCCTTAGTTTCTCATCAGTAAAATGGAGCTGTGCAGACCCATATCCTCCCCGCTGTGGATACACTGAGCAGGCAGAGCTTCCTCCTGCCCTCGGTGTGCCGAGTGTGGCCCCCAAGTTCCCAGTGGAGGAAGCAGAAGGCTGAGCACCTGGCCACCAAGCAGAGCCACCCACCTCTTGTCAAGGGGCCTTGCTTTGCCTTGCCAGAAGACACATCTAACTCTTCCCCCGAGGTCCCAGGGAAGGACAGTGAACAACATCTGCCTCTTGGGGCCCTCACGGGGCTCCCTGGCCTGAGCTTACACCTCCCTCTCAAAATAGAAGTGGGGGTGCCCATCAGGGGATGTTTGCTCTGATTCTCCCTCTCTCCCAACCAGACAAGGCCCACGTCACCTGGACAGTGGCTCCTGTTACAAGACAGAACTGGCACTGACCACATGTAGCCAGGGTCCCTGAAGACTCTAGATTCGGGACGGCCAGCTCCACGCTGCCCCGCTGCTGTTCCGCAGAGCTGCATGGCCTGCGACCTTTGTCTCACGGGCCCCTGTCATCTCTCCCAGTCTCTGCGGCTGCTGGTTCTTGTGCTGGAAGCACCCTCTCTCACACCTGTTGGCCTCGAATCTTGCCGTGCAGCCCGCCCCAGCCCCCTGCCGCCCTGAGAAGGGCAGACTCCTCATCACACTTGGGGAAGTGCCCATGAGCGCCCAGTGCTCCAGAAGAACTTAATTAAGATTTGATTGCATTATCAATTTTTCAAAAAGGCATCACCAGCACATTAATAATATTAATAATATAAAGATTTCAGAGGAAATGTTTAAACCACTTAAGGGAATAGAGTGTAGTTAGATGTCCTGTATCATTCTAAAAGTATCCACTTTCAAACACTTGATGTCACAAATTCTCAATAATTTATATCTGTGCATTTCTACGAGAATCAGTAATAGGAAATACTACAAACGTGAAATTTTAGTTACAAAATGCCTCCGATGAATTAAAATCTTTAATAAATGTGACATACACTTAAGTAATCCCCATGGTTTCAACTTGACACCACATTCTGTGCATCTTGCACAGATCTGTCTGCCACTCAGTCCACTAAGGGCTGCTGCGGGACACACACACCTGCAAAGTGCAGAGCCGCGCTTGCTGTTCCTGGGCGCACCGTGCCCGGCTCTGTTCCATCTCCGGAGGAAAGCGCACCGACTCACCCAAGCCTGTGCGTGTTCAGGCAGTGACTTTGCGCTGGCTGCAGGGCCGGTGGCCTGGCTTTAGATCCAGCTGCTTCACTTCCTGCCTTGTGATTTGGGGAAGCCTTCTGTGCCTCCCTGTTTTGCCATCTGGAAACACCTACCTGCTGGGCTGGGAGAAGTCATGGAGTTGATGTTCGCCAAGTGCTTAGGGGGTGCCTGGCTGCGGGGGCTCTGCTCTCATTTTCCCAAGCTGTCGGGGCGCTGTTGGGGTGCCCTTGATCCTTTCCCCACCCAACAGCCCATTCCCGCCAGACTCCGCTCCCCTAGCCCCTTCCCTCCATGCCCCCAGTTTGACCAGGAGCAGGTGGAAATGCTAGGCTCCCCTGAGGGAAGGCCACAGATCAGTGCCACTTATTGCTGGAAGTCTTGCGGGAAAGGCGCGCCTTGCCCTGCTGGGGGTTTGGGGTTCACATCCCAGCCCCTGGTTCCTCTCCACCACCTGAGTGCCCAGCTTGGGCTTGCCTCACTTCCTGCTGGAGAGCCTGCCCCCTTCCCTGTGATTGACAGCAGGGTGTCCCCACCTCCCAGCAGGCTGGGTCATCTCCCTGGGTGCACAGGTACAGAGCAGGTGAGGTGGGGACCACCTGACTGAGTTTCTGAGCCTCTCCAAATCTACTAACTAAGGATATACTGGGATTTGTTCCATGCCACTGACCCTGCGCCCATCAGCGGGTCCTTCCTGGGGTTCCTGGGGCATAGAGCAGCTCAGCCCAGGGATTAATCTAAGCAAAGCGTTCAATTCCACGTTCACACTGAAGAAAGGATGCTTTTCCACTTTTAAAAGCAAATCCAGTTTTGTCATATTGATGATGTTTAGAGATTGTATTTTTCTCCAGTAGCTTCTTCAACTTTGTATTTTTAAAGACGTTAGCTGCCGTCAGTTTTTTTTTTAATGCCTCTTAAATTGTCCTCTGTGACTTCTGACTGATGAAATGAGAACAGACGAAACGAAACAAAGCTTGCTGTCCTTGCCCGTCTCTGTCCTCTCCCATTCTGACCGCGACCTCTGGGACCTCAGCATGTGCCGCCTGCAGGCCCGCCCACGGCCCCGGATGAAGTGGCGGGAGGCTGGGTGGTGCAGGTCACAGCCCCCATGGTCCCTGCACCAGCCTGGACACTGGGCCGAAGACAGCCAGCTTCCAGCCTGTGTTCACTTCTGCAGCCAGTGGCTCCTGTGGCTCTTCCTTCTAGAAGGTTCTGCAGCTCAGCACCTCGCAGGTTCCCAGCTGTCCATAGGAAGCGGCAGCCGATTTCCAAGCTGTGGGAAACAGCGGGTTTCCCGTCTGTGGGCGAAGCTGCTTGGCTCAGCAGGGAGAGCTCGCATCAGCCTGGCCCACCCGTGGCCCGCGGGCTGGGACTTCCAGGGGGAGGGGTGCTGGGTAGATGCTGCACTGCAGGCGGCAGGGTCACCGGGGGTGGGGGGGGGTGAGGTCTGCTCCCAGGAGCAGAAGGAAGAACGCAGCGCCTGGTGGAGCCTGCCGTGGGCAGGAGGGCTGCAGCACAGTCCCCCTGGGCCACCCGCACAGCCTCCTGCGCAGTTTTGGGGGGCCAGGCGGGCCTAGCACCAGCTCCCCTCTCCTGCCCGCCCAGCGTTCCTTGTCAGATGACCTGTATTGCTGTCACGTGAGTGTGGGTCACCGTGCACCCCCCATACTGCACCCAGTCACTGAAAACCCCCCCAGTGACTGAAGTTCCCATGTTCCCTCCCGGGGGCCCGAACACCCAGGGGACGGAGTCCCTGTCTGTGGAGAGCACGCATGTTCTCTAGCGACTCTTCAAGGCTGGCGGTGACCTTTGGGCGTCGATTCTGAGGCTAATTGCCTTGCCCAGTCACAGTGCAGTTAAGTTGGGACCCAGACTCCATTGCCCACACTTCATCCGGAGGGCCCACCTGGGGCTTCTGTCCCGGGCACGCCGCCACCAGGACGGTACGCTGAGCCCGCTTCAGGGTAGCGTCAGCTTCGCCACCAATTTCTGTGCCGTGGTGATTTCATGAGCATCCGGGGTGCCAGGCTCTGAGCTGCTCGGGTGGGCAGGGGACAAAGGGGTCCAGGCCCCACTCGAGTGTCAGAGTGGACCCGCAGGGCCGGGACAGGGAGGGGTCCAGGCATGTGAAGGGCGAGGCTCGGCTGTTATCCCAAAAGTAAGGTGGATTCAGGCCCCATCAGCAGTCTCCACAGCAGCCCTGCCCCTGTTGTGCTGGACACCAGGGTCCCTTTCCGTAGCCTGCAGCCCTGCGTGTCCCCAGTGCCTTACAGAGCTCTGCCAGAGGGGTCCGCAGCCTGTGGAGAACTGGGGCGGGCTATCTGTGATCTCTGCAACCACGGAACGCAGTAAGTCAGTGGATCTCCCTGGGGACACTGGCGAACCGAGTGACACTCTTCACAGCTGAGTTTACGTCCATGCGGGGAGCAGGCTGACGCATGGGCAGTAGGCCGGGGTGTGTGTGCCCCCAGGACGCCCTTTCTGAGGCTTGGGGACAGGCTGTGCCGCCGATCGCCGCAGGGCCTGGGTCTTGCTCTGAGGCAGTTTGCGGAAAGCACTGTGCAGGTGCCTGGCTGGGGCGGGAGGGGGCGACGCCCATACACCGCAGTTCAATGGAAAGGTGTGTTTTGTAGGGTCAGTTGCAGTGTGATAAATGGCCCTTCAGCTCTTGCTCGGGGCTGGAGCCAGTGGACTCTGCCCTTCCTGCGCTGTCTCTGAGCGAGGAGTCGGGGGGTGACTGCGCGCCCGGGCAGTGCCGGCCTCGCGGGCTGTGTGCTGGGCTATCTTCCATCAACTTTGTGCTCTTGAAACTTGGGTCTGAGTGTGTTCAGAGGGTTCTTTAAAAGGCTTTATTGTGCTTTCCTAGGAAACTTCTAGAGGTGGTCAGTATGGTCAAGTACTAGGCAGCTTCTGCGTAAAGTGATTGGCTCACACGCTGTGTCCCATCCTTCAGATTTTGACATCCATCAGACTTGACCTCCTTCTAACATGAAAAGTACCAGATGGGATCTCGAAGTCATCTTTCCACTGTTCAGTGGCAGATCTACCCTGAGCTGACTGCCCACAGAAATAGCTACAAGACTCTGACCGGCTAGGAGACACACCACCTTCAAGCAGCATGTAGTACTTTTTTCTTTATGAAATATCACATACTACGTGCTTATAATAAATTACACACTCATCCTGAAGCTTACTTCCCAGAGACAGGCCACTATGGTTAGTTTGGTGTCTGTCCAGATATTTTCTGCACATACGTGTAGGACTATGTGTCTATGTGCAGTGAGCATGTATGGTTGTCTTTATGTTAACAAGAATACTTGCTTTGCATTTTGTCCTGTGACTTTATTTTTCAGTTACTGTTTTATTGGGTACACCATTCCATTTGAGTGTGTGTAAGGATCAGCACCTTTTTCTATATTATTCCAATCTGTGCATGTAAATGTGTGACTCTTTCCTAGTGTAACTCTACCTCTGCTCACTTGTGCTGGTGTTTCCGTAGGATAGATCCCTGAGGGTGGGACTGCCAGCTTCCAGGGTTTGCATGCTCTGAGATGCTGAGCACATTACGCCGCACCAGAGCTCCAGAGAGCCCACCGTCTCCACTTCATTAACAAGGTGCTACCACATTCAGCCTAGCTCACGTGACAGAGGAGTAAATCATGCTTCCTGGGATGTTTTCAGCAATTTCCTCATTGTTAGAAAAGTTTGAGTGTCTTTATGTTTATTTTCCATCTTTCCTACGAGAATGTCCTCCATTCGCAGCAGGGACCTGGGTGGCTGCGACCCAAGCCCTGGGTCATGTTTCAGTGCCATGTGTGTGGCCAATGAGTGGTGCAGAGCCCCGAGTGCCTGCCAGGCCCGGGCTTGTCCGCTCCCCATGCACAGCTTCTAGAACCCCACAGGACACACAGGCAGGTCCCTCAGTGTTCAGGGGATGGAAGTTTAATGGCGAGTCTGTCATCCAGTTTTCTTTGGGGTGTTTTCTTTTTCCTCGTGGCTTTGTAGGAGCTCTTGATAGGTTAATATCAATCCTACATCTGACATGTATGCTACAAAAGTTGCATTCCAGTCTGTCCTTTGGCTTTCTAGAGTTCTTTTTATTGTTTTCAAAGTAAATAAGTGTGCATAAATCAGCCCCACAAGGCTCAGGACAGGTGACAGCCCCACAGGGGCTCAGGACCTGCCGCTCCCTGCCCTGTGACAGGCAACGTATAGAAAGTGCACCCAATGCAGAGTGACCTCGCCTGCCTTTCCTTGTTTGCATAACTTGCCTTTTTCCTAAGTTGAACAAGTTTTTTCATTTGCTTGGTTTTCTGTGTGCCTGTCATTGATTCACGTGGAGGAGCCCTGCGCGGCAGGCGGCCCAGAGGCTCCCCTCTGGCCCGGGAGACAGGCTCCCAGCCACAAGGCCCCCACCAGTCGCCCCACCTGCTCTTCCCAGCCCCCCACATCTCCCAGGGAGGCTCCTCCCCTTCCCCCGGACTCCTGCGTGGCCCCCTCCTTCACCTTGGGTGGGCACAGCAGCTTCCTAAGACCTGCACGGGCTGTGCGCACTGGCGGATGTCTGCTCTGGCTCCCATCTGACCGATAATGCGGTTAGGTACGGAAGCCACTTTCCTGCAGGATTTTCGAGTCTCCGTCTTGCCTCCAAGTGGCTGTTGCAGAATCTGACAGCACTGACAAGGCCAACCCTGGGCCCCCAGAGCTCCAGAGCTCCAGAACTCCGCGGCGTCTGCCTGGCAAGGGGCGCGGCAAGCCCTCCTGGGCCACAGGCCTCCTGCAGGGGAGGAGGGGGTCTCCAGTCACCGCGTTAGTGACCTCCCCGCTCTGCCCTGTCCTCTGCTGGCGTGGTTATTAATGTGATCTTGGACCTTTTCACTCCCCGTTTTCTCACTGTCTTCCCACACTGGCGCTTCTGTCCCGAGGCTCATCCCGCGTTGCCTCCTGCACTGACCGCTTGGGCACCTGCTCTGTCCGCGTGCCTGGCCGAGACGGGCTCTGCACACCCTTCCTGCTCAGCCCCTGCCCCCAGAGTAGTAACTGCCTCCAGACAGACTGACCTCTGGGTACGTAGCGTGGGCACTTTGGACCCTCTGCCCACCTGACCCTCACACAGTCACGTTTGCCCACCCCGATCGCTGCCGCGCTGAGACGAGCCCTCGGAAAGCTAGACCTGTGTGCAGTCGGTGAGGACGTTCGGGCTCGTGAAGAGCAGGCACTTCCTGCCCAAGGAGGGGCAGGTGCTGGGGCTGGGGTGGGATTTGAAGGTTAGAGTAGGACGGTTGAACTTGACTAGATCTGTCATGTACCTGACTGCCCTTGAGGAGAGACTTCCCCGGCTCCCCCACGTTGCCCAGAAGGAGCAGGTACCGCGTTCGGGGGGTGCAGGACCCAGGAACAGGGCCAGTCTACCGCTGGCCCGGGGCGACCCTGCCGCCAGCAGCCCACCACACGCCATCTCCTGACACGCTCCCTCCTGAGGGGCTTGCACTGCCCTGCAATCTCAGGAGCAGCTTCTGACCCCAGCTCGGACAGAAAGGTCTTCATGTCGTTTCAGCAAAGACCCTGGTGGTATGAGGAGAGCTGTTGTTTTCTTGCTTGTTAGATGACGCTTTGGCCTTTTCCTCGTGTTAAGTAATGGTAAGAAACTCCACGTGGAAGTAGAAGGGACTGAAACATGTAAATCTGCAGCCGTCTCAAAATAAATATGGAAAGAATACTTTTCATATTCCTCATATGAATCCTTCCCACTTTGGCCGTGCAAGTCCTACAGGTGAACGGGCACTCGCCCTGCATGCAAACACGGCAGAGCGGAAAGGGCCCCTCTCCCTGTATGCACGGCCTCGAGCAGGGGCCGCATCGTGAGGAGTCCAGCAGCTTTGTAAAGTGCGCCTTTGATTGCTCTGGGAAGCTTTGTGTAGGTGGCCCGCCGCCCCCTTCCCCTCCCAGGGCCCAGAGAGAGCTGCCCTTTGCCTCCCAGCCTCTTGCAGGGTCACTGGTGCCCCGGCACAGCACTCAGTCCCTGCACGCCGCTGCCCTGCCCCCCTGAGGGACCGGGTCCCCGTGCCCGGCCTGCTGCTTAAAACCCAAACCATCTTAGTTCTGATTCCAGGGGGAAAGTCGATTATATTGTTTGGTGCTCTGGAGAGCAGTGAACTTCCTGTTCCAGAAAGATTAAAAACAGCAGGGTTGCTGATTACAAACAAACAAACAAAAAGGTAAAACCTTGCTAATTTGCAAACAGAGAAGCAGTAGGAACTTGAAAGTACTCAAGTAAAACCTCAGAACTCGAATGTCTTCGCGGTGGTGACTTTACCCCTGGCCTGGCCTGAGAGCTCATGGCCTCATGGAGATTCCTGCGTAGGTGTCCCCGGCGGTGGGGGGGCGCCTCTGGATGGAGTGAGACCACACTCCTCCCGAGGCAGCCTCGCCTGCCCCCACCCCGCTTCCCAGAGCTGTGACCTGATTGGTCAGCGGGGCTGGTCTGCGCTCCAGGGGCAGAGGCTTGGGAACCACTGGGCTTAAATACGCAGGTTTGGAAAGCACACGCAGAGCTGGTAACAGACCTAACCAGGCCGAAACACCTGTGTCCTGTGGTCAGGTGCCTCTGAGGGAGACGGGCTCGCTCACCCCCACACGGGTGTGGAGGACTGGTTGGCCTTAGCACCCATGGCAGCCGCTCACTGGCAGCCAGAGCCCTGGCAAGCGGCTTGTTTCCGGGTTGTTGGACGCAGGTGAACAAGGAAGTGCAACATACAGGAGGTGTGATAACGTTCGTGGGCCATGGCCCTGGAACGACCTACACGGCCGCAGAAATGTAGCCAAAGGCACTGGGTAGGCGCTTTGTTCATTATCTGGGACTGTTGAGCAGGACTGAAAATACTCTGCACGGGCCTCGGGAACGCTGCCTTCCCTCTGCCCTGGACCCACACATCCGTGTTGCGTGAATACTTACCCCGCATGCATATTTTCTAACTGCCAGTGAGATAAACTTGACCCCAGTCGGGACGTCTGATTATAACCGTGTCTCCTTTTCATGCAGCTTCTGAACCCAATTTGAAATTACGGTCCAGGCTGAAGCAGAAGGTGGCCGAACGGCGGAGCAGCCCCCTGCTACGCAGAAAAGATGGGCCAGTGGTTACAGCTCTGAAGAAGCGTCCGCTGGATGTCACAGGTACGCCCACTGCCGGCTGCACCCTCTCCCCGCGGGGCTGTCCTGTACACCATCTGAGACCTGCACCTCTGCACGCGCTCTCAGCCCCGGGGGCCGGCAGTGCGAGTCCGAGAGCCGCCGCCTGGCGCCCGGGCCTGGGTCTCGGGGAACGCGGAGCATGCCTACCCACTCCCAGCCCCAAGCACCGCCAGAGCCGTCTGGTTTGACTTTGCACGGGGTCTTTACAGGAATTTTAAGTGGAGGTTTCTCCAAAGGTTTCACTGATCCTGCCCTATTAGTGGTAAATCACACGGTTCCGATCTGCCCAGCTCTGCTCTGGACCACTGGGGAGCCTTAAAATCTTCCCGGCAGGAGTCCCGCAGGTGGGAAGGGAAGAAAGGAGGGAGCACGGTCCTCTCCACTTCCTTAGTGAGCGTTGCTCTCGGCCCCCATCTAGTGGTGGACATGCAGAAGTGCGCCCCAGCCAGAGCCCAGGCCTGAGGGACGCCCTCCTTCCTGCGGATGCTCCCCACTTCCTGAGACGCACCCCCACCACAAGGGCGCACCTCACTTGCAGAGGGCCCACCCCGGTCCCAGGGTGCATCCCATTTCCTGAGTCATACCACAGTCCCAAGGGTATAACCCACTCCTCGAGGGTGCGCCCTGAGGACACACCCCAGCCCAGGGGGGTGCATCCCGTGTCCTGAGGCACATATCCACATTCCTGAAATCAGCACCAGGACAAAGGGGGGGAAGGGGGAGGAACTGTATTTGCATTAAGTACAATGCCCCCTTTGAAAGCCAAGGCTCTTGGTGGCAGTGTGTCGGTGTTGGGTTCTCAGGGAAGGAGGAGGGGGGGTGCCCAGTGCCCGTCCTCTGCGTGTCCATGGCCAGCACCGCATACGCGCCGACTGAGCCCCAGCGCCTCTGAGTGAAGGGGAGAGCTCCCCCTCTCCCCACCCTGCCGTGCTTCAGGGTTCTGTAGCCAGAACCCCTCCGCCAAGCTCCTGCCTCTGAGTGTTTGCGTGAAAGGGTCGACGCTCTTCACTTTGTTAATGTGGGGTTCCGTGCTGGGGGCTGCAGCGTAGACAGGCCTCGTCTGAACAGAGGAAGTATCGTCACCCAGACTCTCAGCCACTGGGGGATTCCATTCAAAGTCGTGAGTGAAAACCCACGTCTAAACACAGATGCAGCTTTGTTTCCTTTGAGGAGTGCCTGGTCGTGGGCCGGCAGCCCCCATGGGCAGCAGGGCCGCGCACGTATTCCTAGCCCCGCAGTTTGGGAGACGGAGTCGTCCGCAGGCTTCTTCCTGAGCATCGGGTCTCGTGTTCACGTTATCAGCCTCTGGCTGTTCATTGCCGCTCTGAGTCAGCACCAGGCTGCACGCGGACAGAGGGACGCTGGTCCTTGCCCTCATTTGACAGGCCCACCTAACAAACCGTGCCCACCGCAGCTGCCTGGTCCTGGGCCATGGCACGTCCAGAGTGCGCATGAAGGGGTCCGGGGCTAGGAGAGGCTGGTGCATGCCCGATGAGTGCAGCTGACAGACGAGAGGAGGCAGGCTTCCAGGCCCTCACAGGGCCCAGGCAGCCGGGGACAGAAACAGAGCTGCCTTTCCAGGAGACGGAAATAAGGAGCTGAGGAAGGTGGTCCCAACAGAGCGAGGGAACCCCCCTGTGCAGCCCTGGGAGGCGGTGTCTCCTGCGGGAGAGCAGGGCAGGGCATGTGTACAGGAGGGTGGGAGGGACGGGCATGGGGGTCCAGCCGGGCACGAGACCGGGCCGCAGGACAGGCTGGGCGCACGGCTGCTTCTCCCCAGTTGCTGGTGAAGGCCACACATGCCACGGGAGCAGAGATAATAATGAGCTGCCCGTGGGCACCCACGTCAGAGTGGTTAGCGCTCACAGTGGGGCGCATATGATTCATCACGCACTTTTTGGCACCTTGAATGGGGCCCCACTTGTGCTGATGCAAATAACATCGTGACGATGACACATTTGTATTCGTTTCTTAGACCACATTCCTAGAAGCGGCGTAACAGAGTTGAAAATGGGTGAAGAGCTGGATCTATATCTATTTTTATTGGCCCAGTTTCTCACACCCTTGCTGCACAAGAGCATTCATCTGGTGACCCTGCTGGGGGCGCACATTTGCCGGGAGCTTTGGTGGAACCCAGTGTGTAGCTTAGGAT
The DNA here is from genome assembly GCF_002201575.2 of Neomonachus schauinslandi. Classification (NCBI taxonomy): domain Eukaryota; kingdom Metazoa; phylum Chordata; class Mammalia; order Carnivora; family Phocidae; genus Neomonachus; species Neomonachus schauinslandi. The sequence continues at coordinate 190,811,324 of NC_058405.1, read as the reverse complement.
AGGATCTGCAGAGAAGGTGTCCCACGAGGGCCACGGGGACCGCACCCAAGGGCAAGGTGGCGGCTCTGTCAGGTGGGCCGTAGGTCTATCTTCGTGCAGAAAGTACAGCAGCTGCTCAGCCCAGGGAGCCTCTCAGCAGTTCCCAGTTAGTGCAGTACAAGTCAGTGTGATTTCCAGGGAGAGAAGGAAGCTCCGGGTCCGGTGTGTAGTGTGGCGGGAGGGCGGATGTGGGGGGGTCCTGGTCTGAGCTCACTGTCAGTGTCTGGGACGGCCAGTGGTCTGGCTGGCGATCCTGTGCTGACAGCTCCCTGGTCAGGAGAACCGGGGACCACAGAGCTCCCCGTCCATGGTGAAGCCATTGTCAAAATGCCAGTAAACCAAAGGAGAACACGGAAAAAGCTGAACAGGCCCGTCCATAAGCCCCAAGTGTCACCACCGTGGCCGGGCGGGCAGCGAAAAGGAGGTGGGGGGGGGACACGTCCCTCAGGCGCGGGCCAGTCGCTGTCAAGCCTGGTCCTGATTCGCAGGGCCAGGCCACGCTCCTGTAAGGCCACTCGGAGGATCATTCAGCGTGTGATTCCAGGTGACACTCGTCAGTCACAGAAGCCGCTGGTGGTACGTGCCCCTGCGTGTTTGATGTCACACAGGAAAAATTAGAGGCTCTAACTTAGAGGGAGCCCAGTGGCCTGCAGTCTGTCACTGAGCACATCTGACCTTCCCCATTCACAGTCGTGCGGCTTCTGTGGGTCCTGGTCTCTGTTGTTAGGTTACTGGTGTTTAAGGCCTTATCTTCCTGGCGAGTCAGATCATCTTGAAATTCAAGAGGCATAAAATTGGTAACGGGCATGGTGTAAAAGGCTCAGGTGGGGCCTCTGCAGGGCTGTACGTTTAGAGTTCACGAGGAAGTCCGTAGCAAAACCAAAAGTAGGGGATTAGCCTCACACCCCTGTTTGGGAGCCGTGGTCATGTTCTTTCGTGATGTGGTTTCTGCCAGTCAGCAAGCTGGCCCCGGGGGCCTCCCCACTGCTCGGGCCCAGGAAAGCGCATGCCGCCGCCTGGCCCAGGACCTCTGCAGGGAGCGCAGCTCACGGATATCTCTCCGCCCCGCAGACTCGGCGTGCAGCAGTGCCCCTGGCTCTGCGCCCAGCTCCCCCAACAACAGCTCCGGGAACGTCAGTACAGAGAATGGGATCGCGCCCGCCGTCGCCAGCATCCCGGCCGAGGTCAGTTCGGCTTTCCGTTCGCTTCTGTTCCCTGCACCGGCCCAGTGGCAGGTTCAGACTGATGGTTTTCCGCGAGGCGGCCACAGTTTGCAGCTGCCCTCGGCCTTGACTGTCACGTCGAGAGGCGTCCGGGACAGGCCCCTTCCTGCCCCAACCACTGCTCCTCCTTCGACTGAGGACAGCTGTCAGCCCAGCCTCTTGCCCCAGCCTCCTTCAGGGCATATTGAATTAGGCCAATTCAGAACACATGCCGTGTGCCGCTGGGCCCTGGATGCCCCGCTCCCTTGTGTTCCCAGGGCTCTGCATGGTGCCCGGGGACACAGGGACGCATGGGAATCAAGCTGTTTGTTGTGCTTTAGAAATACTCAGCCAACAAACACTCATCCGTGCGCCCAGGGGGCGCAGAGTGACACAGGGCGGATGGTTAGGGTGTTGGGCGGTTAGGAACGCCAGGGGTGGCATTTCGGCGTTGCCTGGGTAACCACAGGGTCAGTTCCCCTCGCCCTACCCGTCAGGCCCCTGGTGTGCTGCAGTTGAGAGTCACATGCGCACACAGAGGTTCTGGAATCACTTGGCAGAGAGGAAGGGTGCTCTAGGGGGGACGCAGTGGGTGGCCTCTTGAGCCAGGTGGAGGGGCTTAGGGCTGGCTGCTGGTTGTGCCCTTGACCAGACCTGGGTTGGGGGGACTTTCCGGGCAGTGGTCTCCAGGGCCTTCCTTGCATGCACTCTTCTTCCTTATTCACTTTGGTCTGTGTGTTTATTGCACAAGTGTCCCTGCTGCTCCTGCCTCGGGCCAGCCCTGTGCCGGGCCCTGGGGAGCGAGGGCCAGGCGGCCAGCCAGCGGCCGGCCCCCGCGGAGTGGGAGAGGTGGTGCTGACCAGTACTCAGGAAGAGCGAGAGAATTGCACGCTTGCTGCGCGAGGCCACAGGCTCGGGGTGACTGCATGGGAGCCACCTCAGCTCTGGTTTTCCAGTGAACTCAGCCCGAAGTGCCGTCTGCTTCCTGCGCAGACAGTCCCGCTGCGTGGGAGGTTTTTCTGAGTTCTTTTTGAGTTCCTGCTGACTCGCAGGAGGCTACAGTTCATTAAATATAGTGACTTGCTTTCCTCCCAAATACCTAGGAATGAATCCTGCCCTTCCAAAGGGTGGACGGGTTTTAGTTGGGATACGCGGACGCAGGGGCTGCATTTTCGGGGCAGGTGTGTGGACACTGATGCACAGACTGTGGCAGCCGAGGTCGTGGTGTGCGTGGCCGCCTCTGCTTCCTCACTCCCCACGTCCTCGTGCGGCCCGATTTTTCATCCCCTGTCCTGCAAGCCCCGTTTAAGCACTTATATAGATGATCACAGACCTTAACACCCCTGCTCTGCAGGACTGAGGTCATCGCGGCCGGCTGCTTGTAGTGGGCCTCGGGGCCCTGCCTGGAGCCTGCTTCCTGGCACGGCAGGTGCCCGCCAGCCTGGTCTTGTCAGCCACAGCCCCAACTGCTGTCTGATCTGGTTCATTCTGTGCGGTGCCTTATGGGGGAGAGTCTACGCAGATCTGGTTTAAATCGCGTGTCAAGTTTTACAAGTCACCTGTTAACGTAAATGAAGCTGCTACGAATTATAGATGTGAAAGGATTGACAAGAAAAGTGAAGAGGGCCGCTGCTCCTGTTTGCATCAGATCCTCCCTGTGCTCAGCAGGGTGGTCTCCGACGGTCTCGTCCCGCCAGGACTACCCTGGTCACAAAACCTTCAGGGTTTGTGACAATCTGACCACTCCTGAGAACATGCAGGCCTCATGAAGCCTCCTCGGGCACCGGGCAGCCCCGCTGCATTGAGCCCCCCGTCTCCGCTGCCCGGAGCCCCCTAAGCCCCCTGTCCCCGCCGCCCAGGGCCCCCCGTCACCGCTGCCCTGAGCCCCCTGTCTCCACTGCCCGGAGCCCCCCGTCTCTGCTGCCCTGCCACGACCCCCTTCACACAGAGGAAGCAGGCTCCCCGGACCCGGAGACAGCAGCTCCCTCCCGCGCAGAATGCCGGTGCGACACGGGGTGCACGGCCAAGCCCCGACTTTCTGCAGAGCACGGGAGGTGATGAGCCCGGCACGGGGCAGATGGAGACCGCTAGCACCGCGCTTGCAGGCAGTCAGCATCCCCAGTCATTCTCAGAAGGCTGTGTTATTTCTAAAAATAAATTCGGTAAAAAAAAATAGAGTGATTATAAAGAGGAAATTATAATTTTGCAGACATTAGAATGGCTGCTTATTTTGTTCCCGGATAATTACAGTCCAGTGGGGCCGTGCCTCCCTTGGCAATCTCAACCGTTTTCTCTAAAACATAGCTTGTTGATATTACTTTTACTTGTGACAAAAAGTGCTTCTGTCGAGGGGAAGTACTTCCCGAGGTGGTTGTTGGGTCAGGCCTGCACAGCTTCCCAGTGAGCAAAGTGTAGGACAGCACGCAGCCGGATGCCCCGGCACGAAGAACACCCTCCTTCCTGCTTTGCCCTCACAGTGTCCGAACAAAGATTGTGTTTCCAGACGACACTGAAATAGGCCCGCACTCAACAGCAGCGTCGGGAATCCTGCAAGGTACGGAGGATCCGCACACGCCATGAGGTGCTGCAGGCACACGTCCCTTTCTCACATGTTGCGATGTTGTCTTTTCTTTTTTTTTTTTTTTTACAAATTGAAGTTTTAAGATTTCAGTGGAGGAAGCCACTGCAGATGGGCTGGAAACAGCAGGAGAACTGGAATTACAAGCAGAGCCAAAAGATGGGACTCGATTGCTGCAATCTTATGATATGCGAGGGATGAGGAGTTGCTTCCTATGGATGAACAAAGAAAGTGGTTTCCTGAGACGGAGTCTAGTCCTGGTGATGATGCCGTGAAGACCGTTGAAGGGACAACAGAGGATTTAGGATATTACGTACGCTTAGGTGATAAAGCGGCCGCAGGAAGTTCTCCTGTAGGTGAAATGCCATCAAACAGCATCACGTGCGACAGAGAAATCGTGAAAGGAAGTCAATCGATGCGGCAAATTGCTGTCTTGTTTTAGGAACCTGCCACAGACACCCTGGCCTTCAGCAGCCACCACCCTGATCCATCAGCGGCCACGAACATCAACGCAAGAACCTCCTCCAGCGAAAGGACTATGACTCGCTGAGAGCTCAGATGACGGTTAGCATTTTTTAGCAATAAGGTATTCTTTAACTAGGGTGCAATCATTTAAAAAGACTTAAAGCTATTGCATTACTGTCACATTAACAGACTAGAGTATCGTGTACACGAAACTTTAATGTGCACCAGGGAAACCGGTCGATTCACTGGACTGGCGTCAGCGCGCTCTTCTGAGACCAGGCCCGCAGCATCTCTGAGGGGAGCCCGAGCTTACTCCCACCTCCAACAGGATGAAGAGGCCGTTTTCGAGCCAGGCCAGCAGTCGGTCCACCCCTGTTGTCTACAGCAACTTGATAACTTCCAGCTCATGGTTTTTTCCTTGGATATGAAATTTGAAGGCACTGGAGTGTTTCTCCTCTTTAGTTACGGACCGCAGTGCAATAGGAACTAAGAGAAGATTGGTCGGATGTCCATCAGTGCTGTGATTTTCCGTTACGCAGACTCCTTCTGCAGACCCTCCCAGCCAGTGTGGCAACAGCGTGTGCTCGTTCTCTCTGCTCCTTGGTTCAGCATGTTGACGGAGTATCTACTCTGGGGTGATGTTGGGGTGAATAAAACAGTGGCCTTTGTAGCAAAGGATATCATTCTAGAAGCAGAAAGAGGACACAGTAATTTAGATCCTCAGAGAGTGCTCCTGCTAAACCTCTTCTGACTGTCTTTCTGTCCCAGTCCTCCCTGTCTGTCTGCTCTTGAAAAAGTATACAATTCTACAACTTGTTTTTTTAACCTAACAACATATCATTGAGATTCCAGCCAATCAGGAAGGTTTTTCCCCACCCCGAGGGCCTCGTGTACCTTTGTCTATTCAACCTTGGACACACTGTGGGACACACAACCCTCTGCCCTTTTGGTCGCCTCAGCCGTGACCTTCCTGGGACCATTCCTGGACCAGCATCATTTCGTAGGAGTCCATCCTAAGAGTGGAGTTTTAGGATCAAAAGTTAGATGCCTTTTTAAGGCTTTTGACATGATTGCCAAGTTATCCTGCAGAAAGAGCACACCAACTTACAACACAGCCACAGCAGTGCACTTCTGTTCCTCGGGGCCAAGAGTGTGTTCTCAGTTGTAAAAATCTTTGCCAGCGTGATAGGGTTTTAAATGTGTTTAGATTACTGATGATGTTGAGTATTTTTTCATGAATTTATTCTCCCTTAATATCGGTTCTTTGTCATTTGCCTTTCCATGCAATTTTCTCGTTGTTAATTATTATTTGATTTGTGAGCTCTTTACATATTGAGCTTTCCCTGCCCATGTGGCCAGCATTGCTGTGACTGTTACTTGCCTTTTCTGTGAGGGATTTTTTTAATCAATATTTTCTTCGGTTTCTGCCCTTGAAAAGACCTTCCCAACCAAGAATATATTTTAAAATACATTACTTTAGATTTTCTTGATGGTTTTACAATGAACTAGCCCTCTGAATAAAAACAAACGAGAGTCTGCTGGATTGTGAATCCATGTTTGTGGCCTGCTCTAAAACTTCATGCCTGCCTGCATGCTTAACATATGTGTTAACGTATGTGTGTGCTGTGGTGTCTCGGAGTTCAGCAGGGCCCGCCCCACGCGTTTTCTGATGTGATTTCTCGTGGCGTGCGCTGCCCACGCTTGTCGGGGACAGACCGTGTGTGACGGCCATCGTGTGTTCTGTCTCCAGACCGGCTTGGCGCACAGACTTGTGACTCGAGAAGGCTCCGTGGCGCCACTCCCCCTCTACACGTCACCATCCTTGCCCAACATCACGCTGGGGCTGCCTGCCACCGGGCCGTCCGCTGTGAGTAGGCGTCCGCGGGTGTGCGTGGTGGGGGGCGGCTGGCCCAGGCCCTCGGCCGGGCGTCACGGTTGTGCCTCTCCAGGGGGCGGCCGGCCAGCAGGAAGCCGAGAGACTGGCTCTCCCCGCCCTCCAGCAGCGGATCTCCCTGTTCCCCGGCACCCACCTCACTCCCTACCTGAGCACGGCGCCCCTGGAGCGCGATGGCGGGGCTGCGCACAGCCCCCTCCTGCAGCACATGGTCCTCCTGGAGCAGCCGCCTGCGCAGACGCCCCTGGTCACAGGTGAGTGCGGGGGGCTCGGGCCCCGCGGGGGGGCCCGTTTCCACCCCAGAACTTCTGCCCGCGACCCCTCCCGCGTGAGGGCCCATGATTTGATGAGCCAGCTCTCACTTGCCAACGAGGTAGACGCAGTGAAACTAGGCATCAGGCGCAACTTCTGTGTAACTTCTCCAGAGCGGTGGCTGTTCCCATCTGCTTTTGCCTCTGGATGCACTTGAACGTGTGACAAAAGCCCACAGCGACTCCCGTAGATAGTCCGTTTCTGTTAGCAGTAAGAATTTTTAATGTGCTCTAAGGGATGGTTATATTTAGGGGAAAAAATAGGACATTTGTCAGAGATTTGCATGGCAACAACCCTGTTAGCTTCAGGAGTGAAGAACGTGTGGATTTGCTAGAAAACGAGCAGGGGTCCAGCTGAATGGGTGTCCTTCATGTCCACATCATCCCCGGCTTCCCGCTTGGCTTCCCGGAAACCTGATTACTTGGTCAGAATTCGAATCAAAAATACCCTCAGAGCCGCCCCCTTTCACACTCCCTGACACTTGGGTGGAAAACACAGGTGCTGAGCCGGTCACAGGGTCCCGACCTGTGGGCACACGGGGCCAGGTCTGGTCACCTCGTTGAGAGTCACAGGGCTGGTCTGGGTGCAGGGGACCGCGTCCCGCTCTCCCGTGTGTCTGCAGATGGTGAGCTCCATCTTCCACTAGTGCTCCTTCTTGTCTGTGTGTCTGTCTCCTTCCCCTGATGCTGGTGTTGGGGTCACCATCCTCCTCAGAGTTGAGGGGTCTACAGCATGCCGGCGAGCAGACACCTTGCCACGCATCTGCCCGACTTCCAGACAATAGGTCGTGAGCACAGAGGTCTCGAGGGTTTTACCTGAAATTGCATCTGAGTCCCTGTGACACTCAACGTCAGGGGCCTGAGCAGTGAGGGATGCCTGAATTTCCATCTTGTGTCATTTAGTAACACGTCAACGACACCCAACCGTCCTCCTGATCCTGGTCCCCTGCTCGTCCCCCACCATTAAAAAGCATTCCTAATGCCACACCCCACAGCTTCCCAGGAAATAGGACCTTACAGGACCTCACCTCTCCAATAAATTTGCTGAACTTGACTCCTTCGTGGTTGAGCACGTTGCCGGGTCTGTCCTCTGTGTGCAGTTCGTGGCCGTGTCTGTGACGGCAGCTGCTGACGGCCCGCCTGTGGCGGTGAGGCTGGGGCTCGACTGTCCAGGCGCCGGCCGGCTCCCCCCACCCTGCCCTGCAATCCACAGCCCCTCCCAGTTCACAGGCAGCCCAGCTGGAGGCGCTGGAGGCAGGGCCGTGGCCAAGAACACAGACACCTTTGCCTCCCCTTGGCCCCAGCTCAGTGACCTTGGGAGGTCTTCCCTTGTGCCATGACTTAGTTTCCCCATATGTGAAGTGGGGATAACACAAGTAATCTGCCCTTTGAGTTTTATGAGGGTTCAGTGAGGCGTGTATTCACGCAGGATGGCATCTGATACCATGCCCCCTTAGATGTGAGTTGTTGTGGTTGTGGTGGTTGGTTACTTCTGGGTTTAGAACTTTTAACCTTCAACCTCACCTCCCCAGGCCACCCCGTCGGTCCGTCCCAGGTCTCGTGGCCCCTTCCCCACCCCCTCCCTGTGAACAGGGCCCTGATTCGGGTCTCGGTGGGAGCACGCCTCCTAACCTGGCTTCCTGCCCCTCCAGGCCCCAAGCAGAGCCCCCCTCTGCAGGAGCACCAGCCCCACCTGGCCACTGAAGTTGAAAATCAAAGTCAAGGCCCAAAAACGAAGTAAATGTTCGGTTTCCCAGTCCCACATGGGGCTTAGTGGGTGCCCATGTGGCTGGTGGCGTTTGAGCTGTGATAATGTGGAGGGTCTGTGTCAGCACAGAGGGGCCTGTTGGGCGGTGCTGGCCAGGAGCGAAGGCCTGGCACTCACAGGCCTGGGAGCAGGCCGCCTCCTCCCTGCGTGGCTCGTGGCTGTGCGGGCTCCCGCTTCACCAGCTGGGGCCGCCCTTCTCCCCACTGGCCTGGCTCCCACGCGGGCTGTGCCCCAGTCCCCGTCCCCACTCCCGTCAGGCGTGGCCTTCCGTCCCGTGAGCTCTGCCCACGTAGCTTCGGTGATGCTCACCTCCTGCTCACCTCCTTGCCTGGAGGGCAGGCACTGCGCTTCCACGGTGTGGCCAGCCCACTCCCGGCATCCACACAGGCTCGATGTGCAGAAGGCCTGCAGCAAACAGCTCTGGGGTCAAAGGGAAGGGAAGTCGGCATTTCTGAGGTTCACCAGCCAGCGGACCTGTGTTTCCGTGAGTGCTTGAGATAATCACGATGGATGGACAGACAGAAGGCCCGAGCTAGAACAGCTTCATCGCATAAATGCTGAAAGCAGAGGCCCCGGGAGGGAAGAGGCTGGTCCGGGTCTAGAAAGGTGACAGGGTGCAGGTCTCGGGGCTGTGGGATGCCCCACCTCCGCGTGGCCCTCGCCTCCTTGCTTCCCACTGCCCCAGCGAGGCACTCGGCAGGGAGGAGCCATCCACTCAAATCTTCTCCTGAGAAGACAGCGCGCCCTGGTACACTCCGGGGTTTCCCAAGGCAGGGGGAGAGATGGAACCACCATTGCAAGGAGGAAACCCCTACTTGCTGTGCACTGGGTGCCCCTGTTGTCCCAACAGCCCACTCAGGCTGTGCTCATGTGGCCAGGGGGGCAGAATGTTCAGCCCAGCATCTCCTCCACGGCAGGCCCTGGGGAGCCAGACCCCCAAGGCCCCTGAGAGCTGTGTGGTTGGGGCTGGGCGCTCAGGCCGTGCGGCAGGGTGGGCATCAGGGAAGGCTTCCTGGAGAAGTGGCGTGGTTGCTGAGGCCTTGGGTGGGAGTCTCGGGAGTAGGGGCAGTCGGGGGAACAGGTGTTGCAGCTGGAGGATGTGGTGTCTCTCTAGCCTTCTGGTCACTCGCAGGGCCTCCCCAGCCTGGTGAGGGGGCGAGGGGGCGGACAGGCAACCTTGGCCCATGGTTGCACTTCTGAGCGTGGGAGCTCTGCGGGTCTCTGCAGCAGTGATTACGTGCTCCCCTTTGTTCCTCATTTGTCCTGAAAACCGAGTCCCAGGAGAGACTGGAGCACGACTGGCCGTGGGGGCTGCCGCCCCTGGGACCTAAGCAGCGATTCTCGGCCCTGTCCAGGCCCCCAGAAGCTCTGGCGAAGCCGACCGGTCCGGGCAGACCTCTGCCACCCATGGTTTTTCTTGCAGGGCTCAGGCTAAGCTCATGTGCAGCCAGAATTGCAAGCCACTAGTTAGACCCAAGTCTTGCCTGACTTACTGTCTTTTGAAGGGTTTTAAAGAGTTTCACCATGGTGTGTGGGGTAGTGAAATACGTCAGATGGGTTGCTAAGGACCCAGGCCACATGAGTCGGTCACCCAGTGTGAATGAATTCATCTACTTAACCAGAACCCCATAGTGCACAGGCCAGCCCTTCAGACTTGGGTCCAGAGTGTCAGGGCAGCCTGCCTCTTCACCTTCTTTGCCTCTTCAGTCCCCGTGTCTGGTGGGGTTTATTTGCAAACTCACCACTTAGTGCTGTGTGTAGCGCATCTTGAAGCCTGGATGACTGGCTAAATGCCAGGAGTTATCATTGTCCTTATGGTCACGTGGTCCAGCTTGGACTTCGGGGATGCTGGCCCACCCCCCAGTCCCGCCAGAAGGAGCAAAGGTCTGTAGCGCTGGGTGAGTCCTCTCTCAGTGCTGGGGTTGGTTGTCCGTTTGCTGGACCGCAGAGGGACTTCTGCCAGTGCTGTGAGCAGGAAGAACGGAGCCTCAGGTCAGCCTCGCAGCTGACAGGTGCTCAGGGAAAAGGCTCCGGGCAGCCCGGGGCAGGGTCTCTGCCCAGAGCAGGGTCCAGGAGCCACAGGCCAGGCTCTGCCCCAGCACTGCGCCCAGCGGGACGCAGCAGTCCCCTGCTGACAGCTGGGTCGCCTAGGACAGAACTGGACCTCCGTGTAGTGTGGGTTTATGCTGAAAAGTCTTTTACAATATATAGCAAAGGCCAAATAATGGGCTGTGATCAGAAACCCTTGTTCATGACCTGAGGGACCAGTTGGAAGTCAGTTGGCCGGGAAGGCTTGCCACTCAAAGGTCGGGCCGAGGGGCACAGCCCCGGAGTTTTACCCCCAGGAGGCCCGTAGTGGGACTTGGGTGGGTGGAGTGGACCAGGATAGGTCCTCCCACCGTCTGCCCGTGTCCTCAGGGCCACCCCGCGCAAAGGCAGCGCCCCTGCTGCGGGGAGCCTTCCTCGTAGGGGAGGGCAGCGAGCACCCGCAGAAACCAGGCTCGCATTCATGCTGTGCTGTTGGAGCACGTTCCTGCTCCGGGACCAGCCCTGGAAGCTCAGTCTCTGTGGAACTGGGTTCCTTCCCTGGAGCCCGGAGAAGCTTCTCTGGAACACGGGGCCGGCCGCCCAGTAACGCCCCACGGCTCTGCTGCTCCCTCACGTACTTGCCCTTCCTTCCCGGTGCCCCAGAGGCCCCAGGACGGCCTGCTCAGGAAGCCGCGTTTTAGCTTCTCATGTCTGAGGGGCACCTTCTTGGGACTGCATCCCCTCTGTTCCCGTAAATGCAGCTTCGTGTGGCAGACTTCCGCGTGTTGATCCTCATGACACCTCGGCCAACGGGAAGAATTCCCAAACACCTTCTTGGCGGGCGGGGTGCTTTTTTTTTTTTTAACTTTTCTAGAAAACTTGATAGGGAATGAGTTGATCTTTTGTGTTACTGACTTTAATTTAGTAGCAGAACAGATAATGAAATTTAAAGTAACTTCTCTTTTCAGAAAACAGTGGGCTGGACAGCAGGTGGTGGTGGTTTAGGGGACAGAGTTGACGGACTTCTTGAGAAGCTAGTGAGGGACAGTTTCGTGAGGGTTGGGTCTTTCCTCACTGTGCGTAGAAAGTTGAGCAATCACCACAGCCGTGAAGGGACAAGGAGAGACTAAGACCTCAGGGCTCCTCGGGGCTCTATGGAGCAGCTCTCGGGGAGCCCGGCCACTGCCGTGCTCGGCCACATGCGGTTCCTCCCAGGCAGACGCCCGTGACCCGGGTGGTCCGCGGCCTGAGCCTGACTAGCTCGTGTTCATCACCTGAGCTGCTAGGGCAGCAGCCCTGCAGCGGGGCAAGGGTTTGCTAGAGAAACGGTGAACTGCCTAAACCCCGGTTTGCAGAAGTGAATCTACAGCCGTGTGAAAAGCTTACAGAAGGGAAAGTGTTTGGCGTCCTGAGTCCCCTGGAGAGGCTGCATTTTAAAATAAGATTCAGGTGCAGACTAAACCAGGCTCGTGTGTCCGCTCGGGTTTTTAAGCGCCCAGTCGAGGTGCGGGTTGGCAAAGCCGCTGGGAGCGTGCAGGCAGCAGAACCTCCGGGGAAACGTGCAGATCCTGACCGGCCGCATCAGGATTTGTACAAGCGTTAGTGTCCCCTTCGTGCGTGAAGTCACCGCTTGAAGAGACCCTTAAAGATTTGATCCTAAGGATGTTTTATTTCCTCACCACTTAGTTTCCGGGTCACTTAGGGAAGAGCCATCCCCACGGCCTTCCGGAACATGCCGGGCTGCCAGGACCCCTGCCGCCGTTCTGAGCGTGGCCCGAGCCGCTCTGGCCGCCTGCGGTGCTGCTCAGACCAAAAGAAGCCTTTCCAGGGCCGGGGCTCTCTGAGGGGTGTCGTGGGCCCCTCGTGGGCGGGCCAGCTGCGCTGGAGCCTGTCACTCGGAACGCCCGCTTACAGCAGGGGCCTGGGTGTCGGGGGACAGCCACCTCCAGACGGCGGCCCCTGCTTGGCGAAGCCCGCGCTCAGGGCTCACAGCGGCGTGGCCGGGGGCTCTGGGGCAGGGCGGGGGGACGGGGCAGCTCCCGGGGTTCCCTCCCCTTCACTCCGCTGCCCCTCCCTCCACGTTACCTTCAGACTGGTGTCTTCCAGGCCTGGGCGCGCTGCCCCTGCACGCGCAGCCTCTGGTGGGCGCGGACCGCGTGTCCCCGTCCATGCACAAGCTGCGGCAGCACCGCCCGCTTGGGCGCACCCAGTCGGCCCCGCTGCCCCAGAACGCGCCGGCCCTGCAGCACCTGGTGATCCAGCAGCAGCACCAGCAGTTCCTGGAGAAGCACAAGCAGCACTTCCAGCAGCAGCTGCACATGAACAAGGTGGGTCCGCGGGCGCGGCGCCTTCCTCGGCAGCCCGGCTCTCTGACCCAGAGGGGGCCGGCAGACGGGAGGGACGCTGTGGAGGCCGGGCTTCAGCACATGTGGCAGGCCGGGGGACGCTGCGTGCAGCGGGGGCGCGGGCCGCCAGGCGGGGGATCACCGTGTGGTGTGTCCTGCCTGGTCAGCACTTCCTCCTGAGTTCCCGGAGGATACCCCTCTTCCGCGAGCAAACCCCCAACAGGGAGCCCCCCCCTTACGCCGGCACGGAGCCCCAAGAGCACCTTCTCCAAGCCCCTCTGCAGCTGCATGTGCCTGCCTGTTGGAATATCATGCTTAGAAGGGTTAGCGCCCCGGACGGCCCACGGAGGAGTGCGCACGTGCGCGGTCCCGAAAGTCCCTCACGAAGCTGCTTTTGGGCAGGAAGTAGCAGCAGGGTTTCGTGTTGCTGTGCTGGTGATTAAAAACAGAAAACAGGCCGCATCCTTGAAGGTGATGGCTGGTGGCGGCCCAACTCTAGCCTAGGGTACCCCCATGACAGGGTCATGGGGGACACACGTGAGGAGACAGGCCCCCGGCACCGTGCTCCTGAATGGCCAGATGGGAGACGGGCTGCCCACCCCAGCCCAGAGCCTCCGGGGCTCCCGGGCCATCCCGGGCAGACGGTGCCGAACGGTGTCGGGAGCGGTGGGGCCGCCCCACCAGCCCTCATCTGGACGGCAAAGGCACTTGCTTCCTGTGGGCGGGACGGGGACTGTCCGTCTGTTCACTCCCAGCGTCAAAGGCACTTCACTTCCATCATCCTAGGGCGGCTGTGGCTTCCTAATTTTATCGTGTCACTCTGACTGATAGGGTGGGAGGTTTTAGGAAGACAGAAAACACCTATTCATTCCTGGTGTATTCTTGAAAAGAATGATTTAGAAACTGGGTGATCTCTCTGGATTCTGTTACATGATTGATTACGAGACGGAATGACAGTTGATTGAAGTGTTTGTACAGCGTTCTTCTGGGATCTCGGGGAGCCGACGATGTTACCTCATGCCGTCTGGCACCTGCACATCTGCCCTGAGTCGGGGCATGGTGTCCCTAACGGGCCCCTCACCCGATGGCGCTGGCACCCAGCTCCTGGCAGCTCTGAGGCCGCCCACCCTCCCATCCTGCCCAGGGTGCGCTGGGGATGGCAGCCAGTTCCCGCGCGGTCTGCGGCTCATTCAACCCCAGCCTTCGAGCACGGCCGCCTCGCTGATGTCCCCTTAGGGAGAGCAGCCTGCATGGCCGCTTCGGTTTTCCCAAGGTCCCTGACCAAGGGAACCGCACGGTGAGGCTGGGGACCCTCCGTGAGCAGGAAGGACAGATGCCTGAGCTGGCCGTGCTCCCGGCTGTGGGTTAGCATTGGTTGTTAGTGCCCGGAGCCTTACGTGCGGTGGTGTTTATTTAATAAAGCTTTGCCAGGAGAAGGAACTTTCTGGAGAACGCGTGCCCCCAGCGGGTGGGCGGGGCTTACAGCTCTGGAGGTGGCATGGGCGGGTTTGGATCCTGCTGGGAGGGAAATGTGCTGCAGCAGGAAGAGAGCGCTTGAGGGCGTCCGCGCCCCTGGGGACCAAGGCTTTGCTGGGGGCGCAGTTCCCGCCCTGCTTGAGTCCTGTGGCTCCCAGGGCCAGGCTGTGAACCTAGGAGCTTGGGTGGTCAGACTACCAGCACACCCAGTAATCTTTCAGTCCTGGCCCCTTCTGCAGTCTGGCCTTTGGGACCTGCATTTCTCACTTAATCGGTGAAAGGGGCTCCTAAGGTGCAAAGGGCACTGGAGGACAGCGAGCTGGTTTGTCTGTCTGGTTTGCAGCCGCATTTGCCTGCAGGAGCCTCAGCCCCGAAGCCAGCTCTGCGGTGCCGCCAGCCCACAGCCCGGCTGGGGAACGCTGGGGAACGCAGAACCACATTTCAAAGGCGGCGGGAGGCCGCGGCCCAGGGAGGCTGAGCGGCCCAGGGAGGCTACACCACTGCTGAGCCGGGAGCCCGGGCGGCGAGCACACTCGGCATCACGGGGAGGCTGCTGCTGTGGCTGCGTCCCTCCCCGATTCCCTCTGTACCACCGCCTGGAGGCTGAGGCCACCTTCAGGATGGGCACTGAACGCCAGAGAGACGGTGGCAGCTCAGGTGCCCCTGCTCCTGCCCAGAGCTCCCAGGACAGTGGGGCCGGCATGTTCCGGCCTCCGGGAATCCTTCACAGAGCCAGGCTGGCTCTCATGGAAGCGCAGAGTGTCCTAAGTCCTCTGGAGGGACCTGGAGGTCACTGCTCAGACGCCCTCATTTTCCGAGGAAGCTGAGAAGACCAGAGAGGGGGCCTGGGACACTCGCCCTGGGAGCAGGCAGGTCCCTGTTCCTGCTCCGCCGTGCTCCCCTGCCTCCGGGCTTTGACCATCTAGCAGCACCCTCGTAGGGCCGCAGGCGTGGGGTCGAGGCCTCCGGGAGGGACCCACGCTCCCAGACCAGCCAACGTGCAAGAGGAAGGGGAGGGCGCCACAGGGCATTAAACAGAACCCTCTAGGACTTTTACACATTCCGCCCTAAACCCGCCCAGTGTCGTCCCTGGAAAGAAGCAGAAGGCAGCCCACAGAAGGCAGGCTGAGGTCCACCAGCAGCCAGCACCTTCCCCACAGAGAAGTCCGCCTGGTTGCCTCAGCTGCTGGTGAGCCGACGGCACAGGCATGGACAGAACCCCCCGGTCCCAGGCCTCTGAGAGGGACCGGCCATCAGCGCCCTCCCCAGACTCCGCCGGGGTCCCTCTGCGGGAACACGGCCCTCCGCGTCCAGGGGCGGCTCAGAGCGTGGCTGGTCGGACGCAAGCCGTGAGCCCTGTCTGTGGAGCATTGAGCGCACGCGAGTGTGCACAGCATGGTACCTGCTGCCACGAAGTTTATCCACAAAGTTCACAACGGCCGTGATTTCCATGTTCTGGGGGGGGGCATGGGGAGTGCCTCTGCTGGGTCGGCTCCGAGCCCTGCCTGCCTCAGTCTCTCTGTCTGTCAACTTGTGTCTAGGTGAGGGCACATGGGGCTTCCTACGCGCTCCCTGAAACTTTTCTGCTGTTCTCAAGTTTAAAAGAAAATGCTGGCAGAAACTAGGTGGGGACTTCTGTGTCCACTGTGTATGCTTTCCCACCGCCGCTCTCCCCCTCCTCTGTGATGACATTCTCAACTTTGTCATAGCCCAGCGTCCTCCGGGGAGGCCCCAGCCTGTGTCCTCCTGGCTGACCCTCCTCCTCTGTCTTCTCCCACTGCGTCCACCCCGAGGAGGGCCCAGGGCTCTGGGTCCACGTCACAGCTGGGCCTCCCACAAGGGCCTCAGAATGGGCCCTGGGCCCCTCAGGAGCAGGCACAGCCCCCGGTGACCTCTGTGCAGGATCCCCTCAGGTGGCCACGGCACCCTGCTCCCCCACACCTGCCCCCGGGTCTCCACGGACCCTGAGCAAGGGCTTCCCCAGGCAGGGGCTTATTGCCGCGTGGCCCCCTCCTCTGAGCCTACAGGCGCCCGGCCGCTGCCGTCCTCCCCTTGGCTCTCTGCTGTGTGACGCCGCTGTCCTTCAGGTTCTCCAGCCTTGTCTCCATCTCCCTTGGTGTGTGTGGCCCCCGCCTCTTGCCCCTGAAGTGCTGGCTTCGGGTGCCTTGCCTGGAGCTGCTGTGCTCGCAGCCCTGGCTTTCCACCTGCGTGGGCTCCCCGACTGTCCTCTCCGGCCCTGACCCGTGTCCCGAATCCCACTCAGATCCCCCTTCTCTCACTGAGGTCAGCCTCACAGGTCCACCTGGCACTTGGATGTCATCCTCCAGTCTGGGCTCTGGCCCCTGGATCAGAATCTGGGTTGCCTCCTTCTCATCGCCCACGTCTGCTAGGCATCAGCCCTGTGCCTGGATGCAGCCCTCTGCGGGCCTTCTGCCCCCGCCTGGCTGAGCCCCAGAGCGTCCCATCCCTGCAGGTGCTTGCTGCCCCTCACCTCCATTCTCAGTCTGACCCTGGGGGGGATAGCGGAAGCGTGAGAGCCTGTGACCTCGCCGGGCCTGAAGCCCAGGCTTGCACAGCCGTGTGCTGAGGGCCACTCTCAGCCCAGCATCCTCTGTGGTATGGACAGGGCTGTCCCTGTCCCTGTGACGGTCAGGGCATCCCAGGCCGGGGCCCAGGTCAGTTTGACCAGCCACAAGGCTCAACACGGGCCTTACGGGCTCTAGGTATGCTGGAAGGAGATGAGATTAACAAGCAAAATATAATTGTGGATCTCAAAATTATCAAGACTTTTTAAGACCCTTCAGTAAACTAGTGTGAGAAATTTGTCAAAGCAACTGGATAGGTGGTTGGCAGGTATTTATATGAAATAAAGTCTTAGCCCGCACGCCGTCTTCTGGCTCCTCCCCGTCTGGCCTCTTGCGTCCTTCTGAAATCGCACTGACCCCGCTCCCCGCCTTCCCGTGCCGGGTCAGAGGTCCTGACGGGAGGCTGCCGTAGGGTCGGGTACGAAGAAAGTGGCCATGGATCCCATGGCTTGGCTTTCACGGTTATGCTTTCTTTGAAAATATTTATTGTAAGCAGTTCAAGGGTTAATCACGTAAAATAAATCCTTTGCCAGTCTGCACTCCGTTTTCTTACAGTAAGGCGAGGTGTTGCTCCGGAGGCTGCATGCTCAGCCGACTTCGGGTGTGTGCACACGTCACTGTCCCCCGGGCTGGGCCCTGCGACAAGTGGACAGAACGCTAATGTGCGCACAGTAGTGGCCAGTAAGTCCGTCCCCTGTCGGCCGGACACGCTGTGTCGTGGCGTGGGTGATGAAGCAGGCAGTTCTGTGAGGACCTCTTAACATACACATGGGCAGGGGCTAAAAAATTTTAGGCTTCCCTGAAAACCTTTTTCCTTCTAGAAAGAGTCAGAACGTGGTGGAGAGACTCTTCCCCACGACAGTGCGGCTCCTTCACAGAGACGTAAATCAGGGCATTGGAGGTCTTCGCGGTTCGTCAAAGCCACGGGACCGCTCCCCCGGGTGCAGGCCCGGCTCGACACCTGTGTCTTTCATTGCGCATCTCTCTGTGCTTGGCACACACATGCTTCACAGGTGCGCCCCAGATGCGGGTCTATCTCCTTCCCGGGCGCGGCAGACTCCCTCAGCACCGCGGACGGCGCCCAGGTTTGGGCCCCAGCTCAGGATTAGCAGCATCCCCTGGGTTTGTCTGTCCCTTTGCTCTGAGATAGGGAGCCTGTGCTTCCCCTTCACTGCCCCATCGTCTCCATCGCCCTCATCCCTTTCTTCTGCCTTGTAGATTATCCCCAAACAGAGCGAGCCGGCCCGGCAGCCCGAGAGCCACCCCGAGGAGACCGAGGAGGAACTTCGTGAGCACCAGGCCCTCCTGGAGGAGCCCTACCTGGACCGGCGGTCGTGGCAGAAGGAGGCGCACGCACTGGCCGGAGTGCAGGTGAAGCAGGAGCCCATCGAGAGCGACGACGAGGAGGCGGAGCCCCCGCGGGGCGTGGAGGCCGGCCAGCGCCAGCCCACAGAGCAGGAGTTGCTCTTCACACAGGTGACCATGCTGGCCAGGGCCAGGCGAGGTGGGAGAGGACGGGCGGGCAGGGCAGAGGGACGGTACGGGCCTCGGTGTCCCCCACCCCCCAAGGGGCAGCGCCCTGTGGCTGGCAGTCAGTGGACACTGACGGGTTCCCCACTCCTGCCTGGCCGGGTCCTTGCCCACCCTGCTCTGGGTGGTGTGGGACGTGGCTGTGGTTTGAAGTCTATTTTACGTTAGCAGTGCCTGCACATACTGGTCCTACTGGCCGTCTGTCCACTGGGCCATCTGTGCACCTGTATCCCAGCCAAACGCCAGCCCCACAGTCCCTAGAGATTACTTTCTTTCAGATGTAAAAACTGTAGGTTCACATAAATCCAAGTGTTAGTAAGATCAGCATATCGTTAAAGGTAGGGGGAGGAAGATTGATTTCTTAATTGACCAAAAAGGTAGGCAGGGCCTTTGGGGGCTCAAGGGGCAGTAGTGACCAACTTTATAGATCCAGAAAAACAGTGAAACAGTTACCTAGTCCCGGGCACTGACACATATTAACCAAACTCACAAGAGACTGATGAATGATTTATCAGTTTATAGTGAAAAGTAAGACTTCCATGCCTGCAAAGCACTGGGACAGCCAGCCAGTGAGTCGGAAGCCCCACGGAGGCTGCTTGTTCTTGGTCGGCAGGACCCGAGAGCCAGGGGTGTGCAGGACGTGGGAACTGGTCATAGCCTTCAGTAGCAGAGCTGTGTCTGGAGCGTGGTAACTCCTGTCCTCCAGAGTCGGGTGCTGCAGGCAGCCAGTGTTTATCGCGCTTTTCTGAGCCTGGCTGGCTGTCCTTGGAGACTGTCCCAGATGGGGCTTTGCTCTGGGGTGGTGGGAGGGCCTCACGGTTGTACCTGGAATTCAGCACATTATTAGGATGCTTATAGGAAATTGGAAAGGCCTTACATAAATGTTTAGGGCTAGTGTCTTGCAGATGATAAAGTGATCACGTTATTGTGCTCTAAACCCAAGACAATGATTAGAGACACTTATTTTCTGTATTCTTTGAGGAATAATGAGCAGAGCTCCCTATTGGGCACTTGGTGGTCCTTGTAAGCATAAGACAGGGCAGCCGATGTTTTGGAAACCGAGCGTCAGGGAGAGGTGCACTTAGGTGGTGTCCGGTGTCCGTGGCAGTGGGTGTGAGTCGGGCGTCCCGCCGGCAGAAGCACGGCAAGGCGGCTTCGGGCACCTGGCCCCGTTCTCTCCCTTTCTGCTCCTTCCCGACTCCGCTTCCTGAAGGCAGGACAATCGGGCAGCTGGGCGGAGAGGCTCTCTTCCCTCTGGCGGCCACACGGCTGCTGGGCTGCTGCTTCTCATGAGGGGCTACGGCTGGGGACCAACTTTATAGATCCAGAAAAACAGTGACACAGTCGTCTTGCGAAAGGACAGGGTCTGTTCATGGGTCGTGGAGGAGCTCTGCCTTCCCTGGCGCCTAGGCCAGCCGCCCGCGGTGCCTTCACCACTCCGGGGACGCCCTCCCTGCAGGCCTGGCCCCTGCCTCCTCGGGGACGCTCCGGGCGGGCTCGCCTCTGCCTGTCACAGGGACGTGCGCCTCAGGGTCTCCCTCCCTCGCGGGCCCCGGGCCCCACCCAGCGCTCCCCTCTCTGCCGACTGGGTCCGACTCCTGGCTCCTGCCCACCCCCACAGCTCCTCCTGGAGTCCCCCGTGTCTCTCCGCGGGCTCGCGTGCAGGGCAGAGAAGAGCTGTGCGAGCTCGTGAGGTGCCCGCCCGCCACGGTCGAGAGAGGCTGTCCCTGCTCCGGGCACCGCGCTGCCTGGTCGCCCCTGAGCTCCCTTAGTTTTTGAACTGCCCGTTCTGGATCCCTGTGGTATTGTGCCAAAGCCAGCTCTTGCCATGGAAACACAATTTTCATGAAAAAGAGTTTGTCATGGAAGCCTGTGTTTAATGAATTCACCTCCTCTTCACTCTGGTTATTTTTCTGAAAGGTGGCTGACATCCTGGGGACGGTCCATCTGGTCCCCGCCTCCTCAGAGGGCGCGCCCCTCGCTCCCTGTCCCCGACACTGGCCGGCTGGGCCTGGGCATCTGGAACCTGAACATTTCTCCTTTGCTTCATCTAGAGTCTTTCTGCCCCTGAGTGGGGGTGTGGGGTGGGGAGAGGCCAGCGAGCAAACCGTGGCCGCAAGTGAGTCAGCGTTTCCGTTCTGCGATGTGCTCCTCAAACACGTTTCTGGCATGCAGATCAAGTCCTCTCTGTCCAAAGCAAGACAGCAGCAGACTGGCCCCGGAGGGCTGCCTGTAGGTGGGGGCCTCCATGGGCAACAGGCAGCCCCTCCCGGCCAGCTGCCCCAGCGTGCTCCCGGACTGTGTGAACAAATGAATGGGCAAATGGTTTGCAGGAAGAGATCCGTGTAGCCCTTCAGGCAGGGAGGTGGGAGGTTTCCTGGCAGCAACAAACCCCATGTGCCTTCTCCCCCCAGCAAGCCCTTCTCCTGGAGCAGCAGCGGATCCACCAGCTGAGGAACTACCAGGCGTCCATGGAGGCCGCCGGCATCCCCGTGTCCTTCGGCGGCCACCGGCCTCTGTCCCGGGCGCAGTCCTCCCCGGCGTCTGCCACCTTCCCCATGTCTGTGCAGGAGCCCCCCACCAAACCGAGGTTCACCACAGGTACGTGCACGGCGGGCCATGGGGTCGGGGTGGCCCCGTCCGACTGGCCGGCCGACGCCTGCAGGTGAGACTGGCCCACGGCTGCAGCAGACACGGGAGGCCCGCATGGGGCTGCACAGGTCCCGAGGGCTGGTCACCAGTGACCTGCACCCCGGCTGGGCGACCAGATGTGTCGCTCACTGAGGCTCTCTTCCCACTCCCCCTCCTTGATGCCATGGTCTTTCCTAGGCGCAAAAGCCCACCCTTCCGTTTGCTGGAGAATCCGTTTCCTCCAGAGACAGCCCACCGGCGGGCCAGTGTGGCTGGCGGGCTAGGGGGCTTCCCACCCGTGCTCAGCAGGGACAGTGAGCTTGTCCTTTCTCATCCGCCGCTCTGCGAACAGAACCTTCTGCGGGGCCTTGCCCACACGGCCCAGGTAGCTTGCGGGTATCAGGCCACGTGGTGTGAGGACGGCTCAGCCCTCCCTGCCTTGCCCCTGCAGGAGACGGGCAGGAACCCGCCAGCAGGACTCTGTTTCTGCCCCAACTGCGCCGCCCCCACAGTCAGGGACCAGAACTGTGTAGGCGGGTCTGAGGCTCCCGGCTCTGAGTCAGGTGGGCCTGGGACAGAGGGCAGTGGGACGGCTCTGCAGATCGTTCTCGGCTCATACTTCTTGTCAGAGACAGAGGAGGAAAAAGTGCTCTAAGTACAGAATGGTTTCGTCTTTCTTCAGACAGCCCTGTAATAGGACAAAGTATAAAACACCCTATTTTTCTGTGCACTGTAACGTGTAGCCTCTAAACATGGCTAAGTTCTCTCCGTTACGTCATAAAAGGATACTCTTCATATTCAGAGAAAATTGTAATTCGTAATTAGCCAGAGATTAAACCAGTGCTTTTCAGAAAGAAAACCAGGAAGCTGCAGAAGGTCACGGATGGAATCAGCGGGGGACCTGAGGTGGACACGTCCCTAAGAGAGAAGCCCCTCCCCTGTGGCCACAGCAGAAATGCGCCACATAAAATGTGCCCACCGTGGGGGCCAGGGAGACCCCCAGGCACCTTGTACCTGCGTGTTCCCTGGCGGGGGTGCTCAGCCTGGGGGGAGCCCTCTGCTGATACACTTTTTTAGCTCATCTGCGTTACTTTTTTAAAATGTATAAAAACAGTATGAGTTCCCTGTTAAAAAACAAACAAACAAACAAACAGAATGGAAACGCCGAGAAACTGACAGTTGCCCCTAAATCCCACGCCCCAGAGGTAGCCATCGTTAGTAGTCTGGTTTAAATCTTCCAGATGTGTTTCTGTGCATAGCCAGACGGACAGATGGACACAGACATGGTGTAGTTTGCGCAGATAGGACTCAGTTGTCCCTGTGTGCCTTCTGTTAATCCCCCACGCCCTACCTTGAGGTCTTGGTGCACGTGGATGGGCTCGCCGTCTTAGCTGCAGCGCGTCCCGCAGAGTGTGCTGGCTGGTTCTGCCTCTTCCCCGCCCTGCAGACTCGTCTCCAGTGTCCCATCCATAGGCAGGAGTGACGTGGTGTCACCTCGAAAGTTCCAGCCACGTGGCCAGTAAATGTCAGCCGACTGCTTTGTCAAGATGATGCCGTGTTCGTTGCACTGATGGGCATCTGGGTTGTTTGTGTGCATGTGCACGCGTGTTCCGTACACACGTGCACGTGTGCACAGAGATGTGTATACCTTGCCCTTGTGAGCTGCCGAACACAGCCTCTTGGTGTACGTGTCTTGCCCACACACCTGAGCGCACGGGTGGCGAGTTTCTGCAGCTGCTTGTTCTCCCCCATGTCCCACTGTGCCCCGCTCAGTTTTGCTGGTATATCCAGAATTCCCGCAGCACCAGGGGACAGACCCCTGTTAGCCCGACTCACGGAGACCAAAGGGGTGGTGCGGGACTCATGCCCCCAGAGGCCAGGTGTCCGGCGGGCCGCAGCTCCGCTCCCCTGTGGTCGGTGACGGCGCCTCCGCTCCCCAGCCCCCGACATGTGGAAGTAGCAGCCGTGGGTCTGACGCACACGCACCCCCACCTCTGTTGGCCGGAGTGAGCAGACGCCCCTCACAGAGACCTGCCTGACCCTCGGGGCAGGTGTGAGGGGGCTGCAAACAGGGCTGCAGCAGGGACAGTGGGCCACCCCTCCTGGCAGACGTCTCGCTCCCCCCTCTGCAGGTGGGGCACAGGACAGGGGTGCATCCTGGAGGGAGCTGTAGGGGTGTGCGCAGCACCCACCTGCCTTTCCCCTTCCTCCAGCCTCGCCTCCGGACGTGCAGCATCCATCCTCCTTCCGGCATCTTCCTGGCCGTGACCCTCAGTCACTCTGGTCCGGGGGTGTCCCCGTTCCCTGTGCCGCAGAGCCCGGGTGCGGCGTCCCTCCCCAAGGGTGACCCCGTTGCCACGGCTCCCTGAGGGGCGCCAGCAGGCATCGCAGCTCTGCGCTGTCCCCAGGGACGCTGCAGATGGGTACTTAGCACGAGTTCCTGGACTCGGTGATGTCCGCTCTGTGCTGATTTTGAATACCCTGGTGTTTGCCTGTTTGTATGTGTGCTCACACTGTCCCAGCCGCTCTGGAAGGTTCTAAGGGTAGGAACCAAGTCTTGCCTTTCTTCTGAGCCCCAGAACCTGGGACAGGACTCAGTCCAGCACACGGCTTCATAGAGAGGCTGCTCCCTGACAAGAGGGACTGGAACTTGGGACTAAAAGCTCTGAGTTTTGGAGGACAGCACAGTCCTGCCACACCAGTGCCCCACGGCTAAGGGAGTGGGGCGTGGCGTGGGGCTTTTTTTTTTTTTTTTTTTTTCCCCCCCCCCCCCCCCCCCGGGGACCTCTGGGCACGTGCTGTGAGCAGGACACTTCCTCTGCTTCCGTGTCTGGGAATTCCACTTGGCCTCTGGTGAACTGGGATTTTCCCGCCAAGTGGCCCTAGTGGACGGAACGCCGCGTTGGCCTCTGTCAGTCCAGGGGGTGAGGCGGCTTGCGTGCTGGGGAGGTGGTGGGCGGCAGCCGAGGACGCCCGCCCGCTCTGACGGGCTGGGCTGCACGCTCTGCTCCAGGCCTCGTGTACGACACATTGATGCTGAAGCACCAGTGTACCTGTGGGAACACCAACAGCCACCCCGAGCACGCCGGCAGGATCCAGAGCATCTGGTCTCGGCTGCAGGAGACCGGCCTCCGAGGCAAATGTGAGGTAAGGCTGGCCCACATGGGCCTGCGCCGGGCACCTGCGGGTGGGCCCCGGGGAGCCCAGGGCTGTTTCCCTGCACAGCCAGGTCCCCCCTTCCCGGAGGCCAGCCTCTGGTCTGCCTCCCGTCTCCCTGCCGGCGGCTGGCCTCCCACGTGCCCCCCACGCGGACAGGGATGGGACATGGGCTGACTCGTGCTGCCCCGCACAGTGGTCGGGTAAGCTAGAGCCCTACAGCTGATGAACACCGTCCACACCCACCATTAAAGTGGGTACTAGGGTTGCTTCAAATAAGATGTACAATATGATTAGTTCTGTGGCGGTGAATGTTATAATTAGGAATAGTTGTAGTAGGATTAGTATTGTAATGTATAATTTTTTTCGAGTTAGTGATTCTTTTGACAGGTGAAGTTGGCTGGCTATGAGTATTAGTCACAGCCCCGGGCCCACCTGGACCAAGGCCCGAGGAGGCGCGCGGGAGAGTGGGGGCAGCAGAGCCCCCTGTGCCTCCACCCGTTGCCCCTGCAGAAGCTAGGATATTTGGGAATTTAAGTCATTGTGGTTCCGCGCCCCCATCCTTACTGGTTTTAGGGTGATGCATGATTTTCAAGGGGGGCAGGGGCCCGAAAGCTGGGTCCAGCATCCTGCCCTGGGGCGCCCTCTGGGGAGGGTGTGACCCCACCCGGCTGCTGCAGAATGGACAATGGCATCTGCTCTGGGGTCTGGCCCGAGGCTGCACCACTGGGGGGCAGCATTGCCCTGGCGGACACCCCTAAGGAAATCTCCCGGGCCTGGGTGCCCTTCCGTGCCTCCCCCACCCTGCGGGACCAGCCCCGTGACCTGCTCTTTACCCTCTGGCCTCTCCCAGTAGGGTGCCCTCAGCCCAGGGGCCTCTCGGGGAGCTTCTGTGCCAGAAGAGCAGACACGAACAGGAGTGAGACAGTGAAACAGCACACCTGGGGGGATGAGACCCTCAGACCCCTCTGCCCTCCTGTGGCCCTGAGGCGGGAAGCGCTGCTCCCCGGCCAGGGGCTGTGGGGGGTCCTCGACCTGCGGACCGAGATACAAAGGAGGAAGGGGGTCGGAAGGATGGTTGGGAAGAGGCCCGGGTAAAGCGTGCAGCTTCCATGTGGCGACATCAGGGACGCAGAGCCAGGTGCCCTCAATGGGCGGGGACCCTGACCTCAGGGTGCACCTCCTGCTTCACTCAGCCCAAGGGAATGTGGTGGCCCTGCCTCCACCAGGCTCCCACGCAGGCCCCTGAGGTGGCAGAGGGCCCGCGTGCTGGACATAGTGGTAGGAATTGGCCCTGACCACAGAGAGGTTAGCGGGACCGGCCAGGTGGAGGCCCAGGCCTCCTGGTCTGTGCCCCTTGACCTGGCAGACGGGTGTGGGAGCGCTGCAGGCCGGGCTCCCCTCCCCCTGCTGCTGCGTCGGGCCCAGCTGGGCAGTGGAGGGCGTGGAGCTCACGGCCCTGTCCACGCCGGGACACCAGGCTGGCGGAGACCTGGCCACACCACCCCGCCTCTGCTCCCTCTGCTGTCGTTGCCCTCCTGTGTCCGCGGGCGTCCCTTGGGAGGCTGTCACCTGTGAGCAGTTACGGATCTCCACAAGGTGGCAGGGAATAAGAGCAGGCCCTGGACCAAGACCACCACCGGGGCCTCCACGGTCGTCGAGACGGTCGTGGAGACTCCCGTGTGACCGTGGCCCTCAGAAAGCCGTGTCAGTGGGCAATGTTAGCTTGAACCTCGCTCCATTAACCACCCTCCTTTTAAGTTTAAATAAGCATAGCCCAACTAAAGAATAGTAGATTTTATGTTAATTTCTGGGGAAATGTGAAAATAACTGTGTAGCCTCAATGTGAAGAATATCCAAAGCAAAGGAAAATGTGGACAGACACGCAGATGATGAGGTAAATTCGCAGACTTCAGGCCCAGTGCGGATCGCAGTGAGGGTCTCATTCCCAGGGCTCGGGGGTGTGCAGGGCCTGGGTGTGAGTCCGCGGGCCTGGAGAGAGCAGCCCCCCAACCCCGAAGAGCAGACCCCAGCAGCTGGAAAGCAAAGTAGCAATTTGATGCCAGATCATTTGGGTGACAGGGAAGGTTAAAGCGTTGAAGGCTGGAATTATCTGTCTAAATCTGTTTTTCAAAGTTATAATTAAAGTGTAGGCTCTCCAAAACATTTTTAAAATATTTTTTAAATGTGTTGGGTGCGGTTTACTTTTTATTTTGCAGGAACCAAATGATTTTGTGCCCATGTCCGTATAAAATTCAGTTTCCTTTGGGGTGATGGTTTTTGTAGGAACGGTTTTCTGTTGAGAGTGGACCCCAAAGGCACAGGGAGACGTGAGCCCTCTTCCTCTGTCCCTGCAGTGCATCCGCGGACGGAAGGCCACGCTGGAAGAACTGCAGGCCGTGCACTCGGAGGCACACACGCTGCTGTACGGCACAAACCCCCTCAACAGGCAGAAACTGGACAGTAAGAAACTTCTAGGTATTTCAAGGCCTTCTTTACCTTTCCCGCCTGAGGCGGTGTTTCCAGCCCTGCGCTCGCTGGGCCCGCCCTTGGCCCCAGCGGCGGCGGCGTGGCAGGGAAGGCCCTGTGCGTGGCGCCTGCACCAGGTACCGAGCTGAGGGCTGGAGGAGGGTCTCACCGCCAGCTTTCACCCGGCCGGCGGGTTTACTGCCGGGGTCAGCGAGCGGTGGGCTATAGAAATGGGGTGACACCTGCTGGTTTTGCGGCATGTCCTGTAACAGCGTCGATACCAGAGGCTGGAGGGTGTGGGTCCTTAAGCTCCAGGCCTGCTGTGAACCTGGAGTCCGGGGGAGGAGAGGGGCAGCCTGGAGAGGGCTCTCTGCAGGGTCTGGGCCTCCGTGCTGGCGGCCGGAACTTGCCGACGGGCCTCTGCTGCTGGGGAGGCAGGAGTCTCAGCAGCGCGGACCTGCAGCAGAGGCCGGTCGGGAGCCTCCGGCCCCTTGGGCTCCTGGGCGCAGACCCCATCCCGGTCACGGCCCTTCCTGGGCACCTCTCACCCCAGCCTCCCGGCCACCATGAACCTGCAGGGCTGCGGGGAGCTGGTTCCTCTCTGGTGTCTCCAGAGGCTCTGCTCACGCTGTGCTGGGGGGATCCCGCTGCAGTGCGGCCCCGTTCACCCACGTGTGCGCGCGTGCACGCATGGGCACTCGCTCCTTCCATCACTCCCTCGCCCCCTTAGGGAGCGCATCTTCTGTGCTGGAAATCCTGTCAGCATGGCGCTGCCTGACACGGTTGCAGTGGCCCTTGTCCGTGGACAGGGTGGAGCTGGTGGCCAGGAGGAAACCTGCGGGTCCTGTCCTGGGGTGGCCAGTCATGCTGCTTCCCAAGCCCCACTGCCCTGTAGTAACAAGACTTTCAAAAGACATGACTACTTGCTCTGGGAGATGGGAGAGGCCCCAGCGCGGGAGGGCCTGGAGGCTGGAGAGAGAACAGGTGGGCAGCAGGTGCTGCAAAGTGTCCGGCGCTTCGGACAGAAGCCCCCGATGGCACCACAGACTCAGACAGCTTGGGTTGGCCCCTGCAGAGACCCTGGGCCTGGGGTGGAGGGTAGGGGACGGTCAGACAGGGGCTGGGCCAGAGGTCCCGAGAGGCCCAGCCTCCCACACCCTCCCAACCCCAGGACCCTGAACAGAAAGGGCACAGGGCTCCCTGGCAGGGACAAATGTCAGGAGCAGAACAGGGCAAGGCACTGCCCACCTCCTACCTCCCCTCATGTGGACCCTGCCCTCAGGCAGACATTACAGACCCCTCTTCAGAGAATGACCAGCCCAGAGGAAGCCGATGTGAGGATGCTGGACAGAGAGCCCGCAGCTCAGAAGCCCACCGTGTGCCTGAAACTCCCAGTGGCTTTTAGGCCTCCGTCTAAGGAACAGATGACCGAGGATTATCCGCACACGGGGAAGTGCATCGCGGGGAGATGAGTCTGAGACAGGGCAGCTCCGAGGACAGACTTCTGAGAGAGATGGTGGACACTAGAGAACACCAGAACTGTCTTTACTATCCTTAAAGAGAGGAGCTACCACGGCCACGTAACGTGGACAAGAGCAGCGAGGAAGGAAGAGACCAGGACGCTAAAGAAAGTCCCATCAGACGCAGTCTCGGGAGTTGAGAGTCCCATGTTGGGAGGTAGGTGTGGTCAGTCCCCTGGGAAGCAGAGCAACATGGGCAGGAGTCGGGAAGCAGGAAGAAGAGGAAGAGAATCAAAGGAGCATTCCCGGCGCGCACAGTCTCCCAGGAAGAGCGAGAGGAAGGGAAGAGAACATCTTGGAGCAATCATGAGCCGGCCCCAGAACCACGGGGCGAGCCGCGCCACCCAGACCCTCCGAGGAGCCAAAGGGACAGATGTGGAATGGCGGGGACCAGGTGAGGTGCGCCAGATTCCAGGGTGAATGCCCCACGACGCCAGTGCTGGGTGGAGGCTCGTCCCGGCCTGCAGCTCTGACCCAGCCAGGAAGGGCGAGGAGGAGCAGGACCCTTCCTCCAGGCTCCGGAGGACACCCTTCTCCAGCGCAGAGCGAGGCTGAGAGGGTGGACGCAGGGCCGCCGGCAGGAGAGGGAGTCGCTGAGCGAGGAGGCTGCGTGCAGAAGGCCAGCACAGCGTGATCGGCGGGGCGGCCTGGTCCCCAGGGTCCTGCGGGATCCTCCGGGAAATGCCGCTCCTGCCAGGGTGGCACCTCAGCCCGTGGGCCCCGTGATGTCGTCAGTGCCACCAAGGCACAGAACCAGTTACCCCCGACGTGAGTGGTCGCCAGGAGCTGGCCGGACGGCCTCACGTCAGAGAGCAGGGTCTGCCGTCACAGAGGCTCCCGGCGTGGGTCCTGTCCTGAGCACACGGTACGGCGTCCGTGGCCCACCCCCACTCTAAGTAGAGGCGGGCTCTTCCCAGTTCAGCCCCTCCTGCCTTGTCGGCCGTCAGAGGCCATGTGTTGGCGGAGCCTCCACCAAGATCCCTTTTGCACCTGCGTCCTCTGAACTTGAGAAGTTGGCCAGGGAAGGGATAATATGTTTCCATATCTCGGGTAGAGGTGGGCTCGAGCGAGCAGCAGAATGGACTCGGTCTCTGAGCTAGTTTCAAACTCGGCTGAAGACAGAGGATGACAAACGAGAGACAAGGCGCCTGTGGGGCCTTCAGGGAAGAGTGAGGCAGGTGCCGCCGGCAGGGCCCAGAGCTTTCGCAGAGGCTGACCCTTCGTCGGCACCTCCTGGGCCCAGGTCAGTGATGGGGTTGCCTCTCCTCAGTCAGCCCGACGTCACTGGGCCCCTGAGCCCCCGCTCCTATTTCTGGCCTCTTTGCTGAAATGTCTTCCCATTATCCTCGTCCCTATTTCTGCCCCACCCCAGATGCAGCTCTTTGAGTGTATTTCGTGTTCATTTCGTTGTTGTGAAGAATATGTTGTGTTTGTATAGTTTACAGCAAAAATACCCTAAATCATTGTTTCCTCTTTTCTGCTAAACTCTGTGTTTAAAATCCCATTCCCGTGGCTACAAGGACACATAACTGGTTACTTTCTCTGCCCTTGAGACTGGTTTTTAAACATCCAATGACTGTCCTAACCTGGAGGCCTATCGTCCGTCTGACTGGTCCACACGTAGTAAAGTTGGCGATGATCTCAGGTATTGCTAACAACCCTAACTGGGCCTTTGAACACTACTGTGTGAGTTGCCCTCCTCTTTTTATGGAATCCACAAACTTCTAAGCCGTTCTCGAGAAGACCTGCATGGTCACTGAGGTGCCGCTCAGCATGGCGCAGCTGGGCTCATGGGGGCTGCGCGGCCCAGACTTCGAGGTTCGCGGAGGTCCGGGTATGTCGCCCGATGGCAGTCCCCTGGGAAGGGAGCCTGGTCAGATGGCCAAGCGGTGCCTGGAGGTGGCCGGGAAGGGTCGAGAGAAGAGCCCTGTACTCTGGGCACAGCACGAGGAGCCTCAGTAGGGACACACAAATGCCGGTGTCCCCACGCCACTGGCCGGCCTCCCAGCGCACCTGTCAGCCGCCGCCGTGATGGGAAAAGCATGGTGGCCCTTAACGCATCCGCCGTCACCTCTGCCTGGACAGTTGTGATCTCACCTAGGTGACGTGGCCCCAAACCACAGGAGGCCGGAGGGGCCAGAGGCGAGCAGGTGGCCAGGGATGCCGAGCCTGGCCACGGGCCTCAGAAGCTGTTTCCAGAACTGCTTCCCTGAGCAGAGCCCTGTGCTTCCCGCCCACCTGGGAGTGCGTGAGATCCTACCTTTTCTCACTATTTTGGTCTTTGGATAATGAGCCAAGTCAAAATATCTAGATGATTTATGTTTTTAACGCAGACCGTATTGGCTCTCATTTCAAAAATAGAAATCCAGTGTCTTTGCAGAAGCCCTTTTCCCTTGGACTTGGGCACACAGATGTGTCTGAACTCCTACGCACAGACCTGTGAGTTACCTGGGAGAAAGCGCCGTGTTCCTGTGTTGGGAAAGTCCGTGACTCAAGAAGAACCGGTCATGAGGCCAAGCCCAGCCCCAGCGGCCATGCAGGGCCATGTACGTTTGGAAGGCTGGGCCTGTCAGGGCCGCTTACCGGCTTCAGTCGATGCCCTAGGCTGTTAGACAGGCCCCTTACAGGACGTGGGGCAAAGCAGGACCACAAGAGGCTCGGCGTCCATGCCCTCTCCTGCCCCGGGCCTGTTCCCGCAGCCCATCTTCTCCCTCCTGTTGGCTCCCCGCCGAGGGTCCCGGGGCAGACTGAGCAAGCCCCTCAGGGGCCACCCTCGGCATTCTGCCTCCTGCCCGGCCAGCCCCCCACCCTCTCACAGGTCTCCATATCGCCGGCTGTGGGCTAGCAGTGAGCACGAGGGAAGGAAGGCACACCTGCCCCCAGCCTCACAGGGTCTCCACCGAGAAGGCGTTTGACTAGAGCATGTGGCAGTAGGAGCCACGGATCACGACAGTGGCTGTCAGCGGGACATGGCGTGGCGGACAGCTGGGGAGCTGGGGAGGCGCAAGGAGAAGCAAGACGAGGGCAGACCTGGCACCCAGGCCTTTCCGAGGCAGCGGGGGAGGGGGTGGCCCTGGTGAGTGTGAGCCGCAGGAGGGTGCAGGCCGGAGCCTAGTGCATGACGAGCCCCTGGTGGCTCGGGGCCTGGTGTGGTCCTCACCAGGAGTTGGGATGAGGCGGGCACAGGCCAGGTCCAGTGACCCCAGACCTGTTTTCTTCCTGGGCCCCAGGAGTGTGATTCCTGAGCAGGAGCCGGTGTTCTGAGTCAGGGAGAAGGTGTTGGGAGTGGCCTCTGAGCAGTGGGCACAGCCCTGCCGGGTCCAGAAAGCAGAGCCTACAGGGGGCCTAAGGAACCTGCCAGGAGAGTCCGGGGGCCGCGGGGGCAAGGCGTAGGGGAGCAGGGAGTACGGCAGAGAGGCTCTACTGGGTCAGCCCTGGGCGGGGCGGCAGCCCCATGAACCAGGGTGTCACACTTGGCAGGAGCAGGGGGCTCTCCCTTGTGACAGGTGAGCTGTAGGCTGGTTGCCAGCCAGCACTGGATCACACCGAGGAAAACGACGGTCCCTGCTTTTGTCACCGGGGCATAGGGCTGAGCTCTTTGGGACGGGGGACTTGCCCCTGCGTCTCGGGCTGGGGAAGGCCTTCTGGACGGCCAGCTCCAGCACGGTGGTTTCTTAGCTGCGTGCCATCCAGGTGGACTCGGAATGTTTCTGAATGGGGCGGGGGCTGTCGCTCTTCACCTCCCCGGGAGAGCCCTCCGTGTCTAACGGGCACCGGGGGGCGTTAGGGCCGGCGGGGGGGCTCACTGGGGAGCCAGGTTCGTCAGCGGTGGGACGTGCTCGGGACGCAGCCTTGCGGGTTGTTCATGGCACGTGTGTGAGCTCGGGCTGGAAGGAGAGGCCCAGCTCTGGGGTCCATGCCTCAGAGCAGTGGCCGTGGCCGTGGAGAATCCCAGGTCTCCACAGGGGCCGTTCCCGCGCGGCCCCCGGGTGCTGCCCCCCACAGCAGGCCACATGGGGACGCCTTGTTACCTCTGGAACCAGTTGGCCCCTCAGCACCTGGGTACCACCCGTTCCCAGAGCCCACGCTGTGTTCCGTGTGGGCGGGACACCTGTGACCTCTCCCTCCTGACCTCGGCTGTCTTCTCCCTGCAGGCTCGCTGACATCGGTGTTCGTCAGGCTGCCCTGTGGGGGTGTCGGGGTAAGTGTCTCTTTAATGTGTAAATAACGTCCTGTTTGTTCCCGGGGTCCCAGTGGTCACAGAAATCACTGTCCTGTTTTCCACCGCGCGGATAATTGCTGCCAGGTGTTTTCCCTAAACAGGGTCCAGCAGGTGGGGCTGGGCCAGGCTCGCACGTGTGGCTTCAAAGGCCTGGGAGCCTGGGAGCATTTGGGAGGCCGGACTGGGGCACCCTCCTCCGGCAGGGTCGCCTGGCACCTATGCTTGCTTCGGGAAACAGGCTCTGGTGTGCGGGTCGGGGTCCCCCCCTCACCTGTGGAGAAAGAGCCTGCTCATCCCTCAGGCCAGGAATCGGTCGTGCGGGTAGAACAGGTGTGGGGTCGCTGCGGGCCCGACCGGCCTGAAGCCCCAGCTGAAGCTCAGAACGTGCGAGCCTGGTGTTTATGGGCCACGGGAAGTGTGCAGAGCTGCCAGCCGGGCTGCGCTTGCTGCTTCTACGAGCGGTAACGCCCTTCAGCAGACCCGCTCAGGCAGACCCTCAGGAGAACCGGTTGTCGTTCACACGGCTTTCCCTGACCCTGCTGTGGGCGCTGACCTACGAAGGGCGCTCCAGTCTGGACATGCACCCCCCTTGGCGCAGCGACGGTCAGGTGTCCCCAGCCAGAGCTCCTTGTTAACGGAGAAGGGCTCCCCGGGCTCCTGTCGCCTTGGATGAGAGAGGGGTGCGGGGTGAGAGCAGGCCCCGGGGGCTGAGGGCAGGCCCGAGCCTCCCCCGGGGGCCTGCTGGCCGCCGAGTTTCTGGGGCGCAGGCGAGAGTGCGGCCGGCCAGACAGCGCGGGCAACAAAGCCGCCTGGGCTGGAACTGCGCAGCCGCAGAGTGTGCGCCTAATTACAGATCGCAGGGCGAAGCTCAAGGTCTGGATTCTGTTATGGAAATGAAACAAAATTGTTTTCTTCCTGAGTCTTTACAAAACTCACTGCTTTGAAAATTATCCCGTCAGAAGGAGAATAAACGGCATTTACTCATACCACCACCAAGCCCCCTAGAGTTATTTTATTTTGTATTGTAAGTAGGCTGCAATCTCCTCATTCGGGGCAAATTTTTGGCCAGACTTGAAACGGCTTGGATTCGGCAGCCAGTGTGCTGTGCAGGATTTATAATTTGCAAATGAAAGCTGAAGTCGGGCCTGGGGCCTGGAGCCAGGCAGCCCCCCACCCCACCCCAAGTGTGCGTCCAGAGCCGAGCCCCCGCCGGCTGACCAGCACCCTCCTTCACATCCAGGCCCAGAAATACTGCAGAGCAGGGAGACGGCGGGAAATCCCACCAAGTCCAGCTGGGTAGACAGGGAGCCTGTGGACTAATTAGTGGACCGTGTGAGCCACAGGGTGTTTCGGGGATGGTTCTCTCTCGATGGTTTTCCATCGTTACCTCTACGGGGAGGGCGGAGAAAACCAGTGCCCCTGTAGGTCCCCGGGACGGGGGCCGCCCCCGGGGGTGTCGGGAAAGCAGCGTGTGGGTGGGAGCGTGGGCGCTCTGGGCAGTGACACAGGGAGGGAGAGCCTGCTCTGCTTTCCCTGAAGTTACTTGGAATTAACATTTGGGGTGTGTGATGGTGTTTGAAAGTCACTTGCAAACTAATTTTTTCCTTAACCGTGCTAAGGAGAGGCTTTGAATCACTAACGTTTTTTCAAAGCAAATAAAAGAACCTGCTGTGGTCCCCAGTTTCCCCTTAAGGGGACTTGGTGTGGGTGAATTCCCCTCCCTGCCAGGGGTGTGGCCCCCTCGCCAGGGCTGTGCCCCCAGCTCCATGGCTTCCCAGGGGCCATGGTGTGCCCGGAATTGGCCACCCCTGGTGCCTCCCTTCTAAATCTCCGCAGGAGCGGCCTCCATGTTTTCCTCTGCTGGTTCCTGGCTTTGCCGTGGGAAAGCAGGGGGCCGGCCTTTGCTCTTTGCTTTGGTTGCTGCGCCTACATCAGCAGTCATACTGCCGCTCTGCTCCTCCCCAGAGCCTCGTGCCCCCGGAGCTCAGGGCTGTCCCCCAGCCATCCTGGGCCATCCAGCGGGGAGCTGGTGGCCAGCAGCTGGAGGACTCGGGCCCTCAAGCCACGGGACGTCTTGTTGGGGTCTCTGAGGACAGTGACAGCCTGGGACCTTGGTCCCTCACTCTGGGCAGGATGTCATGGGGCCTTTTCTGCCCTGGGGTCATGGACAGAGAGCCATCAAAGCATGTGGAGGGCTGTCCAGCCTCCCTCCCGGCTCTGGTTCCCTGGGCAGAAGACCCAAATCCTCACGTTCTGGGGAGAAAGCATCCAAGTGGTTTTGTGTAAACCACCTTCCTTCCTCAGGGGAGCGGCAGCTGATGGGACCCCCCTGCCACTGTCGCCCGAGGACTGTCACCTTCGATTTTGATGAGCGGGGTCTGCAGCTGAAGTAGCTGGCCCAGGACAGTTCTGTTTGAATGGTTACTTCCGTGAATAGCAGTCCAGTATTATTTACAACAGAAGCCGGGCTTTGAAAGTTGAATATTAATGCTGCGGAGAGTCGGCAAAGTGCAGAGCGTTCTTGGGACATTTGGAAACTATTTAAAGAACACAGAGGTTTGGTCATTGAAAAGAATAGCCCTCACAGAATAACACTCCTCCGGAAATGGCTTGAACCCCTCATAAATGTATTTTCAATCATCTTGCTTTGAAGATGAAGCTTCAAGCGTTCACTGCAGGAAATCCACCCACCCCGCATAATGATCGGTGTCTCTGTCAGGTGGGCAGGGGCCCGTGGGCGCCTGGACGGACCTGAGTAGGCACACGTTTGGCTGCCTGGCCACTGTCTCTGGAGTCCCGGAGCGTTCAGCGCTCGGAGGAGGTTAATTTGGGAAGGACGGGCTCTCACATCCACTTGGCAGACACTGTGTTCCAGGGGACCGGCCTGTGAATGCACAGCTCCTCAGAACCTTCACTGGGCTGGGTGCATCCCCACACAGGGCATGTGAGTGTGGCCGAGGCTCCCGCTGCCCACAGCTGGAGATGGTGCCCAGGTGCCCTTGACCTGGCGCCCAGGGGCTGCGTGCTTCATCGGGCCTCCAGTCCTGCCCCGGCTGACTTGCAGAACGGGCTACTCTAATGCCCACAGTAGCTAGAGCTCTAAAAACATCTAATGAGCCCAAGTAAGCAAAGTAACCAGTACACAAACAGAAATTACCTGTGCCGTACACATTCCTCTGAGGTGGAACAGCCCCCCAGGCCGACACCCTGTCACCTGGGCAGAGCGGTGCCTGGCCCCCCGGGAGGGCCCCAGAGGCCAGCTCCTCCCTCTCTCCCCCTGCTCCCACTCTGGTCGCTTGCGCTCTCATCCCACGTTTGGAGCAGCTCATTAAAGTCAGCACGAGGTCAAGTCGTCCTGCGGGGAGACCCGATCCCCACTCTTCTTACGTGTCACCCCCCTGTACTTGCGGTGAAACCAGACAAGGGGCTTGGTGACCACGATGCCATTGCTCTGTGCCTCGCGTACATGGGGCACTTGAGGGGAGCAGTGAGCCCTCGGGAAGGGGTAGAGTCAACGCGTGTCTCTTTCCTGCTGCATTTATGGTTCTTTCCCTATTTAGTCATTTTTGGCATATCTTCAAAAAAAGTAAGCTCGAACACGAGCTGGGGGTGTTGCATAATCAGTAAGGAAGAGGCGAGCGGCTCTGTGCTGGGATCTCAGGCAGAGCCCACAGGCTTCGTGAGCGCCCAGCTGCACGGCCCCCGCAGGAGTTGGGGGGCAGGGGTGACGGCCGAGACGTCGCCTCACGGCAGGACCCTTGTCTCTGCAGGTGGACAGCGACACCATATGGAACGAGGTGCACTCATCAGGTGCGGCCCGCCTGGCCGTGGGCTGCGTGATCGAGCTGGTCTTCAAGGTGGCCACGGGGGAGCTGAAGGTCGGTGAGGACCCTGCAGAAATGGGCCTGGAAAGGGACCTGCCAGGGGCTTTCTGGGCGGGGAGGGGGGACAGCCCCCTGTGGGTCCCTCTGGACGGGGGGACGGTGATGGGGAGGACGGCTCCTGTCCAGGGGCAAAGGCGGGCCCTGCTGATCCACGGGAGCACCTTCCGCAGTTGTAAAGCGCGGGATGGCTCGGTGGCTCTCGGAGATTTGGTCTTGGGAACACCTTACGCTCTTGCCACTGCTGGGAGAACCCCAGGAGCTTTTGTGTACGTCATCAGCACTGACTGTATAGAGGGCAAAACCGAGAATTTGAAACTAACAGTAACGCTGGTGTCCGTGCACGAGCTGCAGTCCCCGACCCGCTGCCGCCTCCATCTCTGACGGCTCTTGGGTAGCAGCGCTTAACGGAACCTGGCCTGACACGGAGGTGGAGCTGGGGAGAGGGAGGGCGTCCGCATGGCCCTCACAGATAACCGTGAAGGTTCTTCTCTGATGCTCCACCACCGCTCCACGCGGGGCAGTTCCTCGAAGGGTAGTGGCAGTGTGGACCCCGAATCCGTGGCGGTGAAGCCCGCTGGGCGTAGCAGGCCGACGGGAGCCGATACGCACACCGGACTTCTGCAGCACAGCGTCCTCCCGTTTGGCAATACGGGCTCCTGACTTACGCAGATCCTCCAGCAGCCCGACCCCTCCTGTTACACGGTGTCAGGAATCACTGATTTCTGAGACTGTTAATATCAGTGCACATCTCGTCAGGAGGGTCCTCTGAGGGTCGGGAGGAGCTCGGGATGCACGTCTTGGCAGCAAAGCTCAAGTCTGGCTCCCGACGACACCCGTGGGCTCGCCCCACACGCGCTTGCCCGTCCTTCCCCTTTGTTCGCCTGAGGTGTTAGGAGGTGTTAGGGGGCGTGAGTTCATGGGTGGGGACTTAGGGAAATTGATCGCGGTTATGGCCGCAGCAGAGGTTGTCCCCTGGAACTGTGTTCCCCTGCAGACGTGTGCTGGGAAACGCGCCAAGTGCCCGTGTGGCGGGCACTGCCGGATCCCTCCCCAGCACCGGCAGGCCACCGCGCTGCCCTAGCCCCGTGGTGCGGCTGTTGACACAGCAAGAAAGGCAGACCGAGTCAGGACTGTTGGGAGAACAGGCCCCTGGAGGGGCACGGGGACCCCCAGGGGTCTGCGTCCTGCGCTCCCAGAACCGCTGTGCAGGGCCCATGTGCAGGGACGGGCTGGTTCGACAGCACTGGGAATGCAGACGGTGGGGCCCCCACATGCGTGTGTCCCTCGCCCTGTCCCCCCCAGAGCTGGCCCTGCAGCAGGCCGAGCACCACTGCCCCGTCCTCGATGGTCAGCCAGCCCCGGGGGCTCTGTTCCCAGCCGTGACCACGCAGCTTCCTGCTGGGACAAGAGATGCCCACTGAAGTCGTTGTCGTGGCAGGGGCTAGAGCAGTTTACAGACGGCTCCTGAAAACATAAGTGGCTCAGAGGTCCTGGGGAGGGGCAGCTTCTCCAGCCTCTGAGCTACTTCTAACAAGTCAATGGGTCGCTCGTTTTTTGCAGCTCACATTAAGGCCAAACTCGGGCAGGAGCCCCTAGGTTGATCCCCTTGTGCTTTATCTGCACCCAGGGTTCCCGTCTAGTGGCTTCCTGGGGATACTGGTCATGAGCAGAGGGGGACCCGGGGTTCCCCGTCCACTCCTACCCAGATCCCTGAGCTAAACAGCTCCAAGCCTTCTTGCCTGTGAGCCATCAAAGATAAAACGTCAGGGCAGAATTCACCTTTTATCTTAGTAACCATGACAACCAGAGGATCTCTTTAACAGCAGGGACCCAGACGTCTTTGAAGTGCTTACAGCCGCCCTTCGTCCTGTCCCCGTCTGTGAGCCCAGATGCGGTGTGGCTCCGTGTCCTTGCGTGAGCCTGACCCTGCCAGCAGTCTGCTCTGTGCTCATTTTCTCACTGACATGAACCCTCTTCCTCCCTGTTTCTCCCCCGTCTGGTGTTGTGTGCAGAACGGCTTTGCCGTGGTCCGTCCTCCAGGACATCACGCGGAGGAGAGCACACCCATGTAAGTAGACACGCGGCTGTGGCAGGCAGGGGTGTGCCAGTTTCTGATTCAACTCCTCTCAAAGGGCTGGGCTGCACCTGAGTGAAAACATGGCCTCGAATAACTGTCGCATCTCCAGAGAAACGTGGAGACCTTCGCTGATTGCACCAGGAACCTGCAAGCGTCAGTCCCGAGAAGTCTTCTCAGCCTCCACTCTGTTGTAAAAAATTCGGTGGAGACTTAAATTGCACCAGAACAAGTGGCACTTCATTGTTCTAGAACATTCTGACCAAACTCCTCAGGTCATCGCCCATGTGGCTTTCCAGCTGACCTGCTTATGGTTTGGTACTACTGAGGCTGACCTCTCAAGGTCATGAGCACAGGGGCAAGCTATCTGGACCCCGTTTGGGGCTTTCTAGCCCTGAGTGTGCGCTCGTCTGAGGAGCTGACCAGGCAGCAAGTGTGGTGTGCAGATTGCCCCAGGGGCACGGGGGAGAAGCAGTGGCAGGTGGGGACCCCCTGGGACAGGGTCGCAGGGACCCGACTCCGGGCTCACCAGCTGTGCACCAAGTACCTGGGTGCCTGGGGGTGGGCTAGACGTGGCTTCTCGTGGGACCTGGGAAACCAGTCCGGCAAGCAGGACGGGCGCCGTGGGAGGACAGGTGTCCCCTGCTGGGAGAGGTGGGAGAGGTGACGTCTGGGCTGTCCCCTGGAGTGGGTCGGACGGCAAAGCAAGGACCGTGCAGACGGACGGAGCCCGGCTGGGAATCCAGGAAGCGCAGGGAGGGGACGCCGGATCTGTTCAGGAGCAGCTAGAACGAGGCTGAGGAACCACAGGCTGAACCCGCATTCTGAAGGAGCCTGGGCTTTGGCTCCCAGGCAGGCGGGAGCCCTCTGTCCTCTCCATCCGGACGTGAGGGCATCGGACCGTGGTTTGAGAAAGGAATCTCCTTCCCAGGGAGGAGGGAGTGCCCGTAAGCTCCTGAGAGGGGCTTCGGGTTAGACTGGGCTGTCTTCTCCTAGAAACCCTTGGGCTCGGTGACCCCACGACCCAGAACCGCCCATGCTGTTAGGAACAGGATCCTATGTGTTTCCTTCCTCTGAAGGCAATTTTCTAATTTTATCTAAGTTGTTGGATATTCTGGAGTGTGAAGACTGGTAAGAACCCATCTTCTCCTTCTGTCTCTCCTCTCACCTACAGGGGCTTCTGCTACTTTAACTCCGTGGCCATCGCGGCCAAGCTTCTCCAGCAGAGGCTGGACGTAAGCAAGACCCTCATAGTGGACTGGGTAAGTGGGGCCTGTTCCCCGAGAGGGGCTGGGGGTGGGGAGCAGACAGCGTCCCGTGTGCAGAGAGGAGGTGGGCTTTCTGCCTTCATTGACATTGCATTTCGGGACCTTAACTTTCTGGAAACTACCCCAAATGCAGAAAATAAAAGCTCAAACCTGTCATGAGTCCACTTCACAGCCAATAGCCACTCCTGCCAATAGCTGGGTCCAGAAATGTCCAGAAATGTGCCTGTGGTTAAGAGCAACAATTGAAAGATGATCCTTGGCAAGACCTCATTGAGAGGCAGGTTTGGGCGGGGTTGGGGGGGTGACGGCCGTGACCTCCCGCGTCCACCTAAGGGCATGGGCCACGCTCTCCCACAGCTGGACATGGTGCCGTGCGTCTCAGTCCCTCCTGGTGGAAACGCCTTCCCACTTCGGCCTGGCGACCCCTTCATGCCGGCTTAGCCTCCTTCCCATTTTCCTACAGGTGGTGGTGCTTCTCACAGCCCCACTGCCCCAAGAGGGTAAACTCTAGCTTAAAAATGCTATGTATAGTATCTGAACTCCAATAACAGTCACACAGCTTCTTACACTGGGGATGGACACCAAAGGGGTTCATTTTATTCTTTTTCCCTATTCCGTTTAGTACTTCAGATTTGATGATTGCTTTAAGGGGAAAGGAAAGCATATGCTCAGGGAGGATTATTGTATGTACTGCAGGGTCCTTCTCTGTTTGGGAAAAGAAACACCACACACAGCCCAGCATACCCAGTAAGCTCCCAGTACTGGCCCTGGTCACAGGGCCTTGAGATGGCTGAGGCCTGGGAGCACCAGGCAAAGCCGCCCAGCGTTGGCCCTCAGTGTGCCGGCACCTTTGTCCCCATGAGCCAGGTATCGAGTGGGGTACCGTTCATGAGCACGTGACTCACAGCGCCTCGGTCCAGCACACACGTGTGGCCAGGGTGCTTGGCAGAAGTCAGGGGTCATAGGGCTGCTCACCCCGGGCTCCCACCGCTGCATTAAACACACGTGTGTGCAGGGCTGCCTCGGTTACGGAAAGCACCCATCGCAAGAGTCGTGTGTGTCCTCTCAGCCGAGGTGGTTTCTGGTTGGTGGGATCGGGTGTCTTTTACAACCCCTTATTTATAGCTGGCTTGCCACAGTGTCTCTACTGAGCATAGATAACGTTTGTAAATGACAAACATATCAAGCAGTTCCCGGGGTTTAAAATAATTAACTCGCACGCAGCTCCTCACATTGTGCACACCGTGTGAAGCTGGCCACCTGTCCCCGTGGCCCTTTCCGGCCCTGACCAGAGACCTGTGCGTAGCCTCGGGCCTGGTGGAAGTCCAGCTGCCCCACGTTTGTGCTTTTCACATGTGGGCACGGTGATCAGGAGAAGCAGTCTGTCGTTGGCGCGTGGGGCCCGGGCCCCCCATGCTGTGTGCGCACCTGTCACTCCCAGCCCTGTGGGATGGTCTCCTGCCGCACCCCGGTGTCTGGCACAGAGCTGCTACCTCACGTGGGCTTGAACTGAACAGCTGTGGTCAGCTCACTTCACACAGACGTGGCAGGGGCAAGAAGTTGATCAGATGGTTTTGTCTGGAAAATCATGGCCTCCGGGTGGGCCTAAAGCACCAGCCTCTTCATCTTTGCTGGAACCTGCAATATGCCTTGGTGCCGATGCGAGGAACCCCGGCTGGGACACACCTGGGGCCCCTTCCTTCTGTCGCCGGGGCCCCTTCCTTCTGTCGCCTCGGCCCCACTCCCTCCGGGCCCCACTGGAGGCGTCTGCCGGCACTGAGTCAGCTCTCCCCACTCTTTCAGGACGTACACCACGGAAACGGGACCCAGCAGGCCTTCTACAACGACCCAAACGTCCTGTACATCTCCCTTCACCGCTATGACGATGGGAACTTCTTCCCGGGCAGTGGGGCTCCGGACGAGGTAAGCAGGGGCCGCCTGCCGGCGTGCGGGCCTGTCGGAGGGGCCGAGGCGGGGCTGCCATGGAGGTGAGAGCGGGGGACGCCCAGCCCTGCACACACAGAAGCAAGGGCTTCCTGCTCACGTTCGCCCCAAGCGATTTCAGGCAATCGTCCTGTGGGTGCCCGCGGGCTTTATTTTGTCTGAGGTTCACATGAAAGCCTGGACATGATTTCTGGCTCTAATTTAGGGAGACTGAGAGGAAGCATGGGGCACCCCCCACCTCCCAGTCCTCCAGGCCTGTGCTGCACGACTGAGACGCCTCCAGGCCACTGCTCACGCCCGTCCCTCGGGCAGGGCGCTGGTGCCCTCCTGTACCTGTCCAGGGCCACACGGCGGAGGGGATTGGCAGGCTCAGAGCCTTCGTGACAGCCGATCCCCCAGCAGAGCCTGCCCTCACTGAACAAAGAGGCCCCAAACCCAGGGCAAAAGTGTCCTCAGACTCTGGGTCTTATTTCTCGGAAGGAAGTAGGGAAGGACGGCCTCATCCACGGACCTTTCTGGTTGCGCTGTGTTGGCGTCTGCAGGGCCGTCTCCCCACAGGGCCGGGCGGCTCCCACGGCTCCCCCACGTGCGAGTGGCCGAGAGCCCCACATTCTGTGCCCACGCTCCACTGTGGAAGTCTGCGAGTCAGAGGCCGTGGGGTCATGCTGGCGAGCACAGCCCCGGGCTCCGCTGCGGGGCACCAAGGGTCGGGCCAGGGCCCGTGATAGGAGTTTCTCTCTTCCACGCAGGTGGGCACAGGGCCGGGCGTGGGCTTCAACGTCAACATGGCTTTCACCGGCGGCCTTGACCCCCCCATGGGAGACGCGGAGTACTTGGCGGCCTTCAGGTGAGTGTCCTGGCTTCCTCTACCACGGGGCACGTACAAAGCAATCAGGAGTTCCACTCCCGCACCCCCAGCTCCTGCTCGGTTTCCCTGATGCTCTCTGGCCTCGCTCTCCCTTCACGCACACACGCGGATGCGCCCGGGGCGGCCGCTCTAGCTCCCCTCCAGGTGCCCGGGAGACTCGGGCATTTGCGCAGCTCGGAGAGACAGGGCTCTGGGGTCTGGTGTTTCTCCTCGTGCGTTCTTCAAGCCAGAGGAGGGGTCTCCAACGCCGCCTTCTCACCTCCTGTCTGCAGCGGGCCGTCCTGGGCTTCACCTGAGAAGCAGGAACCCCCTGGGTTTCAATGGTAAGAAGGGGGCTGAGGCCCAGGTGAGGATCAGTGCCGCGCTCAGAAAACCTGAGGTTCACGAAGAGCGGCTGCTCAGCTCTGAGAGATTGGGCCGTCTCCTGATTTTTCCTTCCAGCAAATGCTTTGCGCGACAGAAACCAGCCTTCCTCCGTGATCGCTGCAGCCTGAGGCCACCGCCCCGCCCTCCACCCGCTTTGCGCTGCTCTCTTCCACTCGGACCGAGCTGCGGGGTGATTTTCTGTCTGCGCCGTGGTGATTGCGACTTTGATCTGGCCACATTGAAGTAATTCCCACAACCAAACATGGACGCCCCACAGTGCAGGCTTCCTGCCTCTTACTTTAAATGGTGGCCTCCGCCGTCTCCCGAAAATGCCATCTCTGGGTCCCAGGGCCCCCAGAGGAAAAGGGTGATGTCCGGTGGCAGAGCTTGACGGGCTCTTGGCCTTTGTTAGAAAACCCTGTCAGTGCGCTAGGAATTGGAGCTCCGTGAGGTTTCCAGTGAATTTTCTTCCTGCCTCGTTCTCGAACTCTGCTCTTACCCTGCTTGACCTAAACACAAAGCACATGTGTGCAGGCGTGTGCTTGTGATGCACGTGGCTCTGTGGATGTATGTGCGTGTCTGCGGATGCGTGTGCACGTGGCCGTGTGCGTGTGTCTGTGGTTACACGTGCGTGTGTCCCTGGTGGGTGTGACTCCGTCAGAGGACCCGTCTGTAAGTGTTCTGCTGCCTGCTCCGTGAGGAGCCTGCATGGGCCGTGGGACCCCTCCCAGCATCTCTTTGCTCATCTCCAAACTCAGAATTGCTGGGTCTGACCACACGTGTGGCTCTGTGGATGGACGTTCCCCTCCCAGCTGCTCAGTGGTTCATAGAAGTGACAGCGCAGTTTTGATGAAGTCGGGCTGTAGGGCAGCTTCTCAAGCAGTGAGGCCAGTCTTT
This sequence comes from Neomonachus schauinslandi, assembly GCF_002201575.2. Classification (NCBI taxonomy): domain Eukaryota; kingdom Metazoa; phylum Chordata; class Mammalia; order Carnivora; family Phocidae; genus Neomonachus; species Neomonachus schauinslandi. The sequence continues at coordinate 190,767,804 of NC_058405.1, read as the reverse complement.
ACAAGTCGGAGCCATCACCTCCCTAGGACATTCCTCTGCCTGGATTTTCCCCTGAATCACTTCTTGCTCTGATCTCATTGGTTTAATGTTGATGTTTCTTCTTACTCCTGATCAGATAGAATATAATTGTGACAGTTGCCTGCCTAATTTAAGGGGGAGGGATTCCCCCAAACAGATACAACGTCTGAAAGTTTTCTAGTGTACATAGTCGACTACCAGCTTCTCGAAATCTGAACCATGCCGCCCCGGCAGTGGGGTCCTCACTGCTGTCCGTAGGGCGCCTGCAGACAGCACCCCTTTATCTCCCCCCACCCGAGAACCGGCCCTCCCGGGAGGCTGCGAAAAGAATAAAAGCTCTGGACAGCCGCCGTGAGAGGTGGAAACCCTGAAACCCCGCGGGGATGAGGCACCCCGGGGCACCACGTGGCCAGCTCTGGCATGGTGGACAGTGGCGCTCTGCTGGGATGGGTGTACGGGGGGGGGCGGGGGGGGGGTCTCTGCTTGCACATCGCCCGCTTGCGGCCGACTTCACAGGACCACGTCCCCTGGGTGCTCTGGTCCCGGCACGGGGATGCCCAGCACCGGGAGGTCGTCCTCCAGCCTCGGGGACCGCCCCCGGCCCCCCACCCCAGGCCAGCCTTTAAGATGAACCCTTCACTCTGAGTTGCTGTTGACATTCTGTTTTCATCTTCTGCCAAGAGTGTATAGGATGATACCTTATCAAATGAACTTTGTAAAGCTTAAATAGCTCCTTTGAAAAGGAAAATTGTTTCAGGGTTGGGTTTTTTTTTTATTGATTTTAATGTAAAATAGCACTTTGAAGTTTACAATTTATGGTTCCCCGGGCATCGATCGATGGGGGAAGAAGGGTCAGGATCTGCTTTCCCCTTTCTTCTATGCTTCTCCCCCTTGTCGGGGGGCCCCAGGGACAGTGTATGCCTCAGAGGCAGCACCTTGTTACTCAGACCCGTTGCCTGCCACGTTGCCTTTCAGGAGATCAAGCCTGAGATGAAGAAGAGATAAGAAAGGTGCCCCTAATGAAATCCAGAAGGAGCCGCACTTTCTCCCCGGGCTCAGATTGAGGAGAAACGGCGACCCTAATTCAAACCAGCGCGCCGCCAGACGGGCTTTGAAGTCTGCTGAGCAGAGGCGAGGGCTCTGGGTGGACGGACACCACGATGCGCTCTCAGCCCTCGCCTGCCTGCCGTCTGGGGGCGAGTGGGTCGCCTGTGTAGGCAGGAAATGAAACTGGGATCACGTGTGCTTCTAGATCATAACTTCCATTTAAGTGTGACTTTATAAAGTTTATCAAAGATGTCAGAGAAACTGGATATTTTGAAGTGGTAACTTTAATCTTTTAACGAATTGAGATTTGCCTTTAAATTGAGCAACTGGGCAGATTCATTTCTTGTCCCCCCCAACCTTTCAAATGTGACATAAAGATTGAAGCTCTAGATTGAAGCTCTTTGAACTTCCGTTACTTCTATAAGGTGTTTTGTTTGGGGGCGGGGGGTTGGTTTTTTTTTTTTTTTAACAAAAATTTGTATTTGTTTATTGTGGTGAAGTGCACAGAAGGCTTCTGTCTTAGCCACGTGGCGTGTGCGGTTCGGCGGCGCCCACTGCGCTCACACTGCCCAGTCCAGCCACAGAGGCTCTGCCTCCGTCCAGGATTCACTGTCGTGAAGACATTGGGTGCAAAGCCCTGGACCTTATTTACCGAAGGCAGTTCTGTCTCTCGAAGGGCATCCACGTCTTTTCCTACGTGGACATCTTACCTGGGACGTTCCGTGGTGATTTAGAGGCGGAGTGCGTGCTCATGTTCAGCAGCCTTCCTGGAGGGTGGCACGGAGCCGGGACAGTGGGCCCCCCCGCGGCCATAGTACACACGGGCGAGTGCAGTGATGCGGTGCTGGGGAACCTGCCCGCAGAGGGGCAGGAGCTTCCTGAGTCCTGGAGGAACAAGCCTGGGACGGGGTGTCAGGCAGCCCCATGGGAGGAGACCTGCAGTGCGAGCCCGCAGGTGCGTAGGGCCATCTCTGGGGACGAGGACCGTGGCTTTGTCCCTCAAGGAGCATGTCGGGGGCTTTGCCCAGGTGACCAACATGGCAGGTCTGGATGTTCCACAGCTGTCTGGTGGGAGCCTTGAGGGGGACTCGGGTGGGGAGGGGCCATCTCCTAAATACTTGCTGCTTGGAGTTGAGTTCCCCAGGGGAAGCCAGGGCCCTGCCAAGAGCGGGGTAGGAACCCAGGAGAGAACATGGGGACGCTGAGGCAGAGACCCAGGTTGGCTTCATAGCAAGAAGGGAGCAGCTCGGAGAGGCCTGGGCTGCGGTGCCTGGGCCAGCAGAGACCTGCTCGTCAGGCCGGGCGTGGGTCTGTGGGGCGTCCTCAGCAGGCAGTGCCGCCTCTGCTGTTTATTCCTGGTGGTGGGGAGGGGCAGGGGAGCGCTAGGAGATGGATGGCTGGTGGCCAAGAGTGCCAGGCCCTAGACAGGCCTGAGGATGGTGATGGGACAGAGCTCGGAGCACGTGGGGGCAGGGCAGCCATGCTGAGCCCAGGGGGGACCACGGTGGCCGTGGGGAAGGGGCACCGTGTTGGTGGGGCACTGGACGGGAGGGGTGGAGAAGCCAGCAGAGCCAGGTGCCCCACCTTTTGCAAGTGACAGCCAGACAGGAGCAGCAGGGAGGGGCAGGGGTCAGAGCAAGGCACGCTTACCCCACCTCTGAGGAGGCAGCAGGGAGAGAGGAGGGGTGTACCCCCCTCACCAGGGCAGGGTCTGGGTGAGCAGAGCACAGAGAGCCCGGAAGTGCGGGGTCGGGGGCCATGGGGGTGCAGAGCTAGGGCAGAGAGGAGACGGGACGGCTGAGGGCCTGGCCTCAGTGTCTGGCTTTGCCCTGGCAGCCTGTATGCTCTTGCCGGCCACAGTGCCCACAGGGTGGACGGAGCAGGACGGGGCGGCAGGCATCGCTATCGGGGGTGCGGCCAGGGCAGAGTGTGTGGTTCCCACGTGTATCTGTCGTCTGACTCCGACTCTCAGCGGCGTTGGAATGCTTGGTGGGCCCGGTGAGCCCGGTGAAGATGCTCTCTCAACCCCTGGAGCCCCCAGAGCCCAGCGGGAGCTGCACAGGTACTCCGGGGCCAGGCCCACCGGGCAGGCGCGGCCAACCCAGGTCGCAGAGCAAGCGCCCCAGCCCCCTCCCGGCCCGCAAAGCCAGGGTGTGCCCAGCGCGCGACAGAAGGGATTTCTAATGATCAAAGTGCTGTGGTGGTTAAAATCGTGTCATCAGCTACTGAGGGCACCAGGCTCCTGTGAAACGGGGTCTGTCCATTCAGAAACAGCAGCTTCTGTCCATCGGGCAGCTCCACCTCCTGAGAACTCTCTAGCTGCAGACGCCTGACACACGAGAAGGACGAAGCCGCGGGCTCTGCCGGGTGAGCTCTCAGGCACCTGGTGCAAGGAGATGTTTGTGGGCTGGTGCTGTGAACCATGTTCGGGTCCCTCGGAGGCCCTGGGCTGCCCCCCACATTCCCAGGTGCTCTCTGGCATGGATGGGCACAGTCCCCGGGGACAGCGCCATGGGCCCGAGGCCTCCGATGTCCATGGGTTTGGTGCGTTTTGTGTGGGGCCCTGGTTGGGAGACAAATCGAAAGGTCATTTCCTTCCAGAAGTTGGAACCAGCTGTTAAACAGGTTACTGCATTCAGATGCCCCTGTGGGTTTTGGAGACGGGCTTGTACACGCCGTGTAATCTGACGTTCTATGGTGTTAGCTGTACGTGCCCCACAAACGCGCCTGGCACCGTCCCCGCCACGGAGCAGCCCCAGACTGATAGCGAGCATGCTTCACGTTCGCAAAGTGTGCTCAGGCCACCCCATCTGTTGTGACAGCTCGCACCTCTCCTGGACACACAGCCCTCCTCCGTGGTGATGGGACAGAGCTCGGAGCCAGTGCGTGGCCAGTGAGCTGCAGGGGGCAGGGGAGGGCCGTGTCCCTGAGCAGCGCACCGGCAGCCAGCCCTGATGAGGCCTCGGGAAGGGAGTGGGCAGCGTCCCGGGGCTGCTCCCAGGCCCAGGCTCCGTCCCTCCGACTGCTGCGCCCCTGAGCCCCAGCCCCCACAGGCAGGGCGCACTGAGGGGCTCAGGGGCCACGGTGGTGGTTCCTGAGAGCCGTGTGCTCTCTGCTTTCCTACGGTAAGGGACGCGCCCGGTGCGGACACCAGCCCATCTCTTCTCTGGGAGACGTGCCCGTCCCCCTGGCTCTGAGGGGACAGTGGATGGTCTGCAGCCTTGGGAAGCCCCCAGCCCACCCCCTCTGCCCTCAGGCTGCCCTGCAGGAGGTCAAAGATGACCCCCAGAAACACTCACCTTACAGAGATGGTTTGAGAGAGAGTCTGCTGTAAATATTGACATCTGTCTCCGAGACTTTTTTGTTTGTTAAAATTTCATTCTAGAAATAAAATGTGAGGCCAGAGTCCCGTTTTCATGTGACATCGATGAAGCATGGGGGTCCTGGGTGGGATGATGATGTGGGGGTTCTGGGAAGCTGATGGGATCCTCAGGAGAGCCGCGTTCAGCCCCCCTCTTGTAGGTGAAGAAGCAGAGTCTGTTGACGGGAGGTGACATTTCTCAGGGCTCCCGAGAACCGGCCCGGAGACCACTCGGCGCCCAGCTGGCTCTCAGCAGACTTCCTTAGCTTCAGCTGGTGATTGCAACTGCAACCTGCAGGGCCCCAAACCAGGGGGCTAGAACGGGGGTGTGCGCGTGCGTCTGCAGCTCATGCTTGCGCATGTCTGACAGGCCCATGCCCCGCTCACACGCACACGCAGACACGGGGTTTTGCGTTTTGTTTTGATTGGCTTCGCGCGATGCCACACAGCAAGTGCAGACAGCAAGTGTAGACGCCAGGGACTCACTTGGTACTAACTTCCTCCAATGAAGGTTTTAACGGGGCTATTTTTTTAATTTTGTGAGGGGGATTAGAAACGGAATAGCTCAGCAGTACTTCAGAGCAGAGAACTGGGCCCACCACATGCATTTGCTGCAAAAGGGCTGCTAAAGCGCGTTGTGAATGAGCCAGTGTCTACACAAGGTGTCTGTGTTTTTCACTGAACAAAGGTCTTGGCTACAAGATCCATGCCAAATACATGGCCGAAACCGTTCTTCGGCCCGAAGACAGTTTATGTGACAGGAACTTCATTAAAATAATCAGGAAACCGTCTCTCTGGAAGGGCACAGGCAGTGAAAAGCATTGGTGGGTGTAGACCGGCCCTGCTGGGAAACTGGGTCCTCCCACGGGAAGGCAGACGGCGTCTCTGGCTGTGAGCTGAACACAGGGCTCTCGTCCCAGCTTCCGAGGCACTCCCCCGTCGTCCTGCCCGCGCCGGCCGTCCCGCCATGGCCGCCGTGGCTGGACCATTAACCCACGCTCCGGCGCGGGCCCTGAGCAGACAGTCTGCTTAGAAGACTGGTGCGCACTTCATGTTGACAGTCGAAGAACTTCTGTGCGGCGTCCCAGAGGACGCAAGGAAGCGTGTACAGTGTGAGGCAGGTGCTGTGTGCTCAAGAGTCATCCTGACAGCAGCGAAGTGGGCCTGGGCCACATCCCACCACGTGTTTTCTACGTTTTAGTGGAACGTACCACGCGCACGTGTTCACATACGGATGTGGCCGCTTGGGCACGACAAGAGTGGTGCGAGTCGGGGCAACGGGCCCCGTGTCCCAAAGACGACATTCACTCTGTGGCTGTTGGTGGGAACGTCTGCTGGTCCCTGGTCAGGAGTCACAGGTGGTGTTCCTGTGGCCCCTGACATGGCCCCCTGGGCGCAGACCTGGATCCCCTGAAGCCACTTGACCAGCCTGGGGCAGACGCAGTCCAGAGGCGGCTGCGTGAACTGGGCACAGCCTCAGAAGAGAGAGGAAAGCCGTGCGAGGCTCAGGAGCCACCGCTGGCCTGTGGCCGCCCAGTGTGAGGGTCCAGAGGTGGGGTTCTCGGCTGGCAGAGCGCCCGCGTGTGCGGTTGGGCCTGTCGGTACGGCAGACCTTCTCGTGCCCGACCTGATCAGAGGGACGCCTGGAGGCTGCTCCCGTGGTGCAGACATCCTTCTCGGAAGGGCTTGCTGGCGGGGTCCTCGAGCATCGGGCTGTGCGCGTCCCGTGCCGCCTGCAGAGATGGGCGGCGGGATCTTAACCTTATGTGTAGTTTCCATCACTTCACCCCCCGGAACCAGAGGGACTTTCAAGAGGATCACAGTCCGGAATCGTTCTGAGCAGAAAAGCTGTTCATTTTGCTTCTGTTGGCCGACGCTGGTGCTTTATGGAGTGGACTTTGCAGACATTAGTATAAAATTTTGGTACTACAAGGCATGAGAGACTGTGGAGGCTCTCGTCCCAGCCCTGCTGCGCGGTGGCCCTGGTGTTCCCGCTGACCTGGGTGGGAGGGGACCATGGGCTGGGCCGGGGGCATGCCGCCATCTCCCCGTGCGAGCCTCTGGACACCCACTTGACTGACTTGAGTCAGAGGTGAGCAGCGGGACCTGCATGCCATTGGAAGCTGCAGGAACAGGAAGCAGCCCTTTGATGTCGCAGAAACTTGGTCCAACCTGCGGGAGATGGGGAAAGCCGGACTTCCCATGGCCACGAGCAAGTGAGGAGTCCTGCGGAGGTGCACGGCGCGTGGGTGATGACGAGCCGCCTCCCAGCCCGCTGCAGGCACACGGCCCAGAGGGAGGAGGAAGACTCTGGAAGTCTGTGGTGATGCATTCAAAATGGAATAAAACAAGTTTAACTGACAAAGTTGTTTAGCTTCTCGTCATAATACGCTCGCAGGGCACAGAGCGCACTTTTATAGGATATAATCAGACTGCATGCTCGTGAGTGGTTGTTTCCTGTTAAGTGTTTTTTCTACTTTTCAGGTGGACGGGTTTCCTCGTTTCCCTCGTATCCCTAAACCACTGAACTTCCCAGTGGGTGTTTACACGTGTAACCTGTCTGTTCTCTTAAATTTGATCACCAGCTGTCGCTTTACCGCTCCCAGGTGTCAGATTGGCCCAGCAATCACCCCCCAACGCATGCGTGCGGGTCGTCCAGTCACGTGTGGCTGAAGCTGTGGCCTCGGGTGGGTGGAAGGAGCCCACCAGGGCCTCCTCCGGGCCAGGGCTGCTCAGCGGCTCCCCCGCCTTCTCAGACACACAGCTCTGGGTCCCTGGTACCGGGGGCGGTCGGTGGCTGTGCCGGTCTTGAATCAGGGCCACATAAAGCGAGCGTAGGGGTGAGCAGAGCGCCCCCCACCCCCAGGAGCAAGCCAGGACAGCCAGGGGACAGGGATGGGCGGGGAGACCTTTAGCAGCCTGGGCAGCTGGTGCTGTGGGGGTTATAGATTGCCTCGAACGTGCCAACGAGTCTACTCAAGAACCCCTATGCTGTGGCTTCATGGGCATTTATATTGGGGCTTACCGGTTTGGACATTTAAGATACCAATGAAACGAGCTGTGATCACACTGGGTTGATCTCCCAGCTCCCTCATGGAGCCCTTGCCCTGCTGACCTTGAGGGGAGCCAGGGCAGGCTCTGTCAGTGGCCATCCACCCTCCTCCATGGCTGTGTCCCCAGCTGACCCCGTGTCCCCTTCTCCTGTCCTTTGCAGGACCGTGGTCATGCCCATCGCGAACGAGTTTGCCCCAGATGTGGTTCTCGTGTCATCGGGCTTCGACGCTGTGGAGGGCCACCCCACACCCCTCGGCGGCTACAACCTCTCTGCTAAATGTAAGTCGGGTTTGCAGATGGCCCAGGCACAGTCTGGGTTCTGCTGTGTTTATGATCAGGTGTGCTCTGTATTTCAAGCCTCCCCTTTAGTAACAATGGGAGGAAACTCTCCTCGTCATGTCTTACTAAAAACATGACCGCACCGGCTGCCCCAGAGAGCACAGGGCGCACAGCGGGCCAGTGTGGACCAGGGCGCGCAGGGTAGCTCTCCTGGGGGCCGTGCTCTGGCACAGACCTCAGAGCTTTTTTGACCCGGCCGGAGGCCCAGTGGCCCACGCAGTGACCGGGCAGAGGGCCAGGAGGGAGCAGGGTGCCCAGCACCCCTCCGTGCGGCCAGATTGCTGCCGTCCGAGTTCCGAGCCTTACGGGCTCACCCCAAGATAGCGCGGCTTCAGCCCCAGAGCTCCGCAGTAAAACAGGTGAATTTGGGGCTTCCCAGTGCATCGAAGAGTGACGTTAGCCGTGCACTGTAGCGTGTTAGATGCGCGCTAGACGGCCTGCAAAACCACGTACAGACCTTCATCGAAAGCGACTTTGTTGCTAAAATGTGCTGACCGTCATGTGAGCTGTAGGCGAGTTGTGATCACCATAACGTAATAATAATAATGAACAAGTCTGAAATATCGTGAGAATTACCAAAATGTGACAGAAAGATGCAGAGTGAGCAAATGCTGTGGGAGAATGCTGTCCCCAGACGTGCTCGATTGAGGGCGGCCACGGACCTTCCCTCTGCGGAAGGTGCATTCCCGTGAAGCGCAGGACCAGGTGCGCTCGGGGCCCGCGTCACTGTTCCTGTCAGACAGAGGCGAAGCCGAGGCTTCGGGAGGTTTCGGTCTCGCCAGGCCCACAGCTGCCAGGAGCGCCGCCCAGCCCTGGGCCCAGTGTGCTGGTGACAGCTGGTGACGGGGCTGCTGACCAGGGTGGCGCGGTTTTGTTCAGCTCTAATCAACGTCAGACGCTTCTGGTGAGGATGGTAATCACCATTACCCGCCAGGCGCTCTCTGTGGACGGGAGGGGATGTGGGTGCAGGGGGCACGCTGTGGTTGTCCGTGAAAGCCAGACCCGCCAGACGCGGGGTGTAAGAGTCCAGGAGGGGCCCGCCCGGTGGTGCGTGTGCCCGCGAATGGACACGCACACACATGTGCTCAGCACACCGCTGACCAGAACCCCCGGGCCTCTGGTCCCCATGCTGCGAGGGCACACCGTGGGGACGAGCTCATGCTCCCCCCTCCGCGGTCCCAGCATGCAAGCTGAGGGGCTCCTCCTGGGGTTCCTTCCTTCCCCCAAACGAGATGATTTGCGGCATTATAAAATCAAAGCACCAAAACCATAATTCCTACTCTCAAACAGATCAAAAAGAATCCCAAACTGAAATTCTTCAATGAATTTATTACAATCAGACCTGGCTTCTATTATGTGTTTCGGAGCGCCAGCCCCCTGGGTCTCTGTAATGTGATGTAATGCGTTTCTGGGCGCTTTGATCCGCAGCCAGGCGTCGGCTCCACGGCTCGCCCTCGTCCTCCGCTCGCATCTCCCTTTTCCTCTTGCAGGTTTCGGGTATCTGACGAAGCAGCTGATGGGCTTGGCTGGCGGCCGGATCGTTCTGGCCCTGGAGGGGGGCCACGACCTCACGGCTATCTGCGATGCCTCGGAAGCATGTGTTTCTGCTTTGCTGGGCAACGAGGTAGGAGGACCAAGGGGCCCGGGGCTGCTCCGTGCACGGGCTCGGGGCCCAGACCTGTTACAACTGTGCTCCGGCTCTGGGTTAATGCTCACCCATTGGACAAGGCTCTCTGGTTAGGGCAGAAGGAGGTGAGCAAGAGCACTACCGAGAGCCCTCTTCTCTGTAAACGTGGCTCAGGATCCTGTATTTTAAAGGTGCTCACCTTTGCATGTGGGTCGTGTTGAGAATATTCTCATCTCGCTTCCTTCTCTGTGGACAGTCAGTTCTCGGGGAGGTTCTCAGGTAAGTTCTGGGGACAGTGTCCCTGTGCTGGTCTTGCAGGCTGGGGCGTGGAGCCCCGACTCCCTGTTCTGAACCTGTAGGCAATGCCCAGGCTGGGGGCCCTGTGTTATGTCCCCACTGGGGCCGCAGGACCACGTCAGGGAGATGCTGGCTTGCACAGCTGAGCTCAGAGGGTCCGGACGGGAGAGGGAGTGAAGGGGTCAAGGGAGAGAGTCCCTGGGAGCGTCACATTCCGGAATGACACTGGGCCAGGGCCCCTCCCTCCTGGCTGGCGCTCCAGGTGGGGAGAGCTGCCCAGCTGGGAGTGGACGGGACATCAGGCGGGGAGGTGCCACCCTCGACAGGATGCTCTGCAGCTGGCCGAGCCTCTGAAGTTTGTGACATGGAACTTACCTGTAGCTTCCACTTGGATTTTTGGAAATGTGCTCTTCCTGAAATTCTAAGTCCATCCACAGGCCTTTGGATACAGGGTCCCACACCTACCTCCTGACCCCCTTGGAGGGCGGGTCCCGGCCCCTCACAGCACAGTTTCCTCTTGGTGCTTGCTGTGGCGTGGCCGCCTGGGTCCCGGAAGCAAGTCAGCTGCTGCTGCGGGGAGCACAGGCAGGGCCCGGCCTGAGCAGGGAGGTGCCCGGGGCCCACGTGCGGGACGCCTGGAGGCAGCCCTCGAGCTCTGCTCCGGCGCTGTCCCTGGGACTCACAGCCCCTTCCTCAGGAGACGAAACGGACGTGTGCAGGTCTGCAGCCGGCGAGGACACAGTCCAGCGGGGGTGCCGTTGTCCCTGTGCTGGTCACCCTCCTGCTGGTCACCACCAAGACTCAAGGGAGCCCGCGTGACGAGGCCCTGAAATGAGGCTGGAGGACAGGCCACCCGGGGCACGGGCAGTGCTGGGATACCCGGGCCAGGACCCCTGATGTCCCGTCCAGGGAAAGGCTGGAGAGCAGAGTGGCCTGGAGGGTGGGTGCCGGGGAGGCCAAGGTGGACACTACCCGGTGGGGAGGGCACTGCTCCCACTGCACTGACCCCTGTTGGGAGACACCCAAGGCCAGACGGCCCCGAAGCCCCAGGAAAGGGTGGTATGATGAGTACCAGCCTCTTCCCCCGAGCAGGGCTGCCCCTGCCTGGCCTAGGAAGGCCCCTGTTGAGGCCCGTCTCACGCGCCACAGACGCGTCCTGGGGCCCCGTCCCTGCAGTGTCTCAGCCTGGAAGCTTGAGCGCCTGTTAGGGTTCCTCCAGGAGGCACGTCTCCGAGAGCTGGTTCAGGCTCACCCCGAGGCTGCCCTCCTAGACCCCCAGCGGGGACACGCAGCAGACAGTGGGGCCAGCAAGGCATTTGAGGAGGGCTCTGACGGGAGATACAAAGCGGGGTTCAGGCAGGCCCTCGAAGGCACACATCAAATTTGACTGCGTCCAGTAAGACAGGGTGGAATGATGACGTGTAGACAGGTCTCCAGTGGTGGGATGTAGGGCTCTATCCTCAAGCCATTTGCAGTCAGCATTGCTTCCTTTGACTCGGGTGAGCCACAGAAGGCCCTCTGTGGACACAGCAGGATGAGGTGCGTGGCCTGTGCCCCTCCAGGCTGAGCGTGGACAGAGCTGACAACACGGTGTTCGGAGGCAGAAGTGAGGTCGGGACGCGGGTCCTGGCATCAGCCATACAAGCAAAGGATCCTGGGTGAGCCTGGCCTGATTTGGGGTCAGATCCTCGGGCAGCTCTGTGCGTGTCCTGCGCGTGAGCTGGCCCGGCAAGGGGAGGAAGGCCAGGTGTCCCCGGGGAGTGTGGCACCAGGGAGGAAAGCATGGTGTCTCAGTCTTGGGCCCACACACCCAGAGGAGGGTGGTGACCGAGTGGGCACAGTCTTCGAGTAGCAGTCATGGAGGAAACCCCTCTCGGGCCTCCTGGGGCGGTAGCCCGCGGTGGCTGAGCTCAGGGGCTGGAGGAGGAGAGTCGAGATCCTCCGCACCAGGGGTGAGCAGGACCGGCAGTCAGAGGCACCAGGGCCTGGCTCCCCGTGAGGAATTGCTTTGCACCCACGTGCCCCGTGGGGTCCGGAGCTTGTGCTCCCTGGCCACCGTTGGGGCGGGCCATGGCCGGCCATGGGGGTGTGGGCAGTGGGCTTCAGGCGGCTCTGCTGTCCCCTGACAGCCTTCTGTCCTGCCTGGTGTCCATTTTAAGCTAAGTCCCCAGTAGACCCCGGAGCCCTGTGTCGTGTCTCCTTCCTGGTCAGGTGGATTGCACTGGACTCTTCTAGAATAGAACACCAGTCTGTTTTTGAAGTGTCCACATTTCACCCACTCTTTTTTTACATAAAGCAATCTTCTCCCCCCTTTTTTGTTAGAGTTTAAAGGCAATTGAGTAATATATCCAAACCGTCCTGAGGCTTTTTGATTCTTAGAGCTAGTTATTTTAAAATAACAATAAAGAACTTGGCTTTCAGCTCATGCCTGTTCTTGCTTCCTGGGTGTTTGCTTCTCCAACAAGAAAATGTTCTTTTCCTTAAGCACATCAAAGAGCAGGAAGCATTCGTTTTATCAAGGTCTCTTAAAAATCTTTCTGATGCAAGAAAGCTGGGCCGAGCCCCACTCCTCTGCCCCACAGCCGTTGGGGGCTGGAGTGCGGTGTGTCGGACGGACACTTCGGCACGCACTCCCGGCGGCGTGCTGCCTGGAGCAGGGGGGCGGGGCGGGGCAGGGCCACCCCTGGGCCCCAGCCATGAGCGGCTGTGGACATGCTTAGGGACAGCAGGGAGCTGGCGGAGGACGCCGCTGGCATGAGCTGGGAGCTGAAGCTTCAAAGAGTGACCAGACGGTGGCCCAGGGCCCCTGGAGGCCCCCAGAGGCTGACTGTCATGACTGCGGCTGAGGGCACAGAGCCCCCTGGGGCATGGTCCACAGTGCTGATGCCCCTGGAAGGAGGACGAGGACTGAAATCTGTCCCTGGGGAGCAGCCCTACTGAGGCCAAGAGGCTGTGGGGGAAGCACTGGCTGGACCGATGGCGCTCGGGGAACAGAGAGGCAGGAGCCAGCTCGCGGGCGCAGTGCCGAGGGGAGGCTGGGCAGGGCCTGGTGGGCACGGGCAGGCGTGCGTGCAGTGGGCATGGGGTCACACAGCTACACGTGGTCCTCCTGTGACGTCTTCTGTGTCCTCTGGATGGAAGGAGGGGCAGGCGCACCTGCTGTGTGACCTACGTGGGCCGGGGACCTGGCTGTGTGACAGCCCAGGGGCTCTGGCCGCCTGGTGCCGGCCAGAGAAAGGCCCCCAGTGGGGATGGGACAGGTGCCCCCGAGGACGGGGGCCTGGCTCCGCCATCGCTAAAGTTTTCCTGGCCAGCGCAGGTACTCCCAAGCACGTAGAGTTCTATGCGTTCTGACAAGCATGAGCGTGGACCCAAGTTCTGCCGGCGTATTTTAATAACCTTTTTGTCAGGATGCTGTCATCTGTCGATCCTTCTCACCTAAAGTGTGAGCCCTTTGAAACTATGGAGCAGAAAATGATTTGCATACCTAAAAAGACAGCGGGAGCCCTGAGCAGCTGTTACCGGACCAAGTGTGGTCTGCGTGGGGCGGTTTTCTCGTCCTCAACGTTGGACCAAGGTCTCTGAGTGTTTTCCTGCCCACTTCTGCTAAGGCCAGCTTTTTAAAGACTGAACATGATAAGCCTCATTTCCAGTTTGGTTCTGAAGTCTGCAGACTCAGGTGGGGGTGGACGCGGCATGAAGGTCGCCTTGGAGTCTCCTGTCTGTCACGCTCAGGACAGGACTCTGCCTATAGCCGGCCCATTGTTCCCCTCAGAAGAGCCAGCTCTCAGAGCAGGCCCACAGCCCGAGCGCGATGCTCTGGCATTAAGTGACCTACTTCTCCAGCTGAGCTCCCCTTCCAGGTCACAAAGACCCCAAGAGGTCTGGCCCGTGAGGGGTATGGCCACGCGCCTAGCAGGGCCGCCCTCTCTTGCCCCTTAGACCCCTCCACAGTGTGGGTTCCGACTCTCATTTCTCTACTCCCCTCGCCTACACCCCCACTCGACCCTGCCTGTGGGAGAGTCACTGCTGCCTGCCAGGGATGGACCAGATCACCCCTCTGCTCTGCACCAGCCGGACCCGCCCTCCCCTCCAGCACTTTGCCCCCTCCCCTCCAGCACTTTGCCCCCTCCCCCTGCCTGGCCACAGCCTGTCCTGCTCCCCAGGGAGCCGGGGCTTCACCTGTCCTGCTTCTTCCTGCTCTTTGCTCAAAGGTCACCTGCTCAGTGAGGGCCCCCCTGCCCCCTGCATGGACATAGCACCCTGCCCACCCGCACCCCGTGTCCCAGGACCTTGTTCGGTGCTTTTCCATGGCATTCAGCACCTTTGGACATTCTGTTGGGTTTACTCATCCAGTATGGTTTTAGCTGACTGGCGGTCCCTCCCCGGGAAGGAGACGCTGTAAGGCTGGGGGATGGGTGTCTGCTTTGTTCACTGACAAACCCCAAGTTTGTAGAACAGGGATTTGCATTTAGTGGGCTGCCCAGAAGATATATATTAAATGAAAGAATAGAATCCCAACTAGTAAGGGGGTAGTATTTTGAGTCATGAAGTTTCTCCCCTGTCCTGGTCCGTTTTTCCTAAGTCGAGCCTAGAAGCAGTCTGTGTCACATCCCTGGCCCTGGAGCAGAGCCCAGCGCCGGTTGCTGCGTGACTGTGGGGCGAGCTGACCAGGCGCCAGCCTGCAGGGCACTGTCTGGGGGCTCCTACTCTCAGCCGCATCGCAGCCTCGTGCTGACCCCTTCCGCTCTCCCAGTCGTCACTGGACCCCGTGGAAACCAGCCATCACCGCTGCTCACTGTGCTTGCCTTTCTGTCCCTTTACCCCTTTCCTCCTGAGACTCCCCTCGGGCTTCTGAGCACCCTGCCCCCGGGAGGGCACTGTGCCCTAGGTTTGTCGTGGTCTCCCCCGGATTCCACGTAACTGCATGACAGGCAGAGCGGACAAGGTTGCCGGCACGGGGTAAGGACCCTCCTTCCTTGTTTGCCCCTTGTGCAAGCACGCGGTGAGGCCTCCACCCTCCAGCGGCCTTTGCCAGGTGCTAGGGACAGAACGAGCCAGCCCCCATTGCCAGCCCAGCTGCGGCACTGATGCGTGGGCCGGCCAGTCCCCCGGGGTGGCTCGAGACGGGGGAGCTGACAGTGGCAGAGGGTGTTGGGGGAAGGGTGACATAAGACCCCAGAGGGCCAGCTGCCCTGGAGTGTGGGTCCCGCTGGGAGACGGGCCGTGGGGAGCCCCCACCCCGGGACGGGGGAGCAGCTGAGCCAGGTGCGCCCCCCTCGCTCTGATGCACCCCTCTGCTTCAGAGTGATAATTTATGGAATGAGTTATGTTCCTAAAACCCTTTTTGTTCTTAAAACTGAACTTCTGACAAATACTAGAGTCTGGGCAGAACAGGCAGGCAGGATGCAGCAAGCTCTGATGACCCCGCCCCGGTGGGTGGGGCTTCGTGCCGGGGCGGAGCCTGCGCTCTGCTCCTCACCGCCCTCAACAGAGGACCTGGCTGGGCAGGCCGCTCTCGGGGATCACTGTCCCCGCGAGGGGTCCCAGCTGCGGGGGGCAGCAGAGCTGTCTCTGTCCTGCCTGGGACCCAGCGGGTTGTTGCAGCTTGGCGGCTGGGGTGAGCTCCCTGCACCGGGCCTCGGCAACACTTGGCATCCTGACACTTGAGCTCTGCCAGTGGGAGGGGTGAACAGCACCCAGGGCGGGGCGGATCATTTCCTCGTCGCTGCTGGTGCTGAGCATCTTCCCAGGTGCCTGTTGGCAGCTTAGACTTTCTCTTCTAGTGAAGTTCACAGCTTTGGCCCATGTTTCTCCTAAACCGTATTTTTCCTGTTTATTCCCGAGGGGGAAATTGGATGGATGGGTAGGTGGATGAAAGGCAAGATGGGCAGATGGGTGGGTGGGTGGACGGACTGATGGACAGTTAGGCGTCTCCTCTTTTTCTGACCCCTGGAGGAGTGAGCGCAGGATCAGAGTAACCTCTTCCTTGACTGCGAGAGTTCTCCGGGGCCACGGAGATTCACCCACCTCGGCCGGTTTTCCTCTCCGCACTCATGCTGCGGCCCTTCTCCCTGCTGGTGCACATTTGTGCCTTGGTGGCTCCCTTACCCAGTCGTATCGGAACTTGTCCAGTTAAGCCGTTTCAAAGAATCAGCTTTCAGCTACAGTAGCCTTCCCTTTCCAGAATTTGTTTCTGCCCCTTTTCTGTGTTTTTACTTCTTTCCCCAGGACTGTTCTCTTGCTCCCTTCCTAAACTGAGCACCTACTTGCTCTGACGTCTTCATTAGGCTCAGTATGGGCTGCACCTCGCACGCTGGTACGTGGCATTTTCATTGCTTTTCATTTCTAAGCATTTCCTGCTTTCCAGGGACCCGTGATCACTGTGCTATTTAATTTCCAACCTCACGGCCGCATGGTTCTCATTTGTGCCCAGTTTCTGACAGACGCTGTGCTAAGAACAGGTGTGGTGGTATCGTGGGGGGAGCGGTCTGCCTGCGTAGACGTCCACGCACGTTTGAGGGAGCGCGCCTCCTCCGCCCCATCCCCACACCTCTGTCCATCGCCCAGGCTCGCACGTGGTGCCCTTCACGTTTGGTTTTCTCTGCCGACCCCGTCTGCTCCTTCTGAGGAGGACGTGCCACCCCCCTCGCGTGGCGCGTCTGCTCACCTCCGTTGGCTCTGGCGACGTTCACTTCCTGCGTGTTAAGCAATTTTACCAAATGTGCACAGACTTTAAAGCATCACATCCTTTTGATGAATGGGCATTTTTGTCACCGTGTAGAGCCGTCCTTTCCGTTTGCGCGTGTCGTGCGGGGAACCCGCCACCTCCTGTCCAGTTGCTTCCTCCATAAACAGCGCGAGGCTGGATTCCAGGATGGGTTTTCTCGATAGTGCACGGGCTGCCCATTAAGTGGACACTGGTCCTTACGGTGGGTTTGGTTGCGCCTCGTTTTCCGTGGCTTTGCTTTTTCCAGACTTGTTTCTGCGTCTCTCTGTGCTGCGTGCTTCCCCTCTTCTGCCGTCCCCATGACTGAGGGTCCCCCACATGGTGCCCGTCCCCTCCGCTGGGGGGAAGGTACACGGCTGCCGGTTGCCAGCGGCGACCCTTACAGATGTCAGCACATCCCCGTGACGCGGTCAGTGGCCTCTTCCCTCCCCACGCCACCCGGACCCACGTGGGGCCGCAGATCAAACACAGCACACCCCTTTGGACGTGGCTTTACCGAAAAGTCACTTGCTTGCCCGAGACGGACCCGTGCCGGCCACTGTCCTGTGTTTACTGGCTCCGTTGGGCAGCCCCCGCCCCGGCCCCTCCCGGGGTGTGTGTGCGGTCCCTGACTGGCCTCTCCCCCTCCTCCTTCCTTCCTTCCCTCCTTCCTTCCATCCTTCCTTCCTTCCTTCCTTCTTCCCTCCTTCCTTCTGTCCTTCCTTCCGTCCTTCCTCCCTTCCTTCCTTTCTTCCTTCCTTCCCTCCTTCCTTCCTTCCTTCGTAGTCACTGACTTGACACCATTATTGTTGTTTAATGTAGTCCCTGTGTCCGTGGCCTTTCCTGCATTCGTGTGCATCATCTCCCCTTGTTTCTCCGACCGCCACCCTGGACCACTGTGCCTCCAGCACACCCCGTTCATTTCCTGGCAGAGGGACACCAGTGTCAACGTCCCCTGTTTGTTTGCCTTTATTCAAATTGTGATTTTACCCTCGTTCTTTTTTTTTTTTTAAGCAGGCTCCATACCCAGCATGGAGGTATGAACTCAAGCATGGGGGCTTGAACTCACAACCCGGAGATCATGACCTGAGCTGAGATCAAGGGTCAGACGCCTAACAGACTGAGCCACCCGGGCGCCCCTGCCCTCGTTCTTGACTGACAGGGCCACAGTTGTGGCCGACAGTCATGTTCTCTCTGGACGCTCTGAAGCGACCGCACACCGTCTTGCTCTCTGCCATGCGGGAGCTGGTGGCTGGCGGGCTGCGTCCCCCTGCAGACTGTCCTTCTTCTCCAGCTCTCTGCTCATCCCTGGAGCTCTGCGGCTTCGCCCCGGAGCACCTGGGTGTGGGCGTGTCGTGTGACTCTTCCTGCTCGGGTCTCGTCCCCCACCCTCTGGGACACAGACCCTCCCCCTCTGCCAGCTCCCCATGTCCCCAGTGCATCCAGAGTCGTTTCTTCAGCTGTCGCTTCCAGGTTACCGGTGTTCTCCTTAGCTGATAGGAGTTTCCAGTTCCTGCTGTTGCATTTTCATTTTTAGAAGTTCTATTTGGCTCTCTTTCAAATCTTCCAGTTCAGTTCAGTAATCCTACATTTGTCTCTTATTTTTAATACATACTAAACATACTTTATAGTTTAAAACTGAGCATTTCAATAATCACAGTCTTTGAGGATCCAAATCTGCATTTTTTTACTAGACTTTTAATTCTGGGTAGCTTTGGACCTAGAGGAAAGTTGCAGAGCTGGCCCCCAAGCTCCCATAGGCCCTCAGACAGTTTCCTCTCGGTGCCATCTGACCGCGGTGGAGCCTTTGTCTCAGCCCGGGAGCCAGCCCTGACCCGGCCCTGCTAGGCCAGACCATGCCCGGATTTCACTCGCCTTCCCACGACTGCCCTCACCGTGGCAGGGTCCCCATCCTGGACCCCACTGTGCGTCCAGCCGTTCCATGTCCTTACTCTCCTCTGGGCTGTGGCAGCCTCTCAGCCTTCCCTTGGTTGTCATTTTTGAAATGTTGATAATTTTCAGCAAAGAACACCAGTCAGGTACTTTGTAGACTCTACCTCAGTGTATGTCTTGTTTTTCAAGGTACTCCGCTCCACCTCTTGGAGAGGGCGTGTGTACACAAATTATGTGAAATTCTTCTTGAGGAACATGTGTCTCCTCCTTGTTACTTATTCGGTCATCAGCGCAGACTCCTGAACACTCCACGCTCTGAGTTACGGTCCAGAACCGTGCCGTGGTCTCTTTCCCGCCTGGCCTCGTGTGCGTCCCTTTAGCCCGCCTGTCATTTCCTGAGCGCTCCCTCCGTCTCTGGTACTGCAGGACATGCCAGGCTCTTCTAAAATCTGCCGTGCCCCAGCCTCGGAAAAGACCGGGAGCCTGGCTCCTTTTACTGGAGGGTGGTGTTGGAGACCTTGCTGGTTTCTCTGGAGCCCAGACCGCACTGGCTGACTTCTGTGTTTTATGATGGTTTTGGCTGGGGACTCAAGCATTCTGGAACTGAACTGAAAGCACGAGGCAGCAGCCTCATGAGGGGGCCCACGGCTGCTCTGCCAGGCACCCAGCCCCTCCGCTTATGGCGTGTGAACCAGGCAGATTCTCAGGGAGACCGCGGCCGGTGCTTCCCTTCTCTGCAGAGCCCAGGCTAAGAACAAACCTCTCCCCGCCAGGTGTCTGCGGGTACGTCGTCTGCAGGAGCCTGGCTCATCCCTGGGAGGACTGTGGTCATTCCCACACAGGCCTGCACGGCCCCCAGCCTGTCCCAGGATATGTGACCATCCCAGGCAGTTCCAGCTTCCTTCTGGAACCCAGCAGATCTCCCCTGGTGTTACAGGCTTGTCTAATTATTTAAAGTTTTTTTAAATTATTCTTGTGTTTTCATCATGTATTTCCCCAAGCATCTTAGTTGTCGTGTTGCAGACGCCCCGGCGTGCCCTGTGGGTCTCTGACTGGCTTATGCTTCCTTCTTATCCTCTGCGGTCTGCGCCGAAGGGGCCACTGGGAGCATAGGGCCCCCCTCAGAGAGACTCCACTCACTGTCTTTTTTCTTCTGCCGTTTCCCCATTTTGTGAAGAAGATCGTCAGTGGATGTTCAGGCATTCTTATTTGTAAGACTACAGACGTGAAAGTGGTATTTCCAAAGGTTCTCATTATTTCCCTCATGCTGTGTGATGGCGTAGATGGTGTCTCAGTGGGTCCCAAGCAGACATCCTTCTGCACCAGCCCACTCCTGGATGTGGTGTCCGCTCACGCAGGAGCTCACGAATACACCTGGCGGTCCCCTGGGAAAATATCTCAAAAGAAAATAAATCTACTTTTGTTTAAAAAAAATCGTGCGGTAAATAGCAAAGCCATGTTTGGCTTTTTCTTCGTCTCTGTCTACAAATACACTCAAGAAACCGACCTTGTCCCGTTGTAATGCACATGGGGATTGACACCCTGTACATTCACTGTGTATTTATATATTATTTTCTAGCTTGATCCTCTCCCAGAGAAGGTCTTACAGCAGAGACCCAACGCTAACGCGGTCCGGTCCATGGAGAAAGTCATTGAAATCCACAGTGAGTTGCCTGGGCCGCCCGGGGGCATGGGGTGACCCAAGTCACTGAGACTGTCCCGTAGGTGGGTCTGCCCTGTGGTCCCCAGTGCAGACGCTGGGTTCCCCCCAGCCTCCCCGCTGAGAATCCCCGTGTGCGAGCAGACACCGAGTGACTAGCTCCGGCCTGGCCCCCCTGCTCGTTCCCCTCACACTGAGGCCCCCCAGACCCCCGGCCCATCCCAGGCGCCCCTGCTTCAGGGAGGACCGGACTCCGCTGGCCGCCTCTCCCAGGGGCCCAGTCGCTGTGAGCTGTGAGCCAGGTGCTCCCTGGCTTCTGGCTCCTGGAAGATGTGCTTCTAAGGGCGCCCATGAGGAGGCTTGAGCGGGGGGAGCCTGGTAACCAGGCCTCTCCGCTCAGGCCAGTATTGGCGCTCCCTGCCACGTCTCTGCTCCACGGTGGGGCGCTCGCTGGTAGAGGCCCAGAAGTGCGAGAACGAGGAAGCCGAGACCGTCACCGCCATGGCCTCGCTGTCCGTGGGCGTGAAGCCCGCCGAGAAGAGGTGAGCGTCTGTGCCCCGCCGGTGGGCCCTGCTGCCCACAGCCCGGGCCTCGGCTGTCGTGGGCGGGACGTGGCTTCTCCCCGCAGCCCTGCCTCGTGCGCGGCCAGCCGGGCGGGGGACGGAGGGATGGAGGGATGGAGGGCAGGGGTCCCGCCACGGCCGCCTCTTGCTGCGTGAAAGGCCCGAGGGGACCGTTGAGGAGCCTTCGCTCCGAGCGGGGCCCCGTCCCGACCGCCGTCCGGGGCAGGGGCGGTGGCGGGGTGCGGTGGGCGGGTGGCCGGTGGCTGGCACTGCCCTCACCCCGCGGGCTCTGTGTCTCTGTTGTGCCCGGCGCCGCCGCAGACCCGACGAGGAGCCCATGGAGGAGGAGCCGCCGCTGTAGCCTCCCGCGCAGCTGCGGGCCTCTTGTTTGTTTGTCCCGTCTTGAAGCTCCGCCGACAAAGCTCCTGTTTGTGTGCGGCCTGCCCGCGTCCTCTGACCGCGGCTGGAGCGGCAGGGGGAGGCCTCCGCCCACCCGGCCCGGCTCCCCGGCGGGCAGCCCTGCGCGGACCGGGACCCACTGGCAGCCGGGCTCTCGGCTCCCTCGACGGAGGCCGCGGAGGAAGGAAGCCTGTGGCGGCTCGCGGCAGAGCTGCCCGCTCCGTGGCCACGAGGGAAGGAAGACGCAAATCAAAGATCTAATAATACAAAACAGACTCGATGAAAACTGGTGCTTACAGTTGATTATTACCCACAATTCCACAGTCTCCGTGTAAACCACTCAACGCATCCTGTAGCTTCTTTTGTTCAAGAGAACGTTCTCTCGGGCGCCGGCCCGTCCCAGAGCCCAGCGATGCACCGCGGCGCGTGCGGCGGGGCCTGTGGCGGGGCGGGGGGCCGGGGCGGTGCGTGCGGGGGAAAGCTGGACGCACACCGAAGCGGGAGCCTGCGGGAACTGGCTTTGGTTTCTCCAAGCCATCGGAAGATGCGAGTTTGTGCCTTTTTTTTATTGCTCTGATGGATTTTTGTGGCTGGGTTTTCTGACGTCTGAGGAACAATGCCTTAAGAAAAAAATAAACAGCAGGAATTGGTGGGACAGTTTCCTGTGGCTGCGTGCTGGCCCGGGGTGGGGGGCTCTGGGGGCCGCCGGCCTGCAGGCCCGGGTTCGCTTTAGTGCTGTTTAAGAGAAACGGAGGTAGTTCCAGCAAAGTGGCAAATACTGTTGGGGGTTTTGAAGTCCAACAAATTTTAAATGAATCCAAAGTGTTCTTTTCTCGTACATCCTATAACAATTGAGCATCTCCATTTGGTTGTGAAGCATGTCCTAGGCACACTTCCAGTGTTATGATCGGAATGCTTTTTATTAAAAGCAAGTAGCATGAAGTATTGCTTAAATTTTAGGTATAAATAAATATATATATGTATAATATATATTCCAATGTATTCCAAGCTAAGAAACTTGATTCTTATGAAATCTTGATAAAATATTTATAATGCATTTATAGAAAGAGTATATATATATAATAAATGCAGATCGTAAAGGTCCCTGGCGAATGAATGACTTGTGAATTAGACATCAAGGTGCTTACGGAAAGGGATCTCGTTTGAAATTCACGTATTTTTGAACTCCAGATTGGATAGCTTTCAGATCGCCAACACGTTCGCCGCTGGGCAGCTACCCAGCAGGTGTGTGCTTTCGTTCCGCTCTTTTCGGACAGGACCCCTCCCGCTCCAAGCCTCCGTGCACATATGTACCTAATGAGTTTTTATAGCAAAGGATATAAATTTGTTGTTGATTTTTGTATGAATTTTTCACAAAGAGATCCTGAATAAGCATTGTTTTGTGAATTTTACATTTTTTCTCACCATTTAGCAGTTTCCTGAATGGTAACAATGTCTAAGATTTCTTTCTTTCTAACTTCTTGCTTGTACATTTTTTTTTTAACCTTTAAAGGTTGTGTTTTTTTATCATTTTCATCCTTGTTCATTTCTGTACAGTGAGCAGTGTTGTGTGGCAGCCATTTTCGGAAAGTGAGCTTGTGCGAGTCGGGGGACGCGCGGTCTCCACGGCGACGCCAGCAGGGCGTCTGTCCCGGCTCCGTCCCCGCGGCTGCGTCCAGACCGGGGGCTCCTCTTCCCCCCACATCGGCAGTATTACGGGGGTGCTGTGTCCTCCCCTCCGCCGCGCTGTGGGCAGGGTCGCTCGCCAGACACCGCGGGCCGTCAGCACTCACGAAACTCCTGTTTCAACTTCTCTGACCGCGTTGTCAGGACAGCATTTTAAAATTCAGTTTTCCAAAGACCTTTTAAAGCATGTCAGCAATGCATGGGGCCCGAGTGAGGCCCACACCTGTTGGGGGTGTCCTCCGCTGCAGCCGCATGGCCGGGGTCCTGGCCGGACGCAGCAGGCCCCGGGTTTTGGAACCTGTGGCTGCGGGGAATCGAGGGGCCCCTGCTGCCTGGCGAGCCTGCAGGGACAGCACAGATTCCTGACCAGGGCAGCCAGTCCTCGCTCTTTCTCTCGTTGACAGTAACTGACCGTCACTTTTTACTGGTAACTTATTTTCCAGCACTTGAAGCCACCAATTTCATTCCAAAGCATGTACTGGGTTCAGGCACAGCGCTCCCGTAGGAGGGAACCCCGAGCCGCGTCCCTGAGTTTGGTCCCGTTCACAGGGTAGCTTCTGAAGGAGACACTGATGCAGCCAGACTTCCGGCCAAACGAATCCAAATTCTTGGATTGGCTTGGTCGTCGGGATGCTGGTGGTCAGGCCCAGGACGGCGGTCCCAGAGCAGGACAGAAGGTCTCGGGGCCTGTGTGGCTTTCTCCTCCCACTGACCCCACTTTGCTCAGAAGCCCACCTCGGCGGGAGGCGCCGGTGTGTGGGATCCACGTCGGCCGTCGGGGCCGTCAGGGCCGTCGGGGCATGAGCGCGGCAGCAGGGCCCGGCCCCTGCACGGCCTGTGGGACCCCCCTGCCGCCTGCCGGCCGTGGCTCTTAGAGAGGAAGAGGTCATCTCACGCTTTTTACGGGTGACTGGGTGAGGGAGTTATCCGCGGCGGGCTCACTCCCGGTCTCCTTCGGGGAGACGCCCTCCGCGGAGAGGCCTGGCAGGGGAGCATGCTGCATTGGTCAGCTCACTCCAGCGCCAGAGACGTGCTTAAAGCATTACCGTGTAGCCTTTTCTTTTCTTTGAAGACACACTCAGCCCTTCCCCGCCGCCCGCCGCCAGCGCGGGCGGCGGAGGGCCTGCCCCAGGGTCTGCGGGACCCCACGTCAGGGAGGGCGCCTCACCTGCCCTCTCTGGCCCCGGCACCTTTAGCCTTTTTCTTCCTTTGCAAAGGCCTCGGGGGCACTGGCCAGCCAGGGGTCAGCGAGCGAGCACTTTATGTCCCTTCGTGGGAAACCCCACGGTGCCGCCGGGACACGGGGCGCCCGCCCTTTCAGCTCCAGCCGCGCCACGACGTGCCCGAGCCCCACCAGCAGGCGGCCGCCAGCCCCTCGGCCCCGAAGGGCCACTTTGTCAGAGTGTTTCAGTTTTTCTCCACTTCTTTTAAAAGTCTGTTTCCAGAGGAAGGACCGCCGGGCGTTGCTCGGACACAAACGCGGCGCCGGCGGCAGCGTTTCTGGGTTTTACTTTCAATCAGAACATTCCTTCTTTACTGGTCACAGCCATGTGCTCATTCCATTCTTTTTGTAGACTTTTGGGCCCACGTGTTTTACGGGCATTGATACATATATAAATATATATATAAACATATATGAATATATTTTTTTAAGTTCCTACAGCTGGAGGTTGCATGGACTCTATGACCGGCATGTCTTTATATTGTACACAGATTTTGCACGCCAAACTCGGCAGCTTTGGGGAAGAAGAAAAAAATGCCTTTTTTGGTTCCCCTCTCACGACATTTGCAGATACAAAAGATGGGAATTTTTCTGTAAAACCACACGAAACCTTGAAGGCGAGTCGGGGGTGGGGGGGAACGTTTGCGTCTTCTTGAACTTATTCTTAAGAAATTGTACTTTTTATTGTAAGAAAACTAAAAAGGACTACTTAACACATTTGTCATATTAAGAAGAAAAGTTTATCTAGCACTTGTGACATACCAATAATAGAGTTTATTGTATTTATGTGGAAACAGTGTTGTAGGGAAACGACACAGAAGTCAAGGCGATCTGCCCGTCTCTCTTCAGTTGACTTGGAGGCATTCGTTTCGTTTGTGCCCTCTGCTCTTGCACAGGGCCCGGCGGGCTGGCGGCCAACGACCCCGACGGAGGAGCGGTCCGGCCCGTGGCCCGAAAGCGCCCCTTTCCGCACAGCTGTATTGACTTTCTCGTTGCTTCTAGATGACGCGTGGCTAAGAGTTCACTTGCAGCCGCGCGGCCGTGAGCCAGGGGGAGCGCCGTGGCTCACAGTCCGACTTGGCGTCCGGAGGAGGCCGTGTGTCCCTGGTCACCGAGCCGCGCTCCTTCCCCACGCGGCTCACGGCCAAGTCCGACGGGATTGAGCGTCTCCGAGTGGAAGAAGAAGAAAGCGGACAGTTTGTTTGTTTGGGTTCTCGGTGTGTGTACCCCACGGTGGAGGCGCTGTTCTCCAGTTTATGAGACGTATATATAATATATATAAGGGGGCTGACCCTGTTCACCCAAGAGCTTCTCGCAGACGGGTCGCGGTGCCGCGGCCCCCGTGGCACCTGAGCACGCTCCACGTGGGGTCCGCCGCGGTGGCGGCCACCTGTTTCTTCTGTGATGTAATCCGTTCTCTCTGATCGTCTGGACCTTCCAATGGTTCTTTCTTTTGCTCAGTGGAGTTGGAGATTTTGTTCTCGGTTTTCTCATTCTCGTTTTGTTCTGTGTGGGCGGGTTTTCCCCGACAACGGTGTCCTCCTCTGACGGCCGACTCCATTCCACTTGCCCCGGAGTCCAGCGTTTTGTACCTCATCAGACAGCTTGTCGCTCTTGTGGTGTAAATAAAACAGCATCTCTGGTTCCTGCCGTGTGCTCGCGTCCTCGCTGCCTCTCGCCGGGGCCCCCACCCCGGGCCCCCCTGTCGCGGGCCAGGACTCGCTTGAACCCACACATGTGGCCCCCCGGGCCCAGGCCCACAGTGCACCTGGCACCCTCTGCCCACACCAGTGGGTCCTGTGGGCAGCTCCTCACTAAATGTCCTTGCTCCATCTTCTTCCCCAAAACACTCGCAGCCGCCCCCCGAGGGAGCGAGTCTGCAAACCCCCCTCGGCCGCCCGGCCCCCAGCAGCACACTGCCACCCCCAAGTGACTGCCCCACACCCCCAGCGAAGGCCGCACCCCTTCCGGGCCCCCACGTTCAGTGACTGATCCGTTGGCGGGGGGGGCGGGGGCCGGCTGGGACCATTCTCTCCCCTCCTCGTGGGTCCCGGCCTGCTTCACAGCCGGGCTTCTCCCTCTGCCCGGCCGTCTCCTTCATAAACACGGTGCACAGCAACGTGGGGTCTCCAGGTGGTCACCGGCCCGCGTGCTGTGGGCAGGAGCCCGGGTGCGGCTCAGCGGGACGCCTCTGGCTCAGGGTCCTTCCCCAGGCGCCAGTCACACTGTCGGCGGGGCTCGTGTGGGGGACCTCCTTCCAGCGCACTCCCCCGGTGGTGGGCAGGCCCCCTTCGCTCGCCACATGGGCCGCTCCTCAGGGCCGCCTCGCCACCGGCCCCCAGAGCGGGGGAGGCAGGGAGAGCGCACCCCAGAGACGGCCACGGCCTTTTATCACCCACTCTCGGCGGTGAGGTGCCATCACTCAGAAGCCAGTCAGGAGGCCAGTCCACACTCAGGGAGCGAGGGTGGCCACGGGCGTCCACACCACACCCACACCGGGCAGAACCAGCCGCCTGGCCTGGCCGGGCTTAGTAGGGTTTCTTGCAAACCCCAGCAGCTTTGCCTTCAGAATATGCTGGTAATTCACTCACCTCTCTCAGGCCCCTGCTCCCTCCCACCCCGTAGACTCCCCAGCACAGGAGCCAGGCTGACCCTGCTGAGGCTGGACGCTGGGCCCGCGCCCCGGACGTGGTCGTTCTCTGCCGGCTTGTCGGCCTTGCCCACTGGAACGCAAGCTTTGAACCTCTTAGGGTCACTCCTGTCTCCCCAGAGATTAAAACATACTAGGAGCTCCACAAACAGGTGGAGTGAACGATTCATTCTGGGGCTCGGTCTTCTCGGCCCATTCACCTGTTGGTTGTGAGAGTTGGGAGGTAGAGCTTTAAAATATATGTTGGTGCCGGTCCCTTGTCCAGTGCAAGTTTCAAGTACCTTCTCACCCTGGGATTCTTCCCTGTCTTGTTAATGGAAAGAGTCAAACATGAGAGAGGTGCAGAGAGCAGCCCCGAGATCCCGCGTGTCCCCTGGCCCACCCCCGAGTGTGCTCGGTCTGCACCCCTCCCCACGGGCAGGCTGGCTTCCAAGCAAGCCCCAGATGCACATCCTCCGTGGGTATGTATTTCAGTAGGCATCCCTCAAAGATACGGACTTTTTCCTTAAAGGTGACATAACACCGCATCCTGCTTTAAAACCTCATGGTCCCCTAACATCAGATATCCAGCCAGCACTGAGATCGTCCCAGTCGTTTCTACACTCGGTTTGGTTTCATCAGGATTTAAACCGGGGCCTCACATAGCATCGGACGGGCCTGTCCCTCACATCTCTGCCCCGTGGGCTCGGCTCCCTCCTTACTCCCCTGGCAGTGTGCTTGCGGAAGACACCTGCCCGCTCGTGGACCCCGTCTGTGGCATGTGCAGGTGGGGCGTGGGCTCCAGCCTCGGAAGGGCGCGGCGGAGGCAGGCGTGACCACGGGGCCCACTGCTTCCTGAAGGCTTGGAGGACGGTGATGCTTCTCAGTGTTTGCAGAGGCAATAGGTAAGCAAGCACGAAGCTGCTGGGCCCCACACTTTTTACAAAAAGTAAACCCCGAGGCAGCTACAGATGGAGAAGGCTTTTCATTCGGCATCCGGATATGAAATCTGCCCACCAAGAATTAAAAGAGTAGTAGTAGTAAATAGTTTAAATAAATAAGACGAATTTTAATTTTAAAATGCCTGTCACATTCCTGTTTAAGATAAACCCTCAGCAGATTGAAGTATTTTGCTCGTTCCCACGTGAAAGGGACGACATAGTTTGTTTCTCGGAGGGTGGGAGGGTTCCGGTCCGGAGCGCCGGGCAGAAGTGTGGCGCTCTAACCCACGAGCATGTTGGGGACTGTGCACAGGAACTGAAATGGGGACAACGCTCTCAGTGTCTCGTACCGCTTCCACATCCTCCGGTAACTGAGTGCATGAAAACGGAAGCTTGGATTCGCAACTAAATTGTGTTAGAACTGAAAGACTCAGTGTCTTTATATCTGATTCCCGTGAAACACAGAATGATGCCGTGTCCCTGACTCAGTCTCCCGATCAACACGGGTCCAGTGCGTCTTCGAAGGCAGCCGGAATCCCTAACCGACTGGGGGCTTGAGGCCACTCGCGGGCGGCGACACGCACGACAGTGTGCGGCCGGGTAGCAGGGGTCTACCAGGCCCCCCACGAACATTCTCAGGGCCTGAGGCAGCCACTCAAACGGAGCCGCACGTGTGTCTACATCCTCAGAAATACAAGCCTAGTTCAAAAGCTGTTAAATACATTCTACAGCCACCTCCGTACAACACAGCTTGACAGAGGTACGTCCTTAAAGAGCAAAGAGGTCCAGACCAGCTGGACCGAAGTATCCCGGAAGCCCATCTCCTACTGGCTGGGACCATCCCTCACCCCTGCTGGGGCCTTCTAGAACCTTCTAGAGCCCTCCCAAGGGCCTGCCTCAGCACCCAGAAGGGCTCCTCCAGGACCCTTACCAGACTCTGTGCACGTGTTTTCTGCATAAACCTCCGGCTGTACCTTGGGGACAGCTGACAGCAGGGGGGCCGCAGGTGAGCCGGGCCCGGTGGGGCGTGGCAGTCCTGCTGTTACAGGAGACAGAACAGTTACCCAGAGACGGAGCCTCACGGCCACGGAAGCCAGGCACAGGAGGGACATCGGGGCACCAGGGCCTCTCTGGGAGCCGAGTATCTCCACCTGCAAGACAACGGTGTTCTTAGAAAGATGTACGGTGTGGTGCGGACCAGAGGCTCTCTCCCTTCCTGGTGTCCATCGGGCATGTGCCGTCCCCCGAGGACGATGCAGCACCTATCACACCGAGGGCCAGCCACGTGCTCAGTCGTATCACAGAGGAGGTCCCCAGAGCCAGACCCAGAGCAGAGCGGAGCAGAACAGGGCAGGATGAGGACAGCCTGAAACACAGGGTCTGCTCACACGGAGCAGTGGTGCCGAGGAGTACTTTGGGCTGAATCATTACAGAAGCACACAAAGATTTTTCAAAGAGAGGCCAGACCAGCGTCTAGAGTACATCTCGGAAATGAAGAAAAAGTCATCTACAGGATGACTGGCCGACTCTTTCATGGGCTCGGGGTGAGGAGCCGCCGGGGAGGCCACCCACAGGGGATCTGAGGTCCTGGAGGCCGCTCCGAGCCGTCCCCTGCGCTGGACCCCAGCTCGCCGAGGCAGAAGCCTGGCGCGAACATCCCGCAGGGGAGGGCGGCCGCTCGCCAGCCTGGGGAGGCCCTGCCACTCCTTAGAAAGACACGGCAGAACTTAGACCCCACAAACCAACGACTGTACAATTTACTTTTAATCTGTTTTTCCTCTATATCTCACCCTAAGCCAAGCTCTCGTCAACGCCTAGTTTGGTAGGAAGGAGGAGTTTCCCACAATAGTAAGAGTTCTGGTGGTTCCGGGGACCATTGGCAACACGCAAATAAACGCGTGTGCAATAGGGAATCTCTTGTTCACAAGTGTGTCGTAGGGTGGCATGTCCGTCTGCTCGAAGCCCAAGCTCTGTGGCCCCCCGAGGGCGCTCCCCCATCCACGCAACGCTGACGGCAAGTGGCATCAGCAGTCGGGCTAGCTCACCGCGTCTGAACAGCCCGGCGGGCCCGGTTTAAAGGAGGAACGAGCCCCACGGCATGTTTTTGCCCCGTGAGACGTGTTCCCGAGGGAGACGTGGTGAGCCCTCGATTACGTTCCAAGCACCTGCGGAACGTGGCTTCGTGGGCTGTCGCACACGGGCGGGCGTACCTGGAGGTGTGAGCCTGTCTCCCCCCCCCCCC
>NC_058405.1:190732674-190738017 GCF_002201575.2 Neomonachus schauinslandi | reverse complement strand
GGCTTCTGAAAGGTTTGGAATCCAGATTTAAGGAGTTAGGCAGTGAAGGCATCACTGATTCTGACAGGACGCCTGAGGCCGGGGACGACACGCGGCGCGGGCCCCAGGCAGTGCTGAGGACCGTGGTGGCCGCCGCTCTGCCCTCGCGAGCGCGTGCATATGACGCCCTGCATCAGCTCCGCTCGGGCCCACGGCCCGGAGCGCCCCTACACCCAGCACACCCCAGGAGGCTGCCGCACAAATACTTTGCCCGAGCGCGCACAGCCGGGAGCGGCAGGGCGAGGATCCGAATTCAGCGCTGCTGGGATGCCGGCCCCTCCTGTGAATCGGTGACGTCTGGGCCCCAGACCACACTTAGACTCACAGCCCGCAGCGGCTCTGGAGCAGGACGAGCCCCACCAGCACGACTCACCGGGGCGTCTGGACCGGGGCTCGTCTGCTCGGCACAGCCGACGTGCGCGGCCGGGCCGTCCTCCGGGGCGGGCTGTCCTGCCCACCCGAGCGTGCGGAGCCGCCTTCCCGGGCTCCAGCCACTAGATGCGGGTGGCCCCCTCCCAACTGCCCCAGCACACACACCCTGCCCACCCACGGGGAAGGGGGGGTGCACTAGGGCTTCTCTCTGCTCCCCGCCTTCCCCAGTCATCCTTAGCAAGATCAGCTCAGGAAGCGGCTCCTCTGGGACCGAGCGCCCTGGGCTCAGCCTCCCAGCTCCTGTTGGGAACCAGATGTCTCTCAAGCACAGCCTCCGGCCACGGAGGTCTCACCACCCCCTCATAGTCCTTCTCACCACTGGACAAGGCCAGCTGGGAGAAGGCCCTGCCTCCTCCATGGCCCTGCCCCAGCCTGGGGCCCAGCGCGTGGAGCCTCCCAGGCACCCAGGGAGGGCTGTGTGCAGACCAGGCGCGGGCAGTGGCGCAGAGCAAAGCCCACCGACCCCCGCCCCCAGGGAGCTTCCCTCCAGCCCTGCCTTGTCCCAGCGAAATCTCCCCAGATCCCACATTGGGAAGGGGGTCAGGCAGAGATGGCCTTGAACTGGAGCAGCCTCAGTTCCCTAATCTGTAAAAGGAGAGGGTGGGCAGGTGGCCCCTCCAGTCCCTTGACATCCCCACGGGGCAGGGACGGTACCTGACGTGTGATTGGGAGCTGGCTTGTTTGCAGTTTTGAGCAGTCACCATCCAGAGCAGAAACACTACACCCACACTCTTAATTCCTAACCGCGGGGCCGCAGATGCGATTTCAGGTCAAGATTTGAATGAAAATCGGATGCTGGTATTGGAGAGACAGAGCAGCGATCCGGAGGGTCTGAGCAAGGGGAAACAGGGTGTCCCCTGTCTGTGCAAAGCTCATACAAACGTTTAGAAAATCGCAGACACGTCGCAGAAGGTGAGATACAGTCGTTCGATGAACAGAAAACTGGTGAAGCTTGGGAGTGATCTTCAAAGCCATGGAGAGACGCGCTCTTGGAGGTTGTCTGTATTGACGCGGCTCCGTCCCTGAGCCGCTGGGAACGGTGTGAGGACACCGGTGAGTCACAAAGCCGCTGTGGGCGGAAGGTCACAGCCAGAGACAGACGTGAAAATATTTGTCAAGAACCTTCCAAACGTCCCTGCCTCCGCCCGCTGATTTCACTTCTGGGATTCTGTCCCAAGGACATAAATCTAATGACAGAAAATGCTTTCGGCACAGATGCTCATTTCGGCATTACTTAATGAAAAGTGGGAAACACCTGCGGATATTTAACAGCTGGGAGCTGGCTGGTGCGCGGGAGGCGTGCGTCCGGGGTGGGCCGAGGCCGTGGCCCTGGGGGCGGGGGTGCAGGTGGAGGACGAGGATGAGGGTCCTGTGCAGCAGAGGAGAGCCTCCAAGAACACATCCAGAGGGGAAGGCGAAGGGGTCACCTGCGAGTAACGCTCCGTGGGTATCGTCTTCCTGTCCTGAGAAAGAACAGGCATCACTCTGAGTACATCTGTGTACGTGATGGAAGGTGTGCTCTCAAGCCGCCTTTCCCAACCTCGGGCCCACAGAGCACCTGTCTCAACTGCTGTTCCAAA
This sequence comes from Neomonachus schauinslandi, assembly GCF_002201575.2. Lineage (NCBI taxonomy): Eukaryota > Metazoa > Chordata > Mammalia > Carnivora > Phocidae > Neomonachus > Neomonachus schauinslandi. The sequence continues at coordinate 190,735,966 of NC_058405.1, read as the reverse complement.
GACAAATGTAAAATGTGGCATTTTCTAGCACATTCCCCCGAGGGCCCGCCCCCAAGCCCAGAAGGGCATCGCGGTGCATGGAGGTGCCCCCCACCCCAAGTCGGCTGGGCCCGCGGGCTCTGTCCATGGCAGGGGGACAGCTGCCTGGCAAAGCCGGTGGCAGGGGTGTCCTTCCAGCCCCCGGCGTTGTCCTGGAGCAGGTTTGGGGAGCTGTCCTGAGCTCCCACAGCTCAAGGGCTCATCGCCCCACCGCCCCCAGGTGCTGTCCCGCTCTGAAGGGCTCTCTGTCCTGCTGGGGGCACAGCCCGCGGCCTGCACCCTGGGGCCCTAAGGCAGGACTGGGGCCAGCGCTCCCTGCAGTGGGGCGGGGAGTCCCCGATGCTGGGGTCCCCCTGGGCTGAAGCCGTCGTGGAGAAGCCTGAGAGCACCTCCCCATAAAGCCAGCGTCTCAGATCAGCTTCCTGGGAGCCCACATTGCCGCGACCGTCACTCACGGTGCTGCCAGCGATGAGACAAGTTTTAGGAGGGGAAGTACGACAAAGGTACATCGTGGAACGCGAGCGGAATGGTGACCTCTCAGGCTGCGAGGACGGGAGCTCACGCCCGCGGGGGCGGACACAGGTGAGCCTGGGGTCCCCGGCCGCGTCTCTTGCCGCGGCTCCCCTCCTCGACTCGCCCGCCCGCTTCTCCCCTGAGCGGCACCCGCCTCCTCACCGGTGACCTCCCCAGCCCTGGTCTCTTGCCCGAGTGCCCACTGCCCGCAACACAAGCTTCGTGCCCGGAGTTCCCGCCGCGAGGGAACCTGCCCGGGGTGTGTTCAGCACTCCCTGAGCCTGCTCGGGCACAGAACACAGGCTTTCCTACCCACAAGCCCTCTTACAACCTCGGGCACCACAGAAGCACCCCAGCTCAGGGAACGTGCTCCGTCTTGGTGGCGGGGGCTCCTTAAACCCACGACACGACCCAGCGGCGGCCCCGCCTGCACCGAGCGGGGTGGGGGCGGGGCACTGCCTCCTGACAGCGACAGGCAGCGAGGGCGAATGGTGGCCCCCAAAAGATAATGCCCACGTCCGGACCTCTGGTACCTATGAGCATGACCTTATTTAGAAAAAGGGCCTCGGGTGCCTGGGTGGCTCAGTCGTTGAGCGTCTGCCTTCAGCTTAGGTCGTGGCCCCGGGGTCCTGGGATCGAGCCCCGCGTCGGGCCCCCTGCTCCGCGGGGAGCCTGCTTCTCCATCTGCTCCTCCCCGCCGTTCATGCTCGCCCTCTCTCCCTCTCTCAAAAACATAAAAACTGTAAAAAAAAAAAAAAAAAAAGAAAAAGAAAAAGGGCCTCTGTAGGTGTAACTAAGTCAAGGATCCCAAGATGAGGGCATTCTGGATTAACCAGGGTGATAAACCCGACAATTGAGGCAGAAGAGACCCAGGGGCAAGAGGAGGAGGTCACGTCAAGGTGAAACTATGGACGCGGAGACTGGAGGGATGCAGCACAAGCCCAGGAACCCCTGGAACCCCCGAAGCTGGAAGAGGTGAGGAAGGGTCCTCCCCTGGCACCCAGAGAGAGCGTGGCCCTGCGAGCCACGGAGGGTGCTGGGTGCCGTCATGGACCTCTGTGACAGGAAGCCAGAGAGGAGCCTGAGGAGACGCCAGGAGCCAGACAGGGAGCAGCCCCCGGAGTCCCAGGCCCCTTCCTCGTGGCCAGGGTGCGCCCCAGGCCCTGCTGCTGGCTGCCCGGGGGGCTTGTGTGGGTCTCGACAGGAAAGCCCCGTCTCCTGCAGTCAGCCGCTGCCGGGCCGAGCACCAGGGCCTGGCCACCGCTCGAGCGGTGAGCCTATCGGGTCTGTCCCGCCGGGGGACGCCAGCCGCAACCCAGCAGCCCCAGTCACCCGAACCCCTGACGCCCGCCAACGGTCCTTTGGAGGATGCTGCCAAACCTCTGCATTCAGGGCCGTCGATGGGAAAACCCTCGGCAACTCCCCTTTCTGACATTTCCAGGCCGCTTGGCGGAGGGCCTGGGACGCACCCTGGCACGTCTGCTTTTGTGGGACTGGGACCCTGCCTCCACTGCCCTTGCCCTGGGCTTGGGCGTCACAGGAAGCCACAGCCCTCCTGGACTGGGCCTGCTAATGTCCAGCTCATCCTGACCCCCCAAAAACACTGGCTTGGGGAACAAAGCCGCCTTCTCGAGAAGCCCTGGGGACCTGGGATTCATGACTCCAGGCAGCTGTCCTGGAATTAAATGTGTCCAGTCCCTCTGACCAAGTGTGAAAGACACTTGCGCACGTTGTTAACTGTCCCTGATGGATTTGCAAAGGTCGCTGCCCAGAGCCAGCATGTGGGGAATGTCTTCCCTGGCTTCTCGGCCTGGGGCGGGGTGTGGGACCCTGGCCTCCCTCACCAGGGCCAAGAGGCAACAGGGGTGCGGGGGGGATGCTGGACTCCCCGGGCTTCCCGAGGGTTGGGGAGACTTCGTCCACCAGAGACGCCCAGTGTCTGGGGGGCAGTGGGGAAGTGGGGGCCTGCAGGGAGCCCCCCACCCGCGGAGGCCCTGCTGGGGAGGCCTGTGCAGCCCCAGTGCCACCTGGTGGTGCTGCCCGGAACTGCAGCCTGACTTTAACCCTGGGGGTCCTGAGCCCTGACCCGGGTTGGGTGATGGAGGTGCTGGAGGGGCAGCTCCCAAAGTCACGCGTCTGGAGCCGTTCCCCGATGTCCGGGGGGGAAATGAGAAACGTAGACTCCTCACCATGGCAGGGAGGCTTAGGGCCCTCGGTGGAGTTCTCCTGCTGTCCCCTGCTCAGCTGGAGGACCCCAGGGGGCACCCAGCATCCCAGGGAGCAGCCCTTCCTTTACAGGCAGCAAGGACCCTGGGAGCACTCTGCCTGGGGCTGGACTGCAGGCCACACTCTGGACCCTGCGGTGGCTCTGCTCCTGGTGGCCCCACAGCCTGGCCACCCCCCCCTGCCCTTTGCTGAAGGGTGCGCCGGACACTCGGTGGTGGACAGATGTCAGTGGAGTGGCTCCCATTCTGCCGGGCATGGGAAGGCAGACACACAACCGAACAGAAAAGGAACTTGTCCTGCGTGCTGGGAGGTGAGACAGGCCATGGGGAGGAAAAGTAGAGCCAGGTACGGGGGTCGAGGGCAGACAGTGGGACAGGCTTCTGTTCAGTGGAGAGATCGGGCCAGTGCAGCAACACAAGGTAAAGGGACTGGGGGGAGGGGGGCCCTGGACTGGAGACTCCGGGGAGGGGGTCCTGGGGAGGGCGTCCTGTGGAGGAGACTCCGGGCTGGGGAG